>NC_134783.1:47461717-47549217 GCF_046742065.1 Oratosquilla oratoria | reverse complement strand
GTGGGGCAGTCTTGTTCTCGCTTCTGAAACGTATGCACGTGTGTCTGTGCGTTGAAGAATTTACTTAATTACTGTGTGTTTCATTTAGCCACCCTAATACATGGGTAGAAACAACTTCGCCAACCGTGTAGTTAGTGAATGGAATAAACTTCCTGCAGAGGCAGTGCAATGTAGTTCAGTTCGAAGCTTTAAGATTCGTTTAGATCAATGATTCTCAACCTGGGGTACGCGTACCCCCAGGGGTACATTAGAGGAAATTCGGGGGTACGTGACAGGTTTCTGAAAAAAATCAGGCTGTAATTGCGAACCTGTTTTTAGAAGTGTACCTACATGTGCTAGGCTAGATGTGACCTCCTCTAGAAGCAGACGTTAAGCTACAATGTCAGCAAGGAAAATCTTGGAGTTATGTCACTTGAGAGAAAGCTCTCTTGGACTACAGTTGTCACACAACCTTGCAAATCCATAATATAGTAGTCATCCCTAGCTCGTTTTCTATTGATCACATCTCTCAGCACGTGTACCGAACAGGTACCACTGTGAGACGTTTTCGCTTCCCACTTTACAAACCTATCACTCTTCCCCCACTACTCTCACCCTCAGGTATGTACGTTGAGATCTGCTTCATGATTCCAGTGTATTTATAATCTGATTTTGTCTGTACTGCTGTTTCTCCTACTTCTACTGTCCCTCCTCCCTCTGCTGTCTCCTTCCTGTCGTGCCTCTCTCCCCTGTCGTGCCTCTCCTCCATGTCCTGCCTCTTCTGTCTCTTCTCAGATGAAACTCTAACTTTGGCAAGAAAAAGTCACAGCGGGTTGGTATGATGCTTTTGAGAATATAAGTGATAGTTTGTCAGTTCTGTGTAAAGATGATGTGAATGAGGTCAGTGGTCTCATCCATAAGCACTTGGTTTCTCTCAGTTAAGAGTTAGAAAATTATTTTCCGGATATCACAGACTTAGGTTGCCAGCTCATTCAAATTCATTAAAGGTGGACCCTATGTGGTGGACAAGCCGCCCACATGTGCTACGACGCGGTATTTTTGGCTTATAGCATCGCCGCCTCAGAATTGGGATGGACCAGGAATTAATAGACTGTGTAGAAGTAGCTGGCCTTCGGCCTTATAGTAGTTGTATGTAGGCTAAGTCTATAGTACGCCTGTATTACAGGCATTTGTAACCTCATAGAAACACACTTCAGGCCTACGCCTGGCAACCCTGTGCCAGCCAGAGGGGCGCTACCTTTCGGTACGCACCGCGGGTACTTAAGGCGGGCGTGAGGTCAGGTCGCGGTTAGTCTCCTTCTAAGGCTCGGCCGGCCCACTCGTGTGTGTGCGTGTATACCAGTGTCATGTCAATAAAGCCCAGAACCTAAACCGACTGTCAATCTTCCCCGTTGTCACTAGCCCAGTAACAGCACCTAGTTACACCTACATCCCTTCCAGATGAATTGCAAGAAGAATTCATCGACTTTGTCAATGACTCAACTGCAAAAGATTCTTTTGATAGTTTGTCATTGACCAGATTCTGGTCAACAATGGCATGTTCTTATCCTACTTTAGCAAAGAATTGTGTACGGAACCTCCTGATGTTTCCATCCACATACCGCTGTGAGCAGAGATTCTCAGCATTGTACTTGATTAAAAACAAGTTACGTTCACGTCTTGCAGTCAAAGACGACATAAGAGTGGCTCTTTCAAAGACTGTGCCAAGGATTGACTTGTTGGTAGTAAATAAACAGGCCCAACCATCTCACTGAATTGTCTATACTTGTATTCTAATGTAGTAACATGTGTCTGTCACAATTTAAGCTTAATAAACTAAACCAAGTAACCATGCATTTATTTTCATCCTTACTGATGTTGCATTGTGGGTAAAGGGAGGGTACATGACTAATACTGAAGCCTTCAAGGGGTACATATGATTAAAAAGGTTCAGAACCCCGGGTTTAGATAAACATCTAAAGAAGATGCTGCAATGACTATCATTTATTTTATATTACTCGTTTATTTGTTATTATTTGTCTGTTTGTTCATTATTTCTTTGATTAATTATCATTCATTATTTATGTCAAATTATTATTTACTATTTACCTATTTGTTTATCATTTAACTATACCTATACATTTATCTATATTATTATTTATATTATAATTTTTCTTTTTTATTTGTTTTATTTTTTATTTATTCATTTATCATTATTATATATTTTTTCGCATCCGACCTAGTTATGGACCAAAAGGTCTCCTGTCGGCACGTTCCGCCTTTGTAATCCTTTGCCTTTGTAACATACAATAAAATAGGATAATCTAAAATTAAATAGAAAGTATACATGAATAAGTAATTAAATGAATTATATAATATAAAGAAATAAATCAATATAGATGAATAAATAAGTAAACGGAAAATGATTAAATGAATAAAAGAATTAATAGATAGATAAGTAGAATTAATGAATAAATAAATTTAAGTCATATGGTTTAACGTCACAAACTCCCCCCTATCGGAAAGCTAGGACGGTGGAATTTAATGAACCATGCCCTTGGTTCAGCCCCGCCGGTGGCAGGGTTAGAACAGCCATTCCCTCGACCTTTGTCACCGAAGTCTTCCAGATTCGACACAACGACATCGACGAAGGGCAAAAACACGGAGGGACGAATTCGGGGAACAGCAAGAATTGAACCCTTGCCTTACAGAAACGAACCAAGGCCCGATGATTCGACCTCCTGGACCCTTGGGACACCAGCCGGGCGATTGGACTTCGGGGGTCTCCCCCCCCCCCCTCCCTCAGGAAGATGAGCCACAGGAACTTGGGGGACCTGAGGGGACTACCCGGGATGATTGGCCTCCTGTTGGAGCCCTCGGGGGGGTCTGGAAGAGCCGGGTCCCTTCCACCCCCCTTCCCCTCCTCACTTGGGGTTAGACAACTTCCTTAAATTGATTTCTGCCCCCCTCCACCCCCACCCGCTTCTCTCTTTCTCTTTCCCTCACCTCTTCACACTCTACCTCTCCTCTTCACTCTCTCTAGTTCCTCTTTACTCAGTCTCTTTCCTCTTCATTCACTCTTTTTTATTTTCTAGACAACCCTCCCCACATTTTTTATTACTCTCTCCTCCTCACTTTCGCTTAACCCTCTCCTTCGCTCTCTCTTTTACTTCCCTTTTACCTTTCTCCCCTTTTCTCTCTACACACACACATACACACACACGCGCGCGCGCGAACATACACACACACGCACGTGCCAACACAAACACACATGCATGCACGCATACGAACACGCATGCACGCACACGAACACACCCACACACGTATGCACGTACGCGCGCACACGAACACATACACAGACCCACAAACACAGACACAAACACACACGTACGCACGCACACACACACGCGCGCGTACACAAACAGACGCACAAATACACACATACACATCTAAGTACATACACACACACACACACTCACAATTGTGGGTGAGATAGTGGCCCAGCCGGAGCCGGTGGCCAAAATGACCCGAAAATCTCACCCAGGCATTTGTAACCTAAATCGCCAGGTCGGTCGATTTGACCCAATCTTGCCACAGAGGGAGACGGTCGTACACAGAACACTGTGTCGTGGGGTCCAGCCCGAGTTGAGGCTCTGGCTGGATTTTTGTCTTTCCGCCTCTAAGAGTGTCCGCACTTTTGGCCCGAGTGGTCTCTAATCGATGTCCGCAGGAGCCCTCGTGGCCCTCCACCTGTGGATAAGATAGTGGTCCAATCGAAGCCAGTGGCCAAAATGACACGGAAGTCTCACAGAGCCAAAAATGGCCAGGTCACCGATTTGTCCCACACTTACTCCAGAGGGAAGAGTCGTACACAATGGAATGCGAAGAAGACGTGAGGAACTTGGACTCAAGGGTGTACATAGTGGCGACCAGCCAAATTTATCCTTTTTTCTGGTTTTTCAGATTTCTGCCTCAGGCGCGCGTACCTTTGTCATGAGTGGTGCCCAAGTGTAATCCACAGGGGGCTTGGTGGCCCTCGACCAATGGGTGAGATAGTGACCCAATCGGAGCAGGTGACAAAAATAAAATAAAATAGATATATAAATAGAGAGAGAGAGGTCTAGCACAAACTTACCACAGACCTGAGTGATTTCTAAGTGCATCCCACAGTGGGTAAACCCCTTTGATTTTTTTTTTTTTTTTTTTACTTTGGAGTTATTTTGGTCACCTGTTCCGATTTGGCAACCATCTCGCCCAAACGACGAGGGCCACTAGGCCTGTGGATTGTACTTGGACACCACTCAGGCCAAAGATACGACCGATAGAGCCGTAAATGAGAAAAATCGAAAAAAAAAAGACTGACTGGTCGCCACGGACATGCCCTTGGGTCCAAGGTTCCTTGCGTCTGCCTCTCGGTGCCCTTTGTGGTTTGGGCCAAATAGGTGACCTGCCGATTTTGGGCAAAATCCGTGTGTCCTCTTTGGGATATTTTTATTATTTATTTATTTATTATTATCATTATTAATTATTATTATTATTATTATTTTGGTGTAATTTTAGTCACCTGCTCCAATTCACCCACAGGTCGAGGGGACGCCAGGGCTCCTGCAGATTCCACTTGGACGCCACTCAGGCACACAGCACGGGCGCCAGAGGCGAAAATGTCAAAATCGGAGAAAATGCTCAAATTTGGATGGTCGCCACGCTTAGGCCCTTGGGTCCAGGTTTCTCGCGTCTACCTCGCGGTGCACTGTGCACGACCCTCTCCCTCTCGGGTAAGTTTAGGCCACATCGATAACCTACCGATATTGGGCAAAATACGTGGGTCCCCTTCGGGATTTTTTCGTTTTTGGGATCATTTTGGTCACCTGCTCCGATTGGGCCACCATCTCACCCACAAGTCGTGGGCCACCTCTAAATTCCACTTGGACACCACTTAGGCCAAAGGTACGGGGACCAGTGGCGCAAATGTGAAAAATCAGAATAAAAAAAAAAATCGACTTTGAATGGTCGTCACGCACCCGCCCTTGGGTCTTGGTTCCTCAAGATTACCTCAGTGCACTGTTCCCATTCAACTCCGATGACAAGACGTCTTGTCATTTGGTCAAATAAAACAAAAAATCATAAAACACCAAAATGTTTGATCAAACACCAGAAAAATATGACGTCAGTCCTCGCTTCGCTGCGAGCGAAGCGAGGATTGACATCATATTTTTCTGGTGTTTGATCAAACATTTTGGTGTTTTATGATTTTTTGTTTTATTTGACCAAATGACAAGACATCTTGTCATCGGAGTTGAATGGGTTAACAACTCTCTCCCTCTGATGTCAGTTTGGGGCACATTGGTGGACTGACTATTTTTGCCAAAATCCTTGGGTCCCCTTTGATATATATTTATGCTGGTACATTGTGACAAGTTGATGAAGGCGGAAAAAGAAGTCACGGGTCTAGTTCCGAGTTTCTGAGTTTATTCCTGATCGGTTTCACTCTATGCTTCAAACCGGCCAGGAATAAACTCAGAAACTCGGAACTAGACCCGTGACTTTTTTCCACCTTCATATATATATATTTTTTGAGTCATTTGGTCTCTTGCTCCAATTGGGCCACCACCTCACCCACAGGTCAAGAGACACGAGACCTCCTATGGATTCCTCTTGGAATGGGTGCCAGAGAGACAAATGTGAAAAATCGGATAAAAGGATCACATTTGGCTGGTCGTCACACACACATGCCTTTGTGTCCAGGTCGCTATCTCACAGTGCACTATGCCTGACTTTCTCACTCCGGGCTAAGTTTGGAACAAATCAGTGAAATGACGAATTTTGGCAAAATCCGTGGGTAAGACTCTGGAGTTTTTTTTGTTTTTTTTTCTGCTATGGGGTCATTTTGGTCACCTACTCCACTTGGACACCACTCAGACCAAAGTTACAGGTGCTAGACATGCATACATACATACATATACCAAAGGCTTTTTCCCCCTACACGGGGGGTAGCCATACAAGTGTGAAAAATCGGAAAATAGGATCAACTTTGACTGGTCACCCTGCACACATACTTGGGTGTTCATCACATCTACCTCACAGTGCACAGACTCTCTCTCTCTGGTGTAAGTTTGGGCCAAATCAGTGGCTGGACAAATTTTGGCAAAATCCCTTAGTTTTTTCAGCTTGTGGTCTGACAATTTTTGGCAAAGTCCCTTCAATTTTTTTTTTTTTTTTTTTTTTTTTAAGGGTCATTTTGGTCACTTGCTCTGAGCCATCATCTCACCCACAGATCAAGGGACACCAGGGCTCCTGTGGATTCCACTTGGACACCACTTAGGCACACAGTACGGGTCCAGGTTCCTCAGCTCTAACCTTGCAATGCACGACTCCCTCTGGGCTAAGTTTGGTACAAATCAGTGGTCCTATTTTTTATTTATTCATTTTTGTGCCATTTTGGTCACTTAGTGTCATCTATACACCTCCATTCTGCACCCAACCCTATTTCTTGCCTTCTTCCTTCCTTGTTCAACAGACATTCCACTCTTGCTCAACACCACTTACACCCCATCCATCCATCTCATCCTTGGTCATGCCCTCAAGTTAATTCCTTCCACACCTTTTTTTACTAATCTGTCTTCACTCATTTTTTCCCAGTGTCCAAGCCATCCCAATACTCTTTCATCAGTTCTATCTGCCATCTCCTCATTTCTAACTAGCAAAATAAACATACAAAAATAAAGCCACTGGATTTCTAAGGTCTTTATGAAGATCCTTTGAGGAAAACATATTCCATAAATGCTTACACTATGTTAATAAAAACACCATATACATTAATTACAACTTTATTTATGGTATGAAATTATCTTAATTCCTTCCTGGAGAGTGTGTCGATATTAATCCAAATATTTTCCGTGACTTTATAAAAGTCCCTTCAGAGAGTTCTAATCTCACCGGGGTCTTCTCTGGCAATTAGAACTTTCCCATAACCAGGAAACATATAATTCAGACATTATTTTAATATGTACTCTCTTGAATTGCAGGTACACAAAATTAGACTCTAAAAAAATTCTACACTGACCAGGGCGACTACCATCCTGGAGTAGTGTTTGCCAACCGACGCATCCGTCTGTATGTAAATAAAGATAAAATTTATATTAGGAACACAAATATATGAGCACCATACAATAAGTGTGTGTGTCTGTGGGATGTGTGTGTGTGTGTGGGGGGGAGAGTGTGTGTGTGTGTGTGTGTATGAGAATGTGTGTGGGGGGTGCTTGCATGTGGAGGATGTGTGTGTGGGGGGTGCTTGCATGTGGAGGATGTTTGTGTGGTGAGGTGCATGTGCTGGGGGTGTTGGGTGCATGTGTGGTGTGTGTTATTCACCATGGTCTTGGATCACGTGTTGGACTTGTGATTAACAGCAAGCTCATGATAGATCTATGGGTATTGCTGTGACCTTACACGCACTCACACACCCAACTCCCCACCCACGAGTTGGAGTAACGACTCGCAGGGCGGGCAGTGATACTGATATTATTTCAGCCCTGGGCAGGATTCAAACCCGGACCTTCGTAATGGCAGCTGGGAACTCTACCAGCCGTGCTGTGTGTGTGTGTGTGTGTGTGTGTTGGGGTGTGCTTGCATGTAGGGTGTGTTGGAGGTGTGCTTGCATGTGGGGTGTGTTGGGGGTGTGCTTGCATGTGGGGTGTGTTGGGGGTGTGCTTGCATGTGGGGTATGTTGGGGTGGTGTGCTTGCATGTGAGGTGTGCTTGCATGTGGGGTGTGTTGGTGTGTGCTTGCATGTGGGTTGTGTTGGGTGTCCTTGCATGTGGGGTGTGTTTGCATGTGGGTGTGATTGAATGTGGAGTGTGTTGGGAGTGTGCTTGTATGTGGAGTGTTGGGGGTGTGCTTGTATGTGGAGTGTTGGGGGTGTGCTTGTATGTGGGGTGTTGGGGGTGTGCTTGAATGTGGGGTGTGTTGGGGTGTGCTTGCATGTGGGTTGTGTTGTGGTGTGCTTGCATGTAGAGTCTTAGGGGTGTGCTTGTACGTGGGGTGTTCTGGTGTGCTTGCATGTGGGGAGTTAGGGGGGGTGTTGGGGGTAAGCTTGCATGTGGGGTGTTGGGGGTGTGCTTGAATGTGGGGTGTTGGGGTGTGCTTGCATGTGGGGTGTTGGGGTGTGCTTGCATGTGGGGTGTTGGGGTGTGCTTGCATGTGGGGTGTTAGGGTGTACTTGCATGTGGGGTGTGTTGGGGCATGCTTGCATGTGTGATGTGTTTGGGTGTGCTTGCATGTGGGGTGTATTGGGGGTATGCATGCATGTGGAATGTGTTAAGGGTGTGCTTGCATGTGGGGTGTGTTGGTGTGTGCTTACATGTGGAATATGTTGGGGGTATGCTTATATGTGGGGTGTTGGGGTGTGCTCGCATGTGAGGAGTGTTAGGGGCGTCCTTGCATGTGGGGTGTTGGGGGTGTGCTAGCATGTGGGGTGTGTTCGGATGTGTTTGCATGTGGGGTATGTTGGGGAGTGCCTCCATGTGGAATGTGTTGGAGTGCTTGCATGTGTAATGTGTTGGGGTGTGCTTGCATGTGGGGTGTAGGGGTGTGCTTGCATGCAAGATGTTGGGGTGAGCTTCCATGTGGGGTGTGTTGGAGGGGTGCTTGCATGAGGGGTGTGTTTGAATGTGGGATATGTTGGGGTGTGCCTGAATGTGGGATATGTTGGCATGTGCTTGCATGTGGGATGTGTTGGGGTGTGTTTGCATGTGAAGTGTTGGGGGTGTTCTTGCATGTGGGGTGTGTTGGGGAGTGCTTGCAGGTGTTAGGGTGTGCTTGCATGTGGGGTGTTGATGTGTGCTTGTATGTGGGTTGTGTTGGGTGTCCTTGCATGTGGGTGTGATTGAATGTGGAGTGTGTTGGGAGTGTGCTTGTATGTGGGGTGTTGGGGGTGTGCTTGTATGTGGGGTGTTGGGGGTGTGCTTGCATGTGGGATGTTGGGGGGGTGCTTGAATGTGGGGTGTGTTGGGGTGTGCTTGCATGTGGGTTGTGTTGTGGTGTGCTTGCATGTAGAGTCTTAGGGGTGTGCTTGTATGTGGGGTGTTCAGGTGTGCTTGCATGTGGAGAGTTAGGGGGTGTGTTGGGGGTAAGCTTGCATGTGGGGTGTTGGGGGTGTGCTTAAATGTGGGGTGTTGGGGTGTGCTTGCATGTGGGGTGTTGGGGTGTGCTTGCATGTGGGGTGTTAGGGTGTACTTGCATGTGGGGTGTTGGGGGTGTGCTAGCATGTGGGGTGTGTTCGGATGTGTTTGCATGTGGGGTATGTTGGGGAGTGCCTCCATGTGGAATGTGTTGGGGTGTGCTTGCATGTGGGTTGTAGGGGTGTGCTTGCATGTGGGTTGTAGGGGTGTGCTTGCATGCAAGATGTTGGGGTGAGCTTCCATGTGGGGTGTGTTGGAGGGGTGCTTGCATGAGGGGTGTGTTTGAATGTGGGATATGTTGGGGTGTGCCTGAATGTGGGATATGTTGGCATGTGCTTGCATGTGGGATGTGTTGGGGTGTGTTTGCATGTGAAGTGTTGGGGGTGTTCTTGCATGTGGGGTGTGTTGGGGAGTGCTTGCAGGTGTTAGGGTGTGCTTGCATGTGGGGTGTTGATGTGTGCTTGTATGTGGGGTCTTAGGGAGTGCTTGCATTTTGGGTGTTGGGGGTATGCTTGCATGTGGGGTGTGTTGGTGTGCTTACATGTGGAATATGTTGGGGGTGTGCTTGTATGTGGGAAGTTGGGGTGTGCTCGCATGTGGGGTGTGTTGGGGGCATGCTTGCATGAGGGGTGTTGGGGGTGTGCTTGCATGTGGGGTGTATTAGGGTTTGCTTGCATGTGGGGTGTATTAGGGTTTGCTTGCATGTGGGGTGTATTGTGGTTTGCTTCCATGTGGAATGTGTTGGGGTGTGCTAGCATGTGGTGTGTTAGGATTGTGCTTGCATGTGGTGTGTTGGGATTGTGCTTGCATGTGGTGTGTTGGGATTGTGCTTGCATGTGGGGTGTATTGGGGTTTGCTTGCATGTGGGGTGTATTGGGGTTTGCTTGCATGTGGGGTGTATTGGGGTTTGCTTGCATGTGGTGTGTATTGGGGGGTTTGCTTGTGAGGTGTGTTGGAGGAGTGCTTGCATGTGGGTGTGCTTGAATGTGGAGTGTTGGGGTGTGCTCGCATGTCAGATGTGTTAGGAATGTGCTTGCATGAGGGGTGTTGGGAGAGTACTTGCATGTGGAATATTGGGGTGTGCTTGCATGTGGAATGTTGGGGTGTGTTTGCATGTGGGGTGTTGGGAGTGTGCTTACATGAGGAATGTTGGGGTGTGCTTGAATGTTGGGTGTTGGGGGTGTGCTTGCATGTGGAGTGTATTGGGGGTGTGCTTGCATGTGGAGTGTGTTGGGGTTTGCTTGCATGTGAGGTGTGTTGGGGTGAGCTTCCTTGTGGGGTGTGTTGGAGGGGTGCTTGTATGTGAGGTGTGTTGGGAGTGTGCTTGCATGTGGAGTGTGTTGGGGTGTGCTTGCTTGTGGGATGTGTTTGGGCATGCTTACATGTGGGATGTGCTGGTGCATGCTTGCATGTGGGGTGTTGGTGTGTGTTTGCATGTGGGGTGTTGGGGTGTGCTTGGATGTGGGGTGTTGGGGTGTGCTTGCATGTAGGGTGTTGGGGTGTGCTTGCATGTGGGGTGTTGGGGTGAGCTTCCGTATGGGGTGTGTAGGAGGGGTGCTTGCATATGGGATGTGTTGGAGGGGTGCTTGCATGTGAGGTGTGTTGGTGTTGGAAGTGTGCTTGCATGTGGAGTGTGTTGGGGTGTGCTTGCATTTTGGGTGTTGGGGTGTGATTGCATGTGGATTGTGTTGGGGTGTGCTTGCTTGTGGAGTGTGTTGGGGTGTGCTTGCATGTGGGGTGTTGGTGGCATTATTGCATGTGGGGTGTTGGGGGCAAGCTTACATGAGTGTGTTGGGAGTGTGCTTGCATATGGGGTGTATTGGAGTGCTTGCATGTGGGGTGTTAGGGGTGTGCTTGCATGTGGGTTATTGGGGCTGTGCTTGCATGTGGAGTGTGTTGGGGTGTGCTTGCATGTGGAGTGTGTTGGAGGTGTGCTTGCATGTGGAGTGTGTTGGGGTTTGCTTGCATGTGTGGTGTGTTGGGGTGTGCTGTGCATGTGGGACGTGTTGAGGTGTGCTTGCATGTGGATGTGTTGTGTGCTTGTATGTGGATGTGTTGAGGTGTGTTTGCATGTAGATGTGTTGAGGTGTGCTTGCATGTGGATGTGTTGGGGTGTGCTTACATGTGGGGTGCTGGGGGTGTGCTTGCATGTGGAGTGTTAGGGGGTTTGTATCTGGGATGTGTGGGGTGTGTGCTTGCATGTGGGGTGTTGAGGGAGTGCTTGCATTCAGGGTGTTGGGGTATGCTTGCATCTGGGGTGTTTGGGTCTGCTTGCATATGGGGTGTTGGGATGTGCTTGCATGTGGAGTGTTGGGGTGTGCTTGCATGTGGGATGTTGGGGTGTGCTTGCATGTGGATGTTGGGGTGTGCTTGCATGTGGATGTTGGGGTGTGCTTGCATGTGGGATGTTGGGGGTGTGCTTGCATGTGGAGTGTTGGGGTGTGCTTGCATGTGGAGTGTTGGGGTGTGCTTGCATGTGGGGTGTTGGGGTGTGCTTGCATGTGGGGTGTTGGGGTGTGCTTGCATGTGGGGTGTTGGGGTGTGCTTGCATGTGGGGTGTTGGGGTGTGCTTGCATGTGGGGTGTGTTGGGGTCTGCTTGCATGCGAGGTGTTTGGTTGAGTTTCCATGTGGGGTGTGTTGGAGGGGTGCTTGCATGTGAGGAGTGTTGGGAGTGTTCGAATGTGGGGTGTTGGGGTGTGCTTGCATGTGGAGTGTTGGGGTGTGCTCGCATGTCAGATGTGTTGGGAGTGTTCTTGCATGTGGGGTGTTGGGAGTGTTCTTGCATGTGGAATGTTGGGGTGTGCTTGCATGTGGAATGTTGGGGTGTGCTTGCATGTGGAATGTTGGGGTGTGCTTGCATGTGGGGTGTTGGGAGTGTGCTTACATGTGGAATGTTGGGGTGTGTTTGAATGTGGGGTGTTAGGGGTGTGCTTGCATGTGGGGTGTTGGGTGTGCTTGCATGTGGAGTGTTTGGGTGTGCTTGCATGTGGAGTGTGTTGGGGTTTGCTTGCATGTGGGGTGTGTTTGAATGTGGGATGTGTTGGGTGTACTTGAATGTAGGATGTGTTGGGGTGTGCTTGCATGTGGGGTGTTGGGGTGTGCTTGCAAGTGGGGTGTGCTTGCATGTGGGTTTGTTGGAGCATGCTTGCATGAGGGGTGTTGGGGCATGCTTGCATGTGGGGTGTTGGGGTGAGCTTCCTTGTGGGGTGTGTTGGAGGGGTGCTTGCATGTGAGGTGTGTTGGGAGTGTGCTTGCATGTGGAGTGTGTTGGGGTGTGCTTGCTTGTGGGATGTGTTGGGGCATGCTTGCATGTGGGTTGTGTTAGGGTGTGCTTACATGTGGGATGTGTTGGGGCATGCTTGCATGTGTGGTGTAGGGGCGTGCTTGCATGTGGGGTGTTGGGGCGTGCTTGCATGTGGGGTGTTGGGGTGAGCTTCCATGCGGGGTGTGTTGAAGGGGTGCTTGCATGTGGGGTGTGGAGGGGTGCTTGCATGTGAGGTGTGTTGGTGTTGGGAGTGTGCTTGCATGTGGTGTGTTGGGGTGTGTTTGCTTGTTGGGTGTGTTTGGGTTTGCTTGCATGTGGGTTGTGTTGGGGTGTTACTTCATGGGGTGTGCTTGCATGTGGAATGTGTATGGGTGTGCTTGCACGTGGGGTGTTAGTGCTTGCATTTTGGGTGTTGAGGTGTGATTGCATGTGGATTGTGTTGGGGCGTGCTTGCTTGTGGAGTGTGTTGGGGTGTGCTTGCATGTGGGGTGTTGGGGGCATTATTGCATGTGGGGTGTTGGGGCAAGCTTACATGAGTGTTGGGAGTGTGCTTGCATATGGAGTGTATTGGGGTGCTTGCATGTGGGGTGTTAGGGGTGTGCTTGCATGTGGGGTGTTGGGGTGTGCTTGCATGTGGAGTGTGTTGGGGTGTGCTTGCATGTGGAGTGTGTTGGGGTGTGCTTGCATGTGGAGTGTGTTGGGGTGTGTTTGCATGTGGAGTGTGTTGGTGTGCTTGCATGTGGAGTGTGTTGGGGTTTGCTTGCATGTGGAGTGTGTTGGGGTTTGCTTGCATGTGGAGTGTGTTGGGGTTTGCTTGCATGTGTGGTGTGTTGGGGTTTGCTTGCATGTGTGGTGTGTTGGGGTTTGCTTGCATGTGTGGTGTGTTGGGGTGTGCTTGCATGTGGGATGAGTTGAGGTGTACTTGCATGTGGATGTGTTGGGGTGTGCTTGCATGTGGGGTGCTGGGGATGTGCTTGCATGTGGAGAAAGTTGGGGGTGGTTGCATCTGGGATGTGTGCTTGCATGTGGGGTGTTTGTTTCTGCTTGCATGTAGAGTGTTGGGGTGCGCTTGCATGTGGGGTGTTGGGGGTGTGCTTGCATATGGGGTGTGTCGGGATCTGTTTGCATGCGAGGTGTTCGGGTGAGCTTCCATGTGTGGTGTGTTGGAGGGGTGTTTTCATGTGAGGTGTGCTGGGAGTGCTTGCATGTGGGGTGTTGGGATGTGCTTGCATGTGGGGTGTGTTGGGGTTTGCTTGCATGTCGGGTGTGTTGGGGTGTGCTTGCATGTGGGGGGTTGGTGTGTGCTTGCATGTGGGTTCTGTTGGAGTGTTCTTGTATGTGGAGTGTGTTGGGGGTGTGCTTGCATGTGGAGTGTGTTGGGGGTGTGCTTGCATGTGGAGTGTGTTGGGGGTGTGCTTGTATGTGGTGTTGGGGGTGTGCTTGCATGTGGGATGTTAGAGTGCTTGGATTTTGGGTTTTGGGGTGTGATTGCATATGGGTTGTGTTGGGGTGTGCTTGCATGTGAAATGTGTTGGGGCATGCTTGCATGTGGGGTGTTGGGGCGTGCTTGTATGTCGGGTGTTGGGGGCGTGCTTGCATGTTCTGTGTGTTGGAAGTGTGCTTGCATGTGGGGTGTTGGGAGTGTGCTTGCATGTGGGGTGTTGGGAGTGCTTACATGTGGGGTGTATTGGGGTGCTTGCATGTGGGGTGTTGGTAGTGTGCTTGCTTCTGGGGTATATTGGAGTGTTTGCATGTGGGGTGTATTGGGGTGCTTGCTTGTGGGGTATATTGGAGTGTTTGCATGTGGGGTGTATTGGGGTGCTTGCATGTGGGGTGTATTGGGGTTTGTTTCCATGTGGAATGTGTTGGGGGTGTGCTTGCATGTGAGGTGTTGGGGTGTTTGCTTGTGGGGTGTGTTGGAGGCATGCTTGCATGTGGGTGTGCTTGAATGTGGAGTGTTGGGATGTGCTTGCATGTCAGGTGTGTTGGGAGTGTGCTTGCATGTGGGGTGTTGGGAGTGTGCTTGAATGTGGGTTGTTGGGAGTGTGCTTGAATGTGGGGGGTTGGGAGTGTGCTTGAATGTGGGGTGTTGGGAGTGTGCTTGAATGTGGGGGGTTGGGAGTGTGCTTGAATGTGGGGGGTTGGGAGTGTGCTTGAATGTGGGGTGTTGAGAGTGTGCTTGAATGTGGGGTGTTGAGAGTGTGCTTGAATGTGGGGTGTTGGGAGTGTGCTTGCCTGTGGAATGTTGGGGTGTGCTTGCCTGTGGAATGTTGGGGTGTGCTTGCCTGTGGAATGTTGGGGTGTGCTTGCCTGTGGAATGTTGGGGTGTGCTTGCATGTGGAGTGTGTTGGGGTGTACTTGCATGTGGAATGTGTTGGGGTGTGCTTGCATGTGGGGTGTGTTGTGGGTGTGCTTGCATGTGGAGTGTGTTGGGGTTTGCTTGCATGTGGGGTGTGCTTGCATGTGGGATGTTGGGGTGTGCTTGTATGTGGGGTGTTGGGGCGCGCATGTGGGGTGTGTTAGAGCATGCTTGTATGTGGTGTGTGTTGGGAGTGCTTGCATGTGGGGTGTGTTGGGGTGTGCTTGTATGTAGGGTGTGTTTGGGGCATGCTTGCATGTGGGTTGTGTTAGGGTGTGCTTACATGTGGGATGTGTTGGGGCATGCTTGCATGTGTGGTGTAGGGGCGTGCTTGCATGTGGGGTGTTGGGGCGTGCTTGCATGTGGGGTGTTGAGGTGAGCTTCCATGCGGGGTGTGTTGAAGGGGTGCTTGCATGTGGGGTGTGGAGGGGTGCTTGCATGTGAGGTGTGTTGGTGTTGGGAGTGTGCTTGCATGTGGTGTGTGTTTGCTTGTTGGGTGTGTTTGGGTTTGCTTGCATGTGGGTTGTGTTGGGGTGTTACTTCATGGGGTGTGCTTGCATGTGGAATGTGTATGGGTGTGCTTGCACGTGGGGTGTTAGTGCTTGCATTTTGGGTGTTGAGGTGTGATTGCATGTGGATTGTGTTGGGGTGTGCTTGCTTGTGGAGTGTATTGGGGTGTGCTTGCATGTGGGGTGTTGGGGCATTATTGCATGTGGGGTGTTGGGGCAAGCTTACATGAGTGTTGGGAGTGTGCTTGCATATGGAGTGTATTGGGGTGCTTGCATGTGGGGTGTTAGGGGTGTGCTTGCATGTGGGGTGTTGGGGGTGTGCTTGCATGTGGAGTGTGTTGGGGTGTGCTTGCATGTGGAGTGTGTTGGGGTGTGTTTGCATGTGGAGTGTGCTTGCATGTGGAGTGTGTTGGGGTGTGTTTGCATGTGGAGTGTGTTGGTGTGCTTGCATGTGGAGTGTGTTGGGGTTTGCTTGCATGTGGAGTGTGTTGGGGTTTGCTTGCATGTGGAGTGTGTTGGGGTTTGCTTGCATGTGGAGTGTGTTGGGGTTTGCTTGCATGTGTGGTGTGTTGGGGTTTGCTTGCATGTGTGGTGTGTTGGGGTGTGCTTGCATGTGGGATGAGTTGAGGTGTACTTGCATGTGGATGTGTTGGGGTGTGCTTGCATGTGGGGTGCTGGGGATGTGCTTGCATGTGGAGAATGTTGGGGGTGGTTGCATCTGGGATGTGTGCTTGCATGTGGGGTGTTGAGGGAGTGCTTGCATGTGGGGTGTGCTTGCATGTGGGGTGTTTGTTTCTGCTTGCATGTGGAGTGTTGGGGTGCGCTTGCATGTGGGGTGTTGGGGTGTGCTTGCATATGGGGTGTGTCGGGATCTGTTTGCATGCGAGGTGTTCGGGTGAGCTTCCATGTGTGGTGTGTTGGAGGGGTGTTTTCATGTGAGGTGTGCTGGGAGTGCTTGCATGTGGGGTGTTGGGATGTGCTTGCATGTGGGGTGTGTTGGGGTTTGCTTGCATGTCGGGTGTGTTGGGGTGTGCTTGCATGTGGGGGGTTGGTGTGTGCTTGCATGTGGGTTCTGTTGGAGTGTTCTTGTATGTGGAGTGTGTTGGGGGTGTGCTTGCATGTGGAGTGTGTTGGGGGTGTGCTTGCATGTGGAGTGTGTTGGGGGTGTGCTTGCATGTGGAGTGTGTTGGGGGAGTGCTTGAATGTGGAGTGTGTTGGGGGTGTGCTTGCATGTGGAGTGTGTTGGGGGTGTGCTTGCATGTGGAGTGTGTTGGGGGTGTGCTTGCATGTGGAGTGTGTTGGGGGTGTGCTTGCATGTGGAGTGTGTTGGGGGCGTGCTTGCATGTGGAGTGTGTTGGGGGTGTGCTTGTATGTGGTGTTGGGGGTGTGCTTGCATGTGGGGTGTTGGGATGTGCTTGCATGTGGGATGTTAGTGCTTGGATTTTGGGTTTTGGGGTGTGATTGCATATGGGTTGTGTTGGGGTGTGCTTGCATGTGGAATGTGTTGGGGCATGCTTGCATGTGGGGTGTTGGGGGCGTGCTTGTATGTCGGGTGTTGGGGGCGTGCTTGTATGTCGGGTGTTGGGGGCGTGCTTGTATGTCGGGTGTTGGGGGCGTGCTTGCATGTTCTGTGTGTTGGAAGTGTGCTTGCATGTGGGGTGTTGGGAGTGTGCTTGTATGTGGGGTGTTGGGAGTGCTTACATGTGGGGTGTATTGGGGTGCTTGCATGTGGGGTGTTGGTAGTGTGCTTGCTTGTGGGGTATATTGGAGTGTTTGCATGTGGGGTGTATTGGGGTTTGCTTCCATGTGAAATGTGTTGGGGGTGTGCTTGCATGTGAGGTGTTGGGGTGTTTGCTTGTGGGGTGTGTTGGAGGCATGCTTGCATGTGGGTGAGCTTGAATGTGGAGTGTTGGGATGTGCTTGCATGTCAGGTGTGTTGGGAGTGTGCTTGCATGTGGGGTGTTGGGAGTGTGCTTGAATGTGGGTTGTTGGGAGTGTGCTTGAATGTGGAGGGATGGGAGTGTGCTTGAATGTGGGGTGTTGGGAGTGTGCTTGAATGTGGGGGGTTGGGAGTGTGCTTGAATGTGGGGGGTTGGGAGTGTGCTTGAATGTGGGGGGTTGGGAGTGTGCTTGAATGTGGGGGGTTGGGAGTGTGCTTGAATGTGGGGGGTTGGGAGTGTGCTTGAATGTGGGGTGTTGGGAGTGTGCTTGAATGTGGGGTGTTGGGAGTGTGCTTGCCTGTGGAATGTTGGGGTGTGCTTGCCTGTGGAATGTTGGGGTGTGCTTGCATGTGGAGTGTGTTGGGGTGTACTTGCATGTGGAATGTGTTGGGGTGTGCTTGCATGTGGGGTGTGTTGTGGGTGTGCTTGCATGTGGGGTGTGTTGTGGGTGTGCTTGCATGTGGAGTGTGTTGGGGTTTGCTTGCATGTGGGGTGTGTTGGGAGTGCTTGCATGTGGGATGTTGGGGTGTGCTTGTATGTGGGGTGTTGGGGTGTGCTTGCATGTGGGGTGTTGGGGGTGCATCTGCATGTGGGATGTGTTGGGGTGTGCTTGCATGTGGAGTATGTTTGGGGTGTGCTTGCATGTGGGGTGTGTTAGGGCATGCTTGTATGTGGTGTGTGTTGGGAGTGCTTGCATGTGGGGTGTGCTTGCAAGTGGGGTGTGTTGGGGTGTGCTTGTATATAGGGTGTGTTTTGGGTGTGCTTGCATGTGTGTTTTTTGGGGAGTGTGCTTGCATGTGGGGTGTTAGGTTGTGCTTACATGTGGGGTGTTGGGTTGTGCTTACATGTGGGGTGTGCTTACATTTGGGGTGTTGTGGGTGTGCTTGCATGTGGTGGGTTGGGGTGTGCTTGCATGTGGGGAGTGTTGGGGTGTTTGCATCTGGGATGTGTTGGTGTGCTTGCATGTGGGGTGTTGAGGGCCTGCTTGTATGTGGTGTTTGGGGTGTGCTTGCATGTGGTGTTAAGCTGTGCTTGCATGTGGGGTGTGTTGGGGTGTGCTTACATGTGGGGTGTGTTGGGGTTGTGTTTGCATGTAGGATGTGTTGGTGTGCTTGCATGTGGTGTGTTGGGGGCATGCTTGCATTTGGGGTGTGGTGTGCTTGCATGTGGGGTATATGTGTGGTTGTGTATATGTGGTGTGTGATGTCTTTGTGTGTGTGTGTGTCTGGTGTGTGTGATTTGTGTGTTTGTGTGTCCATCCCATTCAAGGCATACACCCACTTTTCTCCCATCCAACTTTTTGTTGTCTCTTCTATCTTAGCTCATTGTGGAGGAAGGGTCATCCCTGTCTCTCACTAACTACATAGGTCAGAGACAATGAAGCAAGGAATAGCACCATACATATATGGATGCAGTTCAAGAATGGTATGCCTTGACTATGCCATCCCTCTTTTTGGGGTCATTTTAGTACATAAGTATGAAAGGTGTCTGTGTCCACTACACTGCATAGGGCAGACTTCAAATTTAAGGAAGCCAGAAAGGAGCCTAAATATATTCGAGATGAGGTATGGTCTGGGTTACAAGTATGGATAGCAAGAAATTAGGCAATGCAGAGGTGAAGAGCTGGTGGACAGGGTTGGTGAAAGAATACTGGGAGGGTTTGGGCATATGGAATGAGTGAAGAAAGACTATCAATAAGATTATGGAAAGCAGAAGTGGATGGAGTGAACTGAGAATGGGATGGATGGATTAAGTGAAAGGGATCTTGGACACAAGAGTGTGGAAGCTGAGGTGGATGGAATAAACTTGATGTGGAGACCAAAAATAGGAAGGAAGGTGCCTCGGACACAAGGGTAATGTCTTGGGAGGATTGCCCTGTAATAAAGCAGGGGGTGGTACACCAGCTATGGGTGGATGTATGCCTTGATTGAGCCACCCCTCTTGTAAGGGGGAAAGGGATATTTGGTTGTTGTTGTTGTTCCTTAGACTGTCTGTCTGAACCGTCCCATCTCCCCAAGGAATGCCACAGCCAAAACGGGGTTTTCCCACAAATCCTTTATGGAGTGTATGTTGTGTTGTTCCACACACCATCCTTGCACACTTTATGACTCAGTCCTTGAACCATCCCCATTCCTCCTCCACACCCAGCTCTACTCTACCCTTTACTCCCTCCCACTCCTCCTTCAGCTTCTGTGAGGAACAGTGTGGATTTAGGACAGGTAGAGGTTGTGTAGATCAGATCTTTGTGGTAAGACAGATATGTGAGAAAGCTATAGGAAAGGGGAAGGATGTGTTTTGGGCTTTTATGGATCTGGAAAAGGCTTATGATACGGTAGACAGGAAGGCACTGTGGGAGGTTATGCAGATATACGGGATAGGAGGAAAGCTTCTGGGAGCTGTCAAGAGTTTTTATGAGAATAGTAGAGCTTGTGTCAGGATTGGAAATGGAGAGAGTGAGTGGTTTGAGGTAAAGGTGGGACTTCGTCAAGGATGCGTTATGTCGCCCTGGCTGTTCAACTTATACATGGATGGGGTAGTGCGAGAGGTAAATGCAAGGGTAGTGGGCAGGGGACTGGAGATGGTTAAAGAAAATGGAGAAAAGTGGGAGGTGAGCCAGCTGTTGTTTGCGGACGACACTGCGCTTGTGGCAGGATCGGAGGAGGGATTGAGGAAGTTGGTGGCAGAGTTTGGGAGAGTATGTGATAGAAGAAAGCTAAAGATAAATGTGGGTAAAAGTAAGGTGATGAGATGTACAAGGGGTGAAAGTGGCAGTAGACTGGAAGTGAGCATTAAGGGAGAGCGACTGGAGGAAGTGGATAGTTTTAGATACTTGGGTGCAAATGTGGCAGGGAAAGGTGGAGTGAAAGTGGAGGTAGAATGTAGATTGAGAGAAGCGAGTAAATGCCTTGGTGGATTAAAGAGTGTAATGAGGAATAGATATTTGGGAATGGATGCTAAGAGGAGACTGTATGAAGGAGTGATTGTGCCAACAGCACTGTATGGGGCAGAAACATGGAACATAAGAGAAGAAGAGAGAAGGAGTTTGAATGTGTTTGAGATGAGGTGTCTGAGAAGTATGATGGGGGTTACTAGGCTAGATAAAGTGAGAAATAAGGAGGTGAGGAGGAGAACAGGGGTGGAAAAGGAGCTGGGAGATAGGGTTGATGAAAGAATATTAGGATGGTTTGGACACATGGAAAGAATGAGTGAAGAAAGACTAGTAAAAGAGGTGTGGAAGGCAGATGTGGAGGGAGTGAACATGAGGGGACGTCCTAGGATGAGGTGGATGGATGGGGTGAAGGGGGCTTTGGGGAAGAGGGGAATGTCTGTTGAGGAAGGACGGGAGAGGACAGAAGACAGGGGTGAATGGAGAATGGTTGTATATGGATGATGTTGTGATTGCATGAGGTGGAATGGACGGGTGGATGGGGGGTGAGGTAGTATGTGTGAGCAAAATTTGACGCAGCCCGAAGGGATTTCTCCCCGTCCTCTCATTTTATGCAATGGGGGGACAGAGAGGGGGGGTTGCCGATTTAATGAAGCGGCCTTGCTGTGGATGTGCTGTGTCTTGCGACACTGCTTCTGACCCAGGGCAGTGGACAAGGTGCAGGGATGACCCGTCATCCAGGAGGTGCTAAGATAAGAGGGAGGGTGGAGGGGTGTGGAGTGTATTCAGGGATGGAATGGGTGGGAATGATTTTATGCCTTTTTCTTTTTGGCTACCCCCCTTGTAAGGGGAAAAAGCCTTGGTATATGTATGTATGTATGTATGTGTTGTTTGCATATATGATTGTGTATAATGGTCTTCCATGATGTGTTGAATAGTATGGGGTGAAGTGTTGCATCCTGGGCATTTGTCCACAATGCCTAAGATGTAAATGCATCTACATATTTATGTTAATGGCATGGACAAACCATCCTGGTTGTGCCAGATTTAAAACCACACTTAACCTTTAACATAAAAAAAGTACTCTGAATCTCATATTATCAATGAGTATAAGACTTCTACTCCAATTCCGTACCTGGTGTTTCTGTCTTGATCCCTAATTTTCTTCTCCATTTCCGCATCTGTCAGTGTTTCCAGGAATGGCGACCACTGATCTGCTTCACTTTGTGATCTGAAGGGTACTTCCACTGTAGGCAATGGCGATTCACTGAAAAAAGACCAAAAAGTCTTTGTAAACAAAAGTCCTTCAAACAGTGTATATGAAAAACCAATTCTTTTAACCTGAGAGGTGGATGCCACAAAGAAAAGATTCAAGTGATTTCAATTAAATCCTCAATCCGATGACATCTATCTATGTACCGAGGGATTTTTTCCCCTTTATAAGGGAGGTTGCCAAGTCAAATGGCATGTACTCACTCCCACCCATTCCACTCCCATCCATCACCCTTTCCTCCCTCTCATCTTAATTCCTCATTGATGATGGGTCATCTCTGTATCCTGCCCACTGCCCTGGGCATATGTAGCAATGTAGTAAGACACAGTACACACACAGCAAGGCCGCTTCACTTAATCAGCAACCCCCTGTCCATCCCCTCATGCAGAAAAAGAGAAGATGGAGAGAAATCCCTTCAGATGCGTTTAAATATCATTCACACATAATCCCCCCTAACCCCATCCCCTGCTCCTCCTTTCCTGGCATTTGATGACATATATCACATATTTTATTGTCTGTACACAATTGAAGTGGATTACAATTGAAAAAATATACCAAATGTAAAGCTCTTGGTCTAAAACAAGATCAAATACAGTATTACATTCAGTTTCTTCTGAGGGGGTTTTGTTCTGAACGGATCAGTATCAACACAGAATGGGCCTCTCCCCAGATTCATGTTGTCCCAGCATCGACCACCATATGGAAAACACTGAGCACCTCATACTACACTGTCCTGCAGTACCAGTTCTTGTGCAACACAATATTTCTTCCCTAAGTGACTTATGGTCCCACCCAGAGGATGTTCGTGGTTTCCTGGAGGCCACGGGTCTTCGGCAACAAATTGATTGATTGTTCCATGCATGGTGACTAAATGAGATGGAGTGAGAGGACTAGGAATCTCCCAAACTATGTCTTTACCCTACAAAATATCTAAGCCAAGAATTGATACATACATACATATACCAACAGCTTTTTCCCCCTTATAAGGGAGGTAGCCAAAATCAAAGGCATAAATCCACTCCCATTCACCATCCCTCTCTCCCTCTTTTCTTGGCTCCTTCTGGATGACAGGTCATCCCTGCATCTCGCCCACTGCCCAGGGTCAGAATCAATGCAGCAAGACACAGCACATCCACAGCAAGACCACTTCATTTAAATGGGGACCCCCTCTCCATCCCCTCATGTAGAAAAAGAGAACATGGGTTGTGTCAAAATGGCATTCACACATACTCCCTCCCCCAATCCCCCACCCACTCCCTTATATGCATCACAGCATCATCCATACACAACCATTCTCCACTCACCCCTATATCTTGTCTTCTCCCTTCCTTCCTCAACAGACATTACCTTCTTTCCCAATGCCCCTTTTATCCCATCCATCCATCTCATCCTTGGTCAACCCCTCATGTTCACTCCCTCCACCTCTGCCTTCCACACACCTTTTACTAATCTTTCTTTACTCATTATTTCCACATGTCTAAACCATCCCAATAATCTTTCACCAACCCTATCTCCCAACTCCCTTTCCACCCCCACTCTCCTCACAAGGAGGTGAGGAGTATACCATGTCTGGGGTACTGGCTGCATGTTACTGTAAGGTTAAAATCTGCTCAGAAGCATGCAGCTGATACTTTAGGTTCTATATGGGGCACCCCTACAGACCAGAGCCACACATTTTGTCTGCACGAGGAAATCTCTATTCATAGAGAAATGATGCTAATTTATTATACAATGACTGTCGCTCCATTATGTCTTCCCCCCACCTCTTAACACTGTCCTGGACCACTTTTTGAATATATATATATATATATATATATATATATATATATATATATATATATATATATATATATATATATATATATATGATATATATATATATATAATATATATAATATATATATATATATATATATATATATATATATATATATATATATATATATACTAAACCTAAGTGCACAAGTTCTTCTAAGCCAAGAATTTATACTTTACCTAAATGCATAAGTTCTGTGATGCCAGAGCAACTGTCCTCGAATTGAATAGGCAATGGCTGTTACAAATTCGCCTCCTAAGCCTAACTCCGAGCAAAGCTTCATGGCATATTCTTCGGGACTATTTTCTGGGTCACTCATGTCCCATTCAAACTGGTCATTCAGTGATATATTACCAACATGAACATTGAGCTGGAAAAAGACAAGTAAAATTTAAAAATTCATTACCTAAAGTATTTGATTTCTATATTTCACCTTCAACATAGAAATAATATACATGGCTAAAAGGACAACTAAATAATTGCCACTTTTAATTAATCAAGTGTCCTTTAGTATCAACTGAAAACTAAAAAAATAATCATCACAATATATCCTACAGCAAAAAATATTACATGACTACATAGAGGAACAAAAGCAATACGAGACTGTGGGAAGTTCATAAAGTTATTAGGATTTAATCTAAAATACACAAATAAATCATAAATACTTTTATGACAACTCTAGTGTCAGTGTGATCTGATATTATGTTATGGGCTGGGTACTGGTCAAGCTGCTGCCTTATGGCCATGGAGATTGCAGGAACAAACATCAAAGGATTCAGATCAAGGTCATCGCACAAAAGCTCCGCAAACTGCTCCGGGGTGATCAGTGTCTCTGAAATGCAATGGTCATCGAAAATCAATGCATCTTTTCGTCTGGCTCTATAGCTTTTCTTAAACCTGCTAGTTGAAATATCTTATTTATAGATTATAAACTAGCTAGCTTCCTTGGAAACTTTATATTCTTTTTGTCGGCATGATCGTAAGCTAAATCATTCCTTTCTTTTATCAAAACATGAACGCTTTCATTCCACCAAAACACTATAACTAACCTGACTTGTTCCATGTGAATGTGTCTCTTAGCTTTTGTCCTAGAAAAATAAGAATTCCTTCATTTCACCAAAACACCATAACTAACCTAACTTGTTCCATGTGAAATGTTTCTGACGTTTTACCCTAGAAAAGCGAAAATGTCTTCATTTCACAAATACACTTCATGATTTACCTGACTTGTTCCACGTAAACGTGTCTCTCAGCTTCTGCCCTTCAATCTCCATATCCAAGCGGATGGGCACCAGCTCTTCCTTCTGGCATGAATTCTCGTGTATTTGTGCCGGGTCTAAATCATCATAGCTGCAATGGATTCAAGACCATTTTCCATCACACAAAGAAAATATACAAGTCAACAGCATTTATATATAGTTACACACTTATGAATACTATCCTCTACACTTTTTAAATTCACTCTTCAAAATGAGATATGGAGAGAAGAGATGAGAGAGAGAGAAGACGAAGAGATGGGGAGAGAGAGAGAGAGAGAGAGAGAGAGAGAGAGAAAGAGATGGGAGAGAGCGAGAGAGAGAGAGAGAGAGAGAGAGAGAGAGAGAGAGAGAGAGAGAAAGAGATGGGGAGAGAGAAGAGATCGGAGAGAGAGAGAGAGAGAGAAAGATGAGAGTGAGAGAGAGAGAGAGAGGAGAAAGAGAGAGAAAAAGGGGGAGAGAGAGAAGGGATGGGAAAGAAGGAGGGTGAGAGAGAAGAGACAGAAGAGACAGAGAGAGAAAAGAGACAGAAGAGAGAGAGAGAGAGAGAGAGAGAGATAAAAGAGATGAGAGAGGTGACAAAAGAGAGTGAGAGAAGAGATGGGATGGAGAAGAAATGGAAAAGAGAGAAAAGAGACAGGATAGAGAATAGATGAGAGAGAGAGAGAGAGAGAGAGAGAGGAGAGATGGGAAGAGAGAGAGAAGAGATGGGGGAGAGAGAAGAGATGGGGAGAGAGAGAGGAGAGATGGGAAAGAAAGAGAGGAAAAAGGAGAGTAGAGTATGAGGGGAGGGAGAGAGGAGAGGAAAGATAAAGGGGGATGGAGAGATGAGAGGAGAATGGGGGAGGGAGAGAGGAGAGAGGAGAGTGCAGGATGGAGAGAGGAGAAAGACAGAAAAAAGAGACTGAGATTAGAGATGGAGAGGAGTGAGATGGAAAATAGAGGAAAAAGAAGAAAGAAGATGTATATATATACAAATACTATTTCTCCTTTTCCTCTTTATTAGGGGCTTGGCTGAGTCAAAGCATGCATCCACCCTATACCCATCCAACACCCATTCATTGTTCCTCCCACACTACTTGGCCCAAGGCAATGCAGCAAGGCACAGCACAGCCTGACAGCAGATGCTGGTTTACCCTCACCTCTTCATTTTATGACACCCACCCCAGACGTGCACACATCCCATCCACTTGAGACAGTTATGATGATTTGGTGTAATGTCACAAAATTCCCCCATCAGGAGGCTAGGATGATGCCCCTTTTCAGAGGACTTTGTAGAGTTTATTGAACCATACCCTTGGTTAAACCCCCCGGTGCCAGGGTTCGAACCATCACCACCTCAACCTCCACCACAAGTAGCAACATCCCAACCTGCCCTAGCCTGCCTATGAAGCAGACAAAAAAAAAATATATATATATATTTTTGGGCTGTCACTTGCTTATCCATTAATGAACACTTGCAATCCACTCCTATCCTTTGCATTTTTTCTTCCTTGAGTTACACATGATCTTCTTGCATCCAATGCCCCCCTCACTCCCTCCATTCACCGCAATTTTGGTCTTCCCATCAAGTTTGCTCCATCCACTTCGGCTTTCCATAATCCTTTCACTAGTCTTTTCTCGTTCCATTTTTCCATGCATCCAACCATCTCGGCACACTTTGATCTTCCCTATCTGGCAGATCTCTATCCCAGTCAAAAGTGGTAGCAAAGAAAATACATACAGCCATTGTATGTTGGCAGATTACAGTTGGAGGTTCTTCTGGAAACCAAATACATCGCTCATATTGACCTTGCTTACATACATATACAAAGGACTTTTTCCTCCTTATAAGGGAGGAAGAAAGTCAAAAGGGATAATTCCACTCCCACCCATTTCATCCTCACCCACTCCACTCCAATTCACCACCCCTCCCTCCCTCTATTCTTGGCTCCTCCTGGATGATGGGTCATCCCTGCATCTCACCTACTGCCTTGGGTCAGAAGCAATGCAGCAAGATACAGCACATCCACAGCCAGGCTGTCATTTAATTGGTGACTCCCCCTCCATCCCCTCATGTTTAAAATGAATAATATATACTTAATGTGTAATCTAATTGCTCCAATACTAACCATGCATAATACAAAAAATTCTAAAGACAGATTTAAATTCAATGTTAAAACTACTTTACTGTGCACTCCACCAACTTTAGTTTGTGGGACAAAATGTTGATAAATGCAACGACATTCCTATCAACCTAAGTCTTCAGTCATTCACTTTCAAGCATTGCAAGTCTGAATTCCTTGAAGATTTCTTGTCAGACTACAACCATCATGCTGAAGGAACATTGAAAGACTTAAAAGATTTTTTAAATTACCAACACTACAATCTGTTTGTTTATAACAAAACTTAATCTTACCACATAGGAAAAGTGCGTATCTTTTTGGAGACAATTCTGTTGCGATTGATGGGAGTTGCTTGTGGGACAGCATCCAAGTGAGAAGAATTGGAGATAGTGGGTACCCATGGAGTCGCTGGCTTCTTTACCACACGTTCCGCAGCACTGCACAACAACACTTATGAAATCCAAAGCTAACTAAAATCTGAGGCAACTATTTTAATTCTAAAACTTACAAAAAGGAAAGAAAAAGAAAGAAAAAAATATATATATATATTGTAAAACATAATCAATCATTTGTAATCCCACCCATATTCTCTAAAAATAGTACATTTACTATGTGTCAGGTAAAATTATCCCCTCCCCATCTCTACTCCACCACTTCAGTACTAAATTTTCTATTCTGAAGAAACAAAAGTAGTATACAATACACACTAATCACATTTGGATAATGGCAGTTCAATATGGGAGGGATTACAGTTTAACAAAACTGGGGAAAACAACGAAAAGAGTAAAGTCAAACAATCTAGTCCTGAAATTATAGCTTACCAAGCCAAACGAGCAGCAGCTGCTTCAGGGTCCTGCTGCTGCCGTACTGACACTGCCTTATACTTTTCGTCACTACCTTCAATGATGTCCTCCACCTCAGAAGCACGTAGCAGGGAAATGTTAGATGCCAGAACATGTTGTGTTAGACCTGTCATGAGATCAACCACAAATAAACACAGACTATATCTGCTGCCTGACACACCATCTTTTTTCTTTACAGTATGATCTGAGAGGTTCTCCATGCCACCCCCTTCCACATATCACACCATCAGTCATCCGAAGTCAGCTGCCACACCAAAGCTCCTCCACTGACTTGTTTGACTTTGCTAATCTTTGCAAAGTCATTCTTGTTGACCCATCTATTTTATACCCTTTAACATTGTGATATGTTAAACTGATTCTTGTTTTGGTTACTAATAAACAATTTCATTTAGATGAGGGTGGGTCCAAATCTGAACGAGTTTCTCAGCAATTAGTAAGGACAAAATATTTTCAGTGTTACCAACTGGACAAACTATCAGCCACTTTTACACTGAGTAGTTATCCTTGTATCATATGGACCCACAAATAAATACTTTCCTGATACCCTGGTAACATTACAAACTAAATAACAAATATATTCACCTTCAAAGATAACAAAATAAAGGCAATACCTACCCAATTCCATGAGTTTTTTCCTCTCATCGTTAGTGATAGAACGACGATACATGCCAGGATACTTCTTGTACAAGGAGCCTCTGAAGAGGCGGAGGTAGTTGCCCACCTGTGGTCAGTGAATAAAATGAAAAATTATCTTCAAATCCTATAACATTTGAGATTCCTTCTCCCACATCACCCCACTAGGCAAATATTACTTATCTGTCCCTCTGCAAAGACAGTACAGTTCTGATTATCTGGCTATCACAGGACTTTTTCCATTGCCACTAAATCAAACGTGCCATGGTTGCAGATCATACCTAAAAAAGCATAAAACCACCCAAAACCCATTTATTTTCCTACCTAATCCTCAAAAATAACATAAACAAAGTAGAGTTGTAAAAAATTAAATGTTAATCAACAAATAAACCTACCTTGGAACCTATCTTATTTGTCCAAATGAGCCTTCGAACAAATGAACACACTTTTAATGAAAAAGAAATCACTTGTGGGTTCCAGTCACATTAGGACATTGAAGAGTAGTAATCCTGTCCTTGTTGTGCTTGAATCCAATGGCCTCCTTTTCCTTGAATCCAGCTAGAGTTGAGCTGGGCAAACAATGCCAAAAAAGTGCTAATTCATTGGTGTTATAAACCTGGTCCAGGTTCACATTATGCTCACATATGAGGCTAGAAAAAATGTCAGCATAATTTTCAGCTGCTTCATGATCCACTGAACAATGTTCACATTAAGCTGACGTAACAGGCTAGAAAAAAAAATTCAGCATAATTTTCAGCTGCCTCATGATCTACTGAACGATGTTCACCACTGATTTCCAGCTTCCTGATACCATGACAAGTCTTAAAATTGCAGAGCCATCCAATGGAAAATTTACATTCAGTTTTGATCTCCAAATCTGCCCATGGCTTCTTAGCCTTCTCAATGAGCATAGGCCTGATGACAGGTTTACCTTCGGAGTGTTGAACAATAAACTAAATGTAGCAAGCCTGATCCAATTCATCAAGCTTAGGTCTCTTGAACAACTTCCTTCTGTGTTAGCAACAAAAGACAGGAGCCTGTCTTTCTGTTTATTTAGATCATAGTGTCAACAAACTCACACCGAATTCCGCCATCAACATGCTGCAGCTCTCTCCCTTCTCCATCCATTTCACAAGCTCAATCTTCTTCAAGAGCATCAGAACAAAGCACTTCCTCTTCTCCGTGGTCTTATTCTATGGTAGGGCCATGGTGAGATACAGTAGCTAGCACAGACATGCAACAGGTAATATGGCAGCAAAGCAGAAGGCTGTTCCCAATAGTTCAGACAACTGTGGATTATCTTGGTCAGACCACTCAGAATGTTTAAATTACAAGAATTTTGTGTATGTAAATGCCTGTAGAATTTTAAGAAAAGGCGGAACTGATAAAAACAAACTTGGTCTACTAAAGGATATCACTAATCGACATGCAGCCTTCATTGCATTGACTGAAACACATCTGTATGATGAAATTAGTGATAAAGAAATCCAGCTTAAAAGATATGTATTAATCAGAGCTAATAGAACAGGCAGATCCCATGGGAGGGGGGGATATGTCTTTTCCTACATGAAAACATAGACTTTGAGGTGTTGCTACAACTTCCAAAGTGTCTGTTAAGCACCATTTTTGGCTACCTCCCTTGTAAGGGGGGAAAAAGCCTTTGGTATATGTATGTAACAAAGAACAACCTAATACTGGTTTGTCTATTGCCCCCCCCCCCCAACCCAGACACCAGAGAAGATGAATTCTGCAATTTATTTAGCAAACCCCTAAATCAACCAACTCCATTGCCTGAAATTGTAGTACTAGGAGACTTTAACTTCCCTAATGTGAACTGGGACAGGATACTAATGTCATAATCACCAGTACAATATAACTTTAGACTTGAATTGGCTAATTCCTTATACTGGTCCCAGGTGATAAAAACAGCAACCCTTGGCAATATCCTAGACTTGACATGGACCAATAATGAAGATGGTATTGGCAAGATCACTGTGACCCCCACATCAAAACTAACTGGACACTAGAGAAGAAAAACCATAGAAAAAAGAATACAAAAATGGGTTTGTGAGTTTAAATTTCCACAAAGCAGACTGGAAGGAGCTTAATAATGCAATGTCACTTATTGACAGAAAGAATCTTCTTGATAATGAAGACACAGCTTCAAATTTTGCAAATTTCTTGAACACCGTGTCCAATTTGTATGAGCAATTTGTCCCCAGAAAGCAAAACAGTAGCAAAAAAATAAATAGTTATACCAGAATATGTAAGACCCTGATCTGAAAAAGGCTCAAGCTCACCATGAGGCTTCCAGAACTCCTTGGAACTACAAAATGCAAAGTCTTGGAACAGTTAAAATCCATCAAAGAATAAACCATCAGCTCTCACCTGGAGGCCTTCCATGCAGAACAAAAGGCAGTCAACAAGATCAAAAAGAACCCAGGATACTTCTACAGATATGCAAAACAGTTTGCACAATCCAAGCCCATGATTGATGACAATGGGGCAGAATTCACAGACCCAGGAGGTAAGGAGGAGAGTGGGGGTGGAGAGGGAGTTGTTGTTGTTGTTGTTGTCGTTCCCTAGACTGTCTGTCCGAGCAGTCCCGTCTCCCCAAGGAATGCCATAGCCGAAACTGGGTTTTCCCACAAATCCTTTATAGAGCGTATGTTGTGTTGTTTGCGTGCATGATTGTGTATAATGCAGTCTTCCATTAAGTGTTGTATGGTATGGTATGGGGTGAAGTGTTACATCCTGGGCAGCTGTTCACACTGCGGTCATCCAGCCTCTTCTGGTAGCTTAGAAGTGCTGGGTGGTGACCGCACCGCAGTCTGGCCAAGTGGACTCTGTCCTTTCGTGGGAGAGAGGATTCAGAAGGGTGGATATCAGGGGGTCTGGCATGCAGCAGTGTGTTGTCTTTCAGTGTGTTAATGGAGCGGTGAGTGATATGATTATGAATATGTTTCCGGAGGCTGGTATTTGGTGGTTGTGGAGGAAGAGAAGAGAGTATCTGTGCATGATAAAGATCTTTGGGTGTTGTTTTAATGTTTCTTGGTGTGTGTGGGTGTTCTGCTATTGTAGCGGGTGTAATGTGTTTGTGGTGGCTGTGGCAAGTGTTTGTGTGCCTCTCATGTTGAGGTGGTCCTTGACTTTGAGGACTTTTGTTTCATGGTGTAAATGGTCTGTAGGTGTTGTATTTGTGCAGCCTGTAATTGTTTTTAGGGCTTTGTTTTGTATGATTTGAAGGGTGTTGTGGTGTGTCTCACTGAGATTAGGAGCCCATGCAGGACTCGCATAATTTAACACTGAGCGTATGCATTGTTTGTATATTGTTATATTAGTTTCTTTGTTTTGTCCAAATGTTGTTCCAGTGATTGACTTAAGTGCGTTAAGTCTGGGTGTGCATTTGTTTTTTATGTTTGTGATGTGTTGTTTGAAAGACATGGATGTATCGTATGTTACACCAAGAATTTTCGGTGTGTTTGTGTGTGGTATTAGAGTGTTGTTGATGTAGAGATGAGGTATGTACTTGTGTTCTTTTGTCCAGTTGGTGAGAAGTGTTGCTGTAGATTTGGTTGGAGCTATTTTGAGTCTGTTTGTGATGAACCATGTGTTGAGTGTGTCAAGGTATGGCTGGATTATTTCTGCAGCTTTGTCTGTGTTACGATGTGTGCATGTGATTGTTATGTCATCTGCGTAGGAAGAGATTTGTATTTCTGAGGTGTCTGGCGTGGGTAAGTCATGCATGTATAGATTAAATAGTGTGGGGGATAGAACCGAGCCCTGTGGTACTCCGTTCTTAATGTTTCTGATGTGGGATGATTGGCCATTATATGACACATAAGCATTCCTACCTGCCAGATAATTGGCCAGCCATCTTTTGGTGTTATTGTGCATGTCTGTGTTATATATTTTATTTGTTAGGTTGTGGCGGGGGATAGCATCAAAAGCTTTACTAATGTCTAATGTTATAAGAAGTGTTCTTTGGTGGGGCCTATCTGAATTGATGCCATCTAAAATTCTTTGTGTGAGGTTTGTCAGAAGAGTGTTTGTGGAGTGTAGTGGCCTAAAACCGTGTTGTGAGTCAGCAAGGGGAATATGTGGTGTGACAAGTTTAAGTATTAGGCGTTCAATGACTTTAGAGGGGGTGCAGAGAAGTGTGATTGGACGGTGCGATGTTGGGATTGTTGGGTCTGTGTTCGGTTTTGGAATGGTGATTATTTTACCATGCTTCCAGATGTCGGGTATAGTGTTGTGTGAATAGCTGTAGTTTGCAATGTTTGTGAGTGCGTGTATACCTTGTGGTCCAATGTGTTTTAGGTGGATGTTGCTTATGTTATCAGGGCCACAGGCAGATGAGTGCTTGAGACAATGTATTATGAGTTTTGTCTGACTGTCTATGAAGGGTATATAGTCTGAGTCTGTGGGAAAGTCTTTCTTATGTCGAATGGTGCGTCGGTCGTCAGGGTGAGAAGTGAGATGGCTTGTCTGTGCAAAATGACGTATGAGTGCGTTTGCTTGTTGTCTGTTTGAGGGTAGATTATCTGTTGTTGTGATTATTGCTGCATGAGAGCGTGTAGTGTTACTGTTGGATAGTGTAATGCTGTTGAGTGTTTTGTACAATTTGCTGGTGTTTGTTTTGTGATCAAGTGTATTGATAAAGTTTTGCCAATTTTGTGTTTTTTGTTCATGTATTTTATTGGGTCATCCCTGCATCTCGCCCACTGCCCAGGGTCAGAAGCAATGTAGCAAGACACAGCTCATCCACAGCAAGGCCACCTTATTTAATTGGCAAACCTCCCTCTCTGTCCTCTCATACAGAAAAAGAGAAGATGGGGAGAAATCCCTTTGGGCTGTTTCAAAATATCATTCACACATACTCCCTCACCCCACATTCCCCACCCACTCCCTTCCATGCATCACATCATCCATACACAACCATTCTCCACACACCCATATCTTCTGTCTTCTCCCTTCCTTCCTCCACAGACATTCCCCACTTTCCCAAAGGGAGTTGGGAGATAGGGTTGATGAAAGAGTATTGGGATGGTGTGGACACATGGGAAGAATGAGTGAAGAAAGATTAGTAAAAGAGGTGTGGAAGGCATAGGTGGAAGGAGTGAACATGAGGGGCTGACCAAGAACGAGATGGATAGATGGTGTAAAAGGGGCATTGGGAAAGTGGGGAATGTCTGTGGAGGAAGGAAGGGAGAAGACAGAAGATATGGGTGTGTGGAGAATGGTTGTGTATGGATGATGTGATGCATGGAAGGGAGTGGGTGGGGAATGTGGGGTGAGGGAGTATGTGTGAATGATATTTTGAAACAGCCCAAAGGGTCTCCCCATCTTCTCTTTTTCTGTATGAGAGGACAGAGAGGGAGGTTTGCTGATTAAATAAGGTGGCCTTGCTGTGGATGAGCTGTGTCTTGCTACATTGCTTCTGACCCTGGGCAGTGGGCGAGATGCAGGGATGACCCATTATCCGGGAGGAGCCAAGATAAGAGAGAAGGAGGAGGGTGAATGTGAGTGGAGTATTTGGGGATGGAATGGGTGGGAGTTGTTGTTGTTGTCGTTCCCTAGACTGTCTGTCCGAGCAGTCCCGTCTCCCCAAGGAATGCCATAGCCGAAACTGGGTTTTCCCACAAATCCTTTATAGAGCGTATGTTGTGTTGTTTGCGTGCATGATTGTGTATAATGCAGTCTTCCATTATGTGTTGTATGGTATGGGGTGAAGTGTTACATCCTGGGCAGCTGTTCACAACGCGGTCATCCAGCCTCTTCTGGTAGCTTAGAAGTGCTGGGTGGGAGTGGATTTTATGCCTTTGTTTTTTGGTTACCTCCCTTGTAAGGGGGGAAAAAGCCATTGGTATATATATATAAATATATATATATATATATATATATATATATATGTACTAAATAAGCAATACAATTTTTTTCTACACCTAAGCAGAATACAGTAATTGACAACTACTCTCTGTTCTTCAGAAAGGATCCTGACTTCTCAAACAGCCTAAATAACATCAAAGTGTCAGATGAATGTACCAAAAAACAATATGCTCACAGTCTGGAACTTCCACTTCTGGCCCAGATGGTGTACTAGCACTCCTCTTCAAAGGAGGAAAAAGAAAAACACCATCGAATTACTGCCCTGTGTCCCTGACCTCCCACATGGGAAAGCTGTTTGAGAGGGTTAAGAGGAGTTCACTCTAATGTACAAGACTCAATGTGGTTTTCGAGCTGGTCATTTGTGCCTGTCAGCCTTACTTGACGGTTATGAGACTATTTTGAACAACACCTCATGTCCTGATGAAGGAACAGATCCCATTTATCTCAATTTCATCAAGGCCAACAAAGTGGACTGTGGGGCTCTACAGCACAAATTCCATGACCTAAAAATTTCAAGAGAATTGGGTGCATGGGTTGCTGAATTTCTCACTGGAAGAAAGCAGTTTGTATGTGTCCAGGGGCAAGAGAGTGCAGTAAGCAATGTAATCAGTTCAGTCCCACAAGGAACAGTCCTATGACCAGTATTATTCTCATGCTGGATATAAACTGTGGAATCAGTAGCAATATAATTAGCTTTCCTGATTACACTAGGCTAATTAGAGCTATCAGTTCAGTCAGAGACCAATTGACTCTATAGAGATCTAGACAAAGTATAAAACTGGGCTGAGGTTAACATGCAATTCAATGGTTGCAAATACCAATACAATAACTTCAAATGCAAGGAGACCAGTCAAAGGAACTACCATGATAAGGTAGAGCATGTACAAGATCTCGGAGTAATTTGATCAAGTAATTGTGATTTCAAGGAGCATATCATGGTCCTAGTGAAAAACAAAGGATTACAAAGGATTACAAAGGCGGAGCATGCCGACAGGAGACCTTTTGATCCATATCTAGGTCGGATGCAAAAAAAAATATATATATATTAATAATAAAATAATAAATAAAAACTATAATAATGTAAATAACAAATAAAATACATAAATAAATGCATAGGTATAGTTAAAATAATAAACAAACAGGTAAATAGTAAATGATAGTAAATTGACATATAACTAATAATAAATGAAAACCAGACAGACAAATTATAACAAAACAAAAACAAATAATATAACATAAATTATAATCATTACAGCATCTTACTTAGGTATTTATCTAAATGATTCTTAAAGCTTCGAACTGAACTACATTGCACTACCTGTGCAGGAAGTTTATTCCATTCATTAACTACACGGTTGGCAAAGTTGTTTCTACCTACTTCCAAATTGAATCTATTTCCGGACAGTTTGAGACCATTGTTTCTTGTCTGATTCTCATTCAATGTGAAAATTTTGTCACTTTTGATGTTGTCAATTCCCTTTCTGGCTGGATACTAAGGACATTTAAAATCCGAGATGAGCACACAATGTTAACACTCTGGAAATCCCTTGGACTCCCAACCATGGAGTCCAACCAGTGCTAATGAAATAAACCTGTTTGAGAAAATTCAGAGACAATTCACTAAAAATATAGAGCACTGAAAAGATCACAGTTACTCAGAAAAGCTAAAATACCTGAATCTCTACTCTTTAGAGAGAAGACGGGACAGGTACACCATAATGAAAATAATGGAGGAAGCCAAATCTGACAAACCCCATAATATCACAGGTGTCTGAATGCAGAGGCTGAAGCTGCATTGTCAACACTGTTCAGCATGGCACAGCTGGAACACTACAGTATAACAGCTTCAGATGGAGAGTCGCCAATCTTCAACTGCACCCCAAGAGAGGTCAGATATAAAGAGTTGCTCAGTGGGCTCTTTCAAACACCAGCTTGATAAATTCCTAGGCAAACTGGAAGTCACCCCCCAGACATCCAGATGGGCATAACTCCTTAATGAAGGCTGAAGAAAACTGGAGGCAGACAATATGTGTTGGCCTGGCAGGATGATAAACTCACCAAACTGAATCAAATAAATCAAGTTAGTAAATGCATATTTCACTTTTTTATTTTTTTGCATATGAAAGAAATAATTTTTTCTATGTAATGGCTAAATTACCTTGCAATACCTTACCTCATGTAAATTTGAGCGAAATTCCAGAATCACACAAACACAAATATTTAATGTGAAACATACATTATCCAGTAGAGTAAATTTTTAGAAGTGCACACCTACGTGATACAGCGATAGAAAATTAATTATTAATTTCGTAAATTATAATACATCAATGTAATATGTGATTTTCTTGGCAGAAATCAATATAAAAAAAAGTTGTTAAAACCAATTTACTAATGAGTAAAGTCATGGCGGTTGAATGATATGCCATGTTTGTTTAAATAGATGCTAAGGTCGAAGAAATGAAAGGACAATAAATTCATCTATTCTAACCTAACCTGTATTTAGTAATTCTGTATTTCTAATTCTATAGATCATCTGGCTCGTTGTCGTCATCATGGATGCTGACAGCCTGATTACTATTGTACCTTGGGCAATTAACAGATGACACCAGATCCCCATGTTCTCTCATAAAGTCCAAGGAATTCCTACTGTCTTTGTAACAGTGCTTATTAATGTCATCTGTGGCTGAAGAACACCCACTGCACAATATGGAAGCCATCGTCTAACTGACATTGACTGGAATGGACAGACGACAACATGGTGTCTTGATGCTATGCTCACAGCTTTGTTTGGTTGTATATTTGCTTTTAGCACCAGGAGGTGCTAAGATAAGAGGGAGGGTGTGGAGTGTATTCAGGGATGGAATGGGTGGGAATGATTTTATGCCTTTTCCTCTTTGGCTACCTCCCTTGTAAGGGGGGTATGTATGTATTTCCACCAAGAAAAATGTATATTACATTGATGTATTATAATTTACAAAATTAATAATTAATTTTCTAATGCTATATTACATAGGTGTGCACTTCTAAAACAAAATACCTCCAATAGCTCCTAACCTAACCATTCTTTCAGATGCACAATAAAAAGAAGTATTTGTGTGATACTGGATCAGAACCTAGTTTCATGATAAATATCCATGCATGCATGTTTTTGGAATTCTACAATATTACCCCATAACTGAATCTTTAAATTTGTTTGGTTTGGAACTGTCAGCGTAGATTGATGCCACTAAATTTCATTTCTCCACATAGAATGTACACATTTTGCCTATCTGTACTATCTAATGTGGAATTTTATTCAGTAAATTCTCAGTTGTGCACTCCTAGGTGATATAGCAATAGAAAATTAAATTATTTTTATCATTAATTCTGTAAATTATAATACATCAACGTAATATGCAATTTTCTTGGCAGAAATCAGTAACAAAAAGTTGCTAAAACCAATTTCCTAATGAACAAAGTTGCGGCAGTTGATGATACGTACACCATGTTTGATGCCGAGGTCGAAGAAATGAAAGGATGATAAATTCACCTATTCTAACCTAACCTAACTGACTTACATATCCTAATCTATATTTAGTAATTTGGTACCTCAAATTCTAAAGATTTACTTGTACTTGGATTTACTTGGAGATTTCTAGAAGACCTCTTCACAGCCATGGTGATCCACCACTGTTACCATTCTTGGCGTTCAATTCCTTTAAGGCCACCTGGTCTGGTATGGTGTTTGTTGACCGGCATTCGGCAGTGAAGCCTGGTACAGGTGGTTCATCAGGTACTGCTGAAAGGAACTTGTCCAGTCCAGCCTTGAGTCTGCCTACTGTACAGTTGGTAATATCTCTTATATCCCTCGGGAGGGCATTAAAGATCTTTGGACCCTCATGGCTCCGGCTATTCACTAGCAGGGTTTTGGTCCTTTCAGGAGCTCTGGTTGGTAAGGTTTTTCTTGTTATTTTCTTCCCTGATCTTTCAGTTCTGTAAGGCTGCAGGGAATCGGGTGCTGGATTAGATACCTTTCCTTCAATTACCTCCCACATGTAGATGGCACGATACCAGTCTCTTCTTCATTGTTGAGAGTAGAGCCCCAACTTTTTGAGATGTTCCCAGTAGTTTAAATCCCGCATTCCTCTGATTTGCCTGGTGTAGGACTGTTGGACAGCCTCCAGCTGCTGAATTTCTCCCCATTTGTGAGGTAACCACAGCTGGCTACAGTAGTCTGAGAGTGGCTGTATCATGGTGTTCCAAAGGGTCAACATTATTTTGGGTTCCCTGGTAAAGAAGGTTCTGAGTACCCAACCTGTCATCCCTGTTGCTCTTCTCACCGTGTCGGCTATATGGTGATTCAAGGTGCAGTCTTCTCCCAGATGTACCCCCAGACATTTGGCAGTCTGTAGTGCGCTGATTTCATGGCCTCCTTCTGTGAGTAGTTTTGTGTTAGTTTTTATTTCTTGATGTTGGCCATGTTGCATTATTTCAAATTTTTCTTCATTGAAGACCATACTATTTCTTGAGGCCCAGGCATAGACAGTATTTAGATCTCTCTGGAGGTTAGGTACATCTTCGGTATTTGTGATTGGTAAGCTCAAGCTGGTGTCATCGGCAAATAAGGAGAGGCTAGAGCCATTCACTCCCTCATTTATGTCCCCATATAGATCAGAAATAGGAGTGGGCCCAATACAGAGCCTTGAGGTACACCTCTGATCACTTGTGCTTTTTGTAATTTGGTCCCTCCTACCGAGACTGTCTGGTGGCATCTTGTGAGAAACGCATGAATCCACACACCCAATTTCCCTGTGATGCCGAGGTCCTTGAGTTTGTGTAACAGTCTGCCATGGTCCACCTTATCAAAGGCCTTCCCAAAATCAAGGAACACTACATCTACATTCTTTCCCTCAGCTAGGTTGTGTAGGACCCAGTCATGATGAACCAGGAGCTTTGATAAGCAGGATCTTCCTTTTCTGAAGCCGTGTTGGTTGTCCTCCATGTATTTCACTATTCTATTGCGAACATTCTTTTCAAAGATTTTGATCAGGTGTGATGTCAGAGCAACTGGCCTATAGTTTTTAGGGGTGCATCTATCCCCACACTTGTATAATGGGGACACAGTGGCAGTTTTGAGGAGCTCTGGGATTACTCCTGTGTCTAGGGACCTTCTCCATAGTCTGAGTAGTGGTTTTGCCAGGGAGTTTCTACACTTCAGAAGTAGCATGGCTGGTACTCCATCAGCTGCATTTGGCTTTAGTTCTTTTATGTCTTCCTCTGTATAGTCCAAGTTGGTGATTTGCTGCTGGTTAGGACTCTGCAAAAAATTCTCCTGAGTTGTGTACAATTTCGTGCTGACATGGGGAGCTAAAGACACTGTTATATTGTTGCAATAGCAGGTCACAGGTTGCAGCACGATCCTTTTCTATGATCCCTTTGACATTTTTCAATGGACCAATCTGTGTCTCTGTTTTGGAGTATCTTTTGCAGTAACCGAAAAAGTATTTGGGGTTATTCTTGATCTTATTTACTGCCTGGTTTTCCTCTCGTACTCTTTGGTCTGTGTGAGATAGAAATACATTTTCTTCAATTCTTTTTATTTTTTTCTGAATTGCTGCTTTGCTTATGTCACTATATGTTTTTGAGAGCCATTTGTTGAGCTTCGTTCTTTTCCTCATTAGTATTCACCTATATTGGGGTATGTTGGCGTGGCTATTTCCCTTGGCTTTTCTTTTTGGGATGTACGGTGGCATAGCTCTAGTAGCTTGCCAAGCAAGACTTGGAGCATAGTGTTGGGGTCATCATCCTCCATAACTTGATTCCAATCAATGTCTTTGATGTGTTTATTGACTTTAAACCACTCAATATGTTTGCTGAAGAAGTTATATGCAGCGAAGGGTATCGAGTTGCTACTTTTTGTTGCCCCCATCCTGTTTTTCTTGTGCACCGAGTTTATTATTAATTTGTGATCAGAGAACATGGTTTCCTCCGTACAGTAAGCAGTCACTGAGTCATGGTTGTTTGTGAAGTACAGGTCCAGGATGTTATTCATTCTGGTGGGTGTTGTTATTTGTTGAGTGAGAAGGGTTCTTTCAGCCATTTCTAGTAGGGCTCTTGCTTGTACTTGATCCTCCTGTGTGTTTCCTGAGATGATACTCTCTGGCCACTGGATGTTTGGAAAATTGAAATCTCCACACAGTATAATGTCTGGGGTGGGAGGTGGGTAATCTTCCAGTGTCTTTGTCACCTTGTCCATTGCTAACTTGAACTTTTGTGGGGGGGCACCTAGGTGGCCAGTAGTAGTTTATGACTATTAAGTCTAGGTAGGAGACATGGAAACCTATTTGTTCTATATGGCTGTCTGAGATGGTTAAGATTTGTTCTGTGCCTGGGGAAAGGTCATTTCTTATGTATAGTATAGCTCTTCCATGACTCCTACCATCTCTGTCTGCCCTGAATGGGGTGTAATTTTCTATGTTAATTTCACAATTTCTTACTTCTTTATGTAGGGGTGTTTCTGTGAGGGCAATAAACATGGGGTCTTCTAGAGCTGCTAGCTCTTGCAGGAATGATACTTTTGTTTGGTTTGATTTATGGTAAAGGCCTTGTATATTGCCCGAAATGATGTTTTCTAGGGGGTGGTCACTGCTGCGAGCCACGGGAATTGCTGACACATCTGGTTGGGTAGTACTTGTTGTGGCCAGCCTGTCTTGTTTCTGTCTCTCATGATGTTCGAGAGTAACATTCCTTGGACTGTCACGGTTTAGATCAAACCTCCATGCTGGGCTGCATGCCTTTCGTCAATTCTAAAAAATTTAGTCCTTGCAGAAGTTCTGGGATATTTGTATTTGGGGACTCTTGTGTGTTAGGATTTACCCTAGCTTGTTTTTGTGCTTCCTTTGTTCTTGGTGTCTGTTTGTTGCCGACTGTTTTGATGTTTCTCCTTGTGCCCTTGATGTGAAAATATTGACAAGCGTCGTTAAGGCATTCATGTCTAGTCTATAAATTTTTGCAGAAACCTGAGTGAAATTTATTACAGTTTTCCCCCTTCTTGCATCCACGCTTGCCTGTGGTTCCATGTTCCACAAGTCTGCTGCAAGCTCTAGGGTGTTTATAGTCATAGCCTTGGCCTGTTAAGCCATGTCTGCACATTCCATCATCACCAAGTAAGTAAGTAAATGATCCAAGACATGGTATCCTAGCCGCTAGCGGTTTTTTGTTATTTATTTCTGCCAAGAAAATCGCATATTACGTTCATGTATTTTCATTTACAAAATTAATATTTAAATTTCTAATGTTACACCGCGTAGGTGTGCACAACTTTTATGCTCACATTCAGTCAAAACGAAAATAACACCCAGAGTTGAAAAGCTTTTGAAAAATGCCTGGACAATCATTCATTTGTCATTTGAAGAATAAAGCTATCATACACTACTACATGTCAGAATATATATAGCTATAGTCACAAGCCCATTAAGCATCTTTTAGAACGTTTGCAAGTAGGTAAGTCCACATAAGTCGACGAAGATATTTTGGTAAGCCATTCAAATGTCGCCATCTCAACAGACGCCGATTGTGAAAATGTACCATTGCTGTACTTTTATATTATATACCTATCGCATCTCGTTTATGATAACTCCTGTGACTGATATATACATATGTTATGTATAGAATATTACCTCAGACCCGATACACCAGAACTCTCCATTTTCTTCAAGTTGAAAACTGACAGGTTTATCTCCATAGGTCTTCGCCATCTTGAATGTAAACAAAGCCGATGCATCGAACACTCCTCAATGTTAGACTGTCGTATACATTTCTAATTCAAATTATTTTTTTATATTAGTTGCATGTCCATTATAAGTGGGAAGCATATTCTCATTATTGATTTTTCTGCGTCATAGGAGTGCAATTTCTTTTTTGTTTTGATATCGATAACTCAATATAGGAATGCTTTATTTTCCCATCTGTTTATGAGAAAAACTTACAATAGAAATAATTGCATATCAGCCTTAACTTGAAGTTAGCATTAATTTTCTTTTATTTTGAATACATCGAGTCTAACGCGTCTCTAAACAGTGCGATTTTGTTGGTCCCATAAATTCGCATTGCCTTACAGGACTTCTGATACCACTTCCAATAGTCTCCCTCAAACCTATTTTTGTTCAAAGGCATTCCACTAGTATCTATTGATAACTGTTATTATAAATATATGTATGTGCATGTATATCTTAACATTTATTGGGGGTTAACAACAACAAAATATTTTATCCATGGGATTTTTGTTATATTGTAAAGGCTTCATTAAAATTGAAATATTAATATCTATTCATGTTAATGGTTGTTTAAATAATTCTTAGATTTAAGGTAGTAGTTTCTGTTTTATGGTGTATTTCTTATGGGTGGATGGAGGGGCAGACAAGTGGGAGGCAGGTAGAAGCTTGATTATTTATTTGTTTACGCTGTATTTCGCGGTTCGAGGAATGGAGACGTCAAGTGAAGACGCAAAATTAATGGCCATGGCCAAGGATGTTGACGATGAAGCATTACATGCCACGCTTCTTGCACAACACAAACAAGTTGATGATATGATCAGCACAATACAGTCGTTTTTAGAAAATAATAAAGAAAAACCCAAGAGGAGGTAGGTTCAATCTAGTTTGTCCTTGTCTTACAACAGGCAGGTGTTGGTAGTAATGGAATTCCTTTTAGCATTAACGCAGATACGGAATGTCAATGTTTCATTTAAGTATTACCATTTTACCTTAGTGTGTACTGTATGCACTATAGTGACAATAATGTAAGGGAGTAATCTGGCATACAGGAGTATGAAGGTGACTAGTATTATAGTATACGGATATTACTTACTTACTTAGTTTACTTAGTGAAGTTCTGAGGTCGATCCTCACAGCCGTAGTGGACTACCGCTGCTGCCAGTCCTGTTGTCCTTCCTTGCGAGGGTCAGTTGGTCTGGTAGTGTGTTTTGAGAGAACCTACTTATGGCAGTGTAGCCTGGCACTGGAGGCTCGTCTGGTACCTTCCGCAGGAACCTGTCCAGTGCATGTTTGAAGCTGTTGAAGTAGTTCCGTTGGACACCTTCAAGCATCTGGATGTCTCCGCATTTGTGTGGTGACCAGAGTTGGCTACAATAGTCCAGTATCGGTTGGATAAGCGACTTCCAGAGGGTAAGCATCACTTGAACCTCTCTTGAGGAGAAGGTCCTTAGGACCCAGCTGGCCATCCCTCTTGCTCTATTTACTGAGTGCATGATGTGGTGTTGGAAAGTGGCATCATCACTTAAGTGAATGCCCAGGCTTTTCACATGGGCTTTTGGTGTGATTTTCATACCTCTCTCCGTGTGCAGCTCAGTGTCGTCTTTAATGCCTTGATTTGTGCCATATCTCAAGACCTCGAACTTCTCATCATTGAATTGCATGTTGCTGTTGTTGGCCCATGCATAAACTGAGTTGAGATCGTCTTGTAGATGTTGCACATCCCCACTTTCTCGCACAGCATGGCTGATGTGGGTGTCGTCGGCAAAAGACAGGAGGGTTGAGTCCACCCTACTATTTATGTCATTCATATGGACAAGGAATAGGAGGGGGCCAAGCACAGATCCTTGTGGTACTCCGCTTATTACCTTGGATTCGGTTGACTTCACACCATCGACTGCGACTGCTTGTGTACGGTCTGTCAGAAAGTTGAAGAGCCAGACTCCTAGCTTCCCCGAGATTCCTAGATCCCTTGCCTTATGGAGGAGGACACCATGGTCCACCTTGTCGAAGGCTTTAGCAAAGTCTAGGAATACTACGTCAACATTTCTCCCCTCCGACAGGTTCCGAAGTAGCCAGTCATAGTGTGCCAGTAGGTTTGAAAGGCATGATCGACCTTTCCTGAAGCCATGTTGATTCTCTTTGATGAGGTTATTCACCTCAAGGTAGGTGAACAGCTTGTCCCTTACACATTTCTCAATTACTTTGACAATATGTGATGTAAGGGCGACAGGTCGATATTAAAAAAATATATTGAAATTTAGAATGTTTTAATTAGGTGTAATGCTTGAAAATTCACTTTTACTTTGTAGGTATCTGTGTTGTTATGAACTTGGGAGTGCAGTCAAAAGTTGCCTAGCCTGGAAACAATTTACATCCAACTTTTCCCTTGGTGACCAATTTCAGACATTAAATTTAAAAAATAATTGACCAACAATTTATACAATATTCAGATTTGTAATTTGTTTCGCTGTATCTAGCATGGAAGGTTTAGAGAAAGTAAATAGTATTTCTGGATAGGCCTAGTTGGGACTGCACTTCAAAACTAGTGCCTCTTTGTGACTACATTTACATAGTTTTTTGTCATACTTTGTTGTGTGCTGCTGTGGTACAAACAGTGTCACTCTTCCAAAGCATACTGGCAGATCTTGTCTATTTCGTACCAAGTGGGCTTCCCATCACTGATTTGTCTCTCCATTTTAAAGTGACATGTAGTGTTCAGTTTCTGAGAACAAAGGATAGAGAGTACACATATGTGGCTATTCATTAATATATCTTTACTCCATTTGATGACTCCTTATTAGTCTATGTGTACCATGTATCATTTCAAGCTCACCATAACTTTATATTGTATAGTAATTTTATGATAACATTCATTATAACCTAATGAATATGTAATTAATCACTTACGCTTTTCAGGTTTAGAGGGAGTAGTGAATCGTCAGAAAACTCAGAGAATGAACAAAATGACAAAGATGAAGTGAAGAAACGGAAACATAGCCCAGGAAACAGTGATAATGAAGATTCAAGTTTGGATTCAAAAACATTAAGAAAACGTAGCTCCAAAGTAGATTCCTCCTCTAGATCAGCAGCTGTTAATTCTGACACAAAGAATGAAAATCATAAAAACAGTGATGAAAGTAATCATGTTAAGAAAAGGTAAGGTTAAAAATGACTTCAAAGTGAAGCATACTAAAACCTTAAATATGGTACTATTAGAAATAATGATGAAAATGGAATTACTATGTTCATAAAGATGAAATACAATTAAAGTATTTTTAATCTGTGATTTTTTATATTGATATAGTTTAATGCTCAACAAATTGGACTTGCAGCAAACACATACCAAAACCCACACCCAAACACATCCAATCAGAAATCAAACACTGAAACAGCATCACAAGCAAACAAAAACAAATCCACATAGGAAACGATTTATGACCTCCCCTCAGGTCAATTCCTGTTGAAGCTCATAAAAAACATGCAGAGAGAATATGAAACTTAGACTGAATAAATAATAAATAAATAAGTAAATAAACAAATAAGTAAATAGAATAAAAATGGCCAGAATTTACTGAAGAAATACAAGAGGAATTGTCAAACTCAATACCTTTCCATAGATACATACTATTAAAAAAACAAAGATATCTTACAAACAATAAAAAAAATAGCATAATAACTGGCTACACAGTCATGCAATCTGTTGTCCCTGGTCTCTCTTGCAGAAGACCTGCAGCCTTTAGGTAATTGGCAACAGCCTCAAAGTAGAACCATAAGTCACTCAGGAAAGATGTAGTGTTGTATTGGGACTGTTAGTGTGGGATATTGTAGTATGAGGTGTTCTCTGTCCTGTGTGGTGATTGCATCTGGGGCAGTTTGAATCTGTAGCCAGGTCTGGTATGTGTTGGTACTGGTTTAATACTGGATGGTGCCCCAAGTGCAAGCATGTTAGTGTGGCTCTTACAAGGTTTAGGAGGGTTTTCTCTGGTGCTTATGTCTAGGGGTTATTGGAGTATTGAGTTTGGTGGTCTGTCTTGAAAGCCTTGTTTAGTGATCTAAGTGTGATGTTTCATTTGGTATATATGATAGATTGTTGTAGATGTTTGAGTAGTATGCTGCTGTTTTTTTTTCTGTTGGTGGTGCTTGTGAAATGTAGTGTAAAGGGTGTGGTGTTTAGGATTCTGGCATAAAATTGTGTTCCTGTCATTTTCATGTAGTGTTCTATGGGGAGGAGTTTGGTTTCTATATGCAAGTGTTCATTAGGGGTGGTTTTGGTGCATATGTTTATCTCGCTGATTATTGGGAACCATACTGTGGAAGCATAGTCAAGGGTGGTACTTATGAATTATTTGTAGTTATTAGTTCCTTTCTGTTGTTCAGAGTCAGTGCTTGAGATGGATTAAAGCACAGGTAGATTTGTTTTCATGTTGATTTTTTGCTGTCAGGTCTTTGATACATGGGCTGAATCATATACATATTATATTTGCACCTACAATCTGGGTTTTTTTCCAATGTAAGTATTTGGGCATTTAATTTTACTATTAGGTGCTTTTTTTAATTAATGGTTGTCTGGTGTGAGTAAGGTCACAGTTTATTTCTATGGTGAGTCTTCCATTCTTTCAACTTTGATTGATATATGAAATTTTTAGCTTGAAGACCAAGCGCTGGAGTCTTTTATCTTTGAGCTTTTGTTCCAGTTTGTTCAAGTAGGCTTGAGTGTTCCTTGCTGCTATTTTACACATACTGTATTTACCTAGTTGTATTTTACGGGAAGGGGAGCTATGCTCGTGGTGACCCGTTTTTGTATCTCACAACCTCAAGTTTGTTCTTAAATTCTTGTATTGTGTTTGCACACACCATTTCTTCATCCAGTTTGTTCCATATATCTGTCACTCTGTGTGGAAAGCTGTTCTTTTTCAGATCTCTTCTGTAGTTATCCTTTTTGAGTTTCATTGCATGTCCTCTTGTTTTTCCTCTATCAAGGCACTCATTTCCTTTCATAATTCTGTAGATGGTTAGTAGGTCCCCTCATTCTCTTCTTTGTTCCAGGGTTGGCAATTCCAGTTTGACCTCTCTTTGTTCATATGTCAGGTTTGAGAGTGTTGGGGCCATCTTTGTCATTGCTCTTTGTATTCTTTCTAATTTTCTTAAATTCTTTTTTGTAGGGTGATTTTTGCCAGGTTAATAATGTCAGCTCAGAAACCAGAATCCTACCCATAGAGCAGCACTTTAGAATAACAGGTACAGTTCCATGCAAGAGCCCTCAAACCCTTGTACCCTTCACACCATATCACACAAGCACAACCGAATACACAAGAGACTTGTGTGGTGAATAAAGTTGGAACACACATAAAAATGAAAGCATTTGAATAAATCAATAGAATAATTAAATTCAAAAGCTTTTATTTTACATACAAACTTCATATGGTAACACAATTGTACATAGTTTATGGTAATGTATAGTTAAAAATACCATAATATGCTTTGACATAAAGCATTAAATGTATGGACCCGAGGTTTATGTACAAAATCAACTTCTATCATGTTTCATGAATGTAACACTAACATAAATGAGGACTTTACTGCATTTACACAATGTATACAAGTAAAGCATGGGGGAACATCTCTGATGTGGGTGCATATGATAAAACTGTGTAAATACTGCCCAGAACAGTCTGCCGCTTGCAGCTGATGTGTAAAGGACACGTCAATTTGCATTAACTCAAGAAAACCATGTTAATTAAATATATATCTTTAAATATTAGTCTGCATTAAAATGAAGCTGTGATAATTACTTAAGTTATTCAAGAGTCAGATACGCACACACACACAAAGGGATCTTTCTCCCTAATAAGGGGGTGGCCAATTAAAAGGACACACACACAAATATATATATATATGTTTTGTTTTGTTTTTTCACAGGAAATGAAGGCCCTCAAAACCCCTTAATGGAAGCTGAAGTCAATATCCCTTGTGGCAAGGCAAATGCCAGCAATAGTAGACACTGCAGTGTCTAAGCATGCTAGATATAGCTTCATTCTTCAAATACTTAAATATCCTGTATTAAAGAATTTGCTGCTTGATATACACAACTAGTGTAGCACAAATTTCAAACATATGACTATCTTGGCTCTTGATATTAATGACATAAATTTGGGAACAGGAATAAGATGTCACCATTGAAGTAATACCTGATACTCATTACTTTATAATATTCTTAAGGTCTGGAGTGCCATGGCTATGTGATGATGGTAATATTAGGTGTAGTGCATGATGTGTAAATGTAAAATGTTGTATCACTTTTGATCTGACTCATGGATGTTTAAAGTTAATGCTGTGGCTAAAACATAGTGTTAGCATTTATTTCTTGCCTCTTTATGCAATAGACTAACAAAATGATTTTGACTGGGGTAACCAATAAAGTTTACTTTTAACTATATGATGTCTTTTCAATAGCTACACTTTTTTTTCCCCCCTTTCAAATATAAGAATCCTACTATTTACTTTGGCATTTAACAAGTTCTGCAGGAGGAAATACACCCTTCTCAGTAACGATTCCTGTGATGAGATTATTTGGGGTCACATCAAAGGCTGGATTCCAACACCTAATACCTGGAACAACAGATAAGGGCATATAAAATATAAATCTCAACACATGTGAAATTAATGTTTTCATCTAGTTCTGTTTTCTGAAATTTGTATACATATACAGTCACAAATAAAGGAAAGATGAAAACAAAACAAAAAATTGACTGACATACCAGGAGCAGCTATTTGTGTACCTCCTATGCATGTCATTTCAAGAGGAGGTCTTTCTTCAATGGGAATGTCTTCACCGCTCTCAAGGTTGAAGTCTATGGAAGTGGTGGGAGCACATATATAAAAGGAAACTCCATGATGTGATGCCAGTACTGCAAGCTACGATATGAGAAAAGAAAAACAGATGTGCATTCAACTAAAATTGAATATATATAATACCCAACAACTAGTACATTATGTATTCATGTATCCTGTATAAAGTTTTCTTTCATCTATGGTGGATTTCCCCATGTAGGTTACCAAAACAAGTACATGGTGAGATTAGCCTACAAAAGCAAATGACAGGAAAGGATACAACAAATTCCCTCACGCCTCTTAAGGAGAAATTATATATTTACCCAATTGTATTATACAGGAAAGGAGCAATGCCCATTGAATTCCATCTCCTACTCTTTATTTTTCTAACATACCTAGACTCAAATTCATGTATGGTTCCAACTTAATCTATATCTTTGATTCCCAATTATCATATTTAGATTTGAACTCATGTACTGTTTGAGCTTGGGCTATATCATCTAAGCTATTCCACACATACATCTATGTGGAAAACTTTCTCCAGATCTTTTTGACATGTGATCTTAATTTGCTTCTGTGACCTCATACCCTCCCATCTTTAATCAGATCTCATCTATCAATGCAATCTATCCCCTTTAATGACCTGAACACTGTAATCTTGTCACCTCTTTCTCTTTGATCTTTCAAAGTTGGTAGACCCACTACTTATAGTCTCTCCTCATATGGTTTATCTATCAGGCTGGGGATGGAATGGGTGGGAGTGGATTTTATGCCTTTGTTTTTTGACTACTTCCCTTGTAAGGAGGAAATAGCCATTGGTATATGCATGTCCTTGTTTCCACCTTTGTGAATTGGCACCACGTCTGCCCTTTTCCAATCAAGTGGCACAATGCATTCTTTCAATGAACATGTAATAAGTATGGATCTTGCCCATTAATTCTTCCCTACATTCTTTAAGTAGTAGAGCATGTGTTAGGATTGGAAATGGAGAGAGTGAGTGGTTTGAAGTAAAGGTGGGACTTCGTCAAGGATGCGTTATGTCGCCCTGGCTGTTCAACTTATACATGGATGGGGTGGTGCGAGAGGTGAATGCTAGGGTAGTGAGTCAGGGATTGGAGATGGTTAAAGAAAATGGAGAAAAGTGGGAAGTGAGCCAGCTGTTGTTTGCGGACGACACTGCGCTTGTGGCAGGGTCAGAGGAGGGATTGAGGAAGCTGGTGGCAGAGTTTGGGAGAGTATGTGATAGAAGAAAGCTAAAGATAAATGTGGGTAAAAGTAAGGTGATGAGATGTACAAGGGGTGAAAGTGGCAGTAGACTGGAAGTGAACATTAAGGGAGAGCGACTGGAGGAAGTGGATAGTTTTAGATACTTGGGTGCAAGTGTAGCAGGAAAAGGTGGAGTGAAGGTGGAGGTAGAATGTAGATTGAGAGAAGCGAGTAAATGCCTTGGTGGTTTAAAGAGTGTAATGAGAAATAGACATTTGGGAATGGATGCGAAGAGGAGACTGTATGAAGGAGTGATTGTGCCAACAGCACTGTATGGGGCAGAAACGTGGAACATAAGAGAAGAAGAGAGAAGGAGTTTGAATGTGTTTGAGATGAGGTGTCTGAGAAGTATGGCGGGGGTTACTAGGCTAGATAGAGTGAGAAATGAGGAGGTGAGGAGGAGAACAGGGGTGAAAAAGGATTTGGGAGAGAGGGTTGATGAAAGAATATTAGGATGGTTTGGACACATGGAAAGAATGAGTGAAGAAAGACTAGTAAAAGAGGTATGGAAGGCAGATGTGGAGGGAGTGAACATGAGGGGACGTCCTAGGATGAGGTGGATGGATGGGGTGAAGGGGGCTTTGGGGAAGAGGGGAATGTCTGTTAAGGAAGGGAGAGGACGGAAGACAGAGGTGAGTGGAGAATGGTTGTATATGGATGATGTTGTGACTGCATGAGGAGGAATGGGCGGGGGGGTGGGGGGTGGGGTAGTATGTGTGAGTAAATTTTGACGCAGCCCGAAGGGATTTCTCCCCGTCCTCTCCTTATATGCAAAGGGGGACGGAGAGGGGGGGTCGCCGATTAAATGAAGCGGCCTTGCTGTGGATGTACTGTGTCTTGCGACACTGCTTCTGACCCAGGGCGGTGGGCGGGGTGCAGGGATGACCCGTCATCCAGGAGGTGCTCAGATGAGAGGAAGGGTGGGAGGGGTGTGGAGTGTATTTGGGGATGAAATGGGTGGGAGTGTTTTTATGCCTTTCCCTTTTTGGCTACCTCCCTTGGAAGGGGGAAAAAGCCTTGGTATATGTATGTATGTATGTACATTCTTTAAGTAACCAGTTTGAGATCCTGTCAGGTTCTGAAGCTTTTATCACAACCAATGATTCCAGGTGATTGAGCACTTCCCTAATTTCTACATTTATATATGCTAAACCTGGTTTATTGCTCCCCACGCTCTTCTCTAAAAAGTTGCGCTCTTTTGTGAAGACCAATTGGAAACCTTCATTCATTATTTCTGCCTGAGCTGAGGCCTCTTCAAAGACCTTACCATCTACTATTAAATTGGTGATTTCTTCAGTGTCTCAATTAACCATTTATGAACCTGTAAAACAGTTTTAGATAATTTTTTTTCATTTTTCTACTACATTTTCAAAATTACTTTCTTCCTGCGAATTCTGGTATAGTCATCCCTAACTTGTTTGTAAACTTCTTTTGTTTTATTGCTTCTTTTCTTTCTCCATTTTACCCAAGCCTCATCTCTGGCCTTTTTTCACAATCTCACACTTTTTGTTAAACCAATCCTGTTTTTGCTTCTTCCTTTCTCTAGTCTTTGTAACATGTTTGTTCACTTCTAGGTTGTAAATGTCGAGAAAAATTCCCATTTCCTCTTTATTCCTGTAGTATTCATGAATTCCTCCCAGTTTGTTTCTTCAAAGAGTTTTCTCAACCCTAAGTAATCTGCTTTCCTAAAACTGAGTCTCTCTTGCCTGTATTTACCTAGTTGTATTTTACGGGACGGGAGCTATGCTCATTGTGACCCGTTTTCGTATCTCTCCACATCAAGTTTAGTTTTGAACTCGTGTATAGTTCTGGCATTTACTGTTTCACTGTTCAGCCCATTCCAGACATCGATCACTCTGTGCGGGAAACCGTTCTTTTTCAGGTCTCTTCTGTAACTGTCTTTCTTTAATTTCTTTGCATGTCCTCTTGTTTCTACTACTACTAAGTGAATGGGTAAACACAAGTGTGTGTGTGTGCATTTACCTAGTTGTATTTTACAGGAAGAGAGCTCATAGTGACCCGCTTTTGTATCTTTCAGCATCCACTTTGATCTTAAATTCTTGTATAATTTTTGCACTCACTGTTTCCTCATTCAGTTTGTTCCAGATATCACTCTGTGTGGGAAGCTATTCTTTTTCAGGTCTCTTCTGTAGCTGTGCTTTTTGAGTTTCTGTATACTGGATAAGAGCTATGCTGACAGAGTCCTGTCTGCATTCCCAATGGTCAATTCTGATACTAAATTGTCCCAGTTATCTTTACTATTCCTTCATCTATTTCATTTTTTTTATGGTTTTGAGTATTGGTGCATGATGTCAGTATAAACATACTTCCTTAAATCTCAACTCCAACAAAGGCTCATGCTTAGCCAGCTCACAATGTGGGTAACAGCTGAAATATTAAGAAAAAGGAGGGGTATTTGTTTTTGGCATTGAAACCTATCTATCAAGGAGGGGTATTTGTTTGTGGCATTGAAACCTATCTATCAAGGAGGGGTATTTGTTTGTGGCATTGAAACCTATCTATCAAGGGGGGATATTTGTTTGTGGTATTGAAACCTATTTATCTATATACCAAGGACTTCTCCCCCCTTATAAGGGAGGTTGCCATGTCAAAGGCATGCATTCTCTCCCACCCATTCCACTCCCGCTCAGCACCCTTTTCCCTTTCATCTTCTCTCTTTTTCGTGGATGAAGAGTCATACTTGTCTCCTCTCCACTGCCCAGATAAGAAGCAATGCAGCAAGACACAGCACATCCACAGAAAACCACTTCACTAACATCACAACCTCCCCTCTCCATCCCCTCATGTGGAAATTAGAGAAGACAGGGAGAAATCTGAAACCTAACTCTTGATAACTCAGGGGAATGCTTGTAACAAAATTTGTTGGTACTATGTTAACCTGAATAATACCTGGTATGTGCCAATCTTGTTTGCCGTATCTCCATTTCTTGACACTCGATCAGCACCTACCACAACAGCATCAATGCTACGTGACTTCATTAGAGCACCAGCCATACTGTCGCAAATCAGCGTTGCAGGCAAACTATCATGCACTAGCTCATATGCTGTTAGCCGTGCACCTTGGTTGTATGGCCGTGTCTCTGTACAATATACATGTTCTGAAATGCATAAAAGAATTTACTATAGTTATATATATATACCAGGGTTCTGGTTGGCGTTCTCTCAGACACTCTTACGTCTCTCCTCTTATAAGGTGGGAAGGCCTTTTTGGTGCATGTATGTACATGCAAACCAAAAGGCCTTTTCTCCTTTATAAGGGGAATGACCTAATCAAATCATACATCCACCCCCACACCCATTCACCACTGCTCCTAGCTTGGCATCTTATGGATGAAGGGTCACCCCTGTACCCCAGGAGACCACTCAGGTCAAAAGCAATGAAATCAAACACAGTGCCTTTATAGCTCATTGGCTGAGTGGATTAGGGCGTCGTTACTTGCTGCCTTGATGGAGGTGAGGGTGGTTCAAATCCTGCCACCAGCAAAGTTGAACCAAGGTCATGGTTAATTAAATTCCACGCTACAAAGCCCTCTGTGAGGAGCACCGTCCTAGCCTCCTGATAGGGGGGAGGGGAGTGTGTGACATTAAACCATATCATCATCATTGCCTTCATAGCAAGGCCTGACAACCAGAGCTAATTTCATTACATAGCAACCCCCCCTGTCCATCCCCTTCCTTCACCTGAAAAATTTACAAAGCAGATGAGAACATCCCTTTGAGCTATCATTTCTTCATCCATTTACAACCACTCTCCATTCATTCCCATCTCTCGCACTCTTCCTTGTTTGAAAGATATTCCTCTTGTAACCAATATCCCCTTTTCCATCCACCCACCACATTCTTGTGCTTCTCAAGTCCACTCCATCCACTTCTGATTTCCATTTTCTTTTTTCTAGTCTTTTCTTACTCTTTCCATATTCCCAAATCATCTCGCCACTCTTTGATCTACACTCTCCAACTGCTGTCTAGCAATTCCCATTTTCTTCCCTTCTTTCCTTGCCTTTATATTTCTCACTCTATCCATCTTTAACATCTAACATATATCTCAAACATGTTTAGGCTCTTCCTTTCTATGTCATTTCCCTCAAGCTCCAAGTTTACTCCATACATCTATCTCATCTCCCACAGTTCCAAGTCTGCTTCATATAATGCCCAGAACACAATCACTCCCTCATACACCCTTTGCATTCATCTTCAAAGTCTTCTTCCTCATAACACTTTCATCTGACCCCCCCTTCAAAAAAAAAAAATTAAATAAATAAATAAATAAATGAATAAATAAATAAATAAATAAAATAAAAATTATTTGCCTCCTTTTGCCTATAATCCTCCATGTCCACTCCATTCCCTACCGCATGGGATACCATACAATTAAAGCTCTTCACATTCTTTAATTTTTTTACCTTTCAAATTCACATCCATCCTACCATCATCACTTTTTGTACATCTTTTCACCCTACTTTCGCCCACATTTACTGTTTTCTCTGTGCACACACCTTTTCAAACTCTGCCACCAAATGCTTCAGTCTCCTTAGGATCAACCATAAATCCAGTGTCATCTGCAAACAACAATTGGCTCACTTCACACTCCCCTCCACACTAACTCGACAACTCCTAACCTCTATCTTGTACCGGATGATCATCAGACTCCAAAGCTCTCTCCTCAGAGCACATTTACATCCAAAACTATAGTTAATATTAGATATATAAAGGCCTGTCTGGGGGTATTGGCTGCATGTTATTGTGGGGTTAAAAGGTGCTAAGTAGCATACAGCTGATGCTTTAGGGTCTATATGGGGCACCCCTATTGACCAGAGTCACACATCATTTTGTTTCGCCAAACCCTGAGGTGGGGGAAAAGAATACTGCCAACAACTCTTTCCACTTGAGTCATATAAGGTGACAAAAATGGGATGGGGATAGGACTAGGCATCCTCCCTGTGGCCCCAACGGGGACATTCCTGAAAAAGGTAAAGGCATAAGAGGGTCTAGGAGGAGTTTTCCAACAAGTACCCAAAGGTTTGGGTCTTTTAATGTGCATGTGATGTGGTACAGATGAGAGTAAAAGAAAGAGATAGGCAGTATGTTTGGGAGAAGAAAGACTGATGTGTTGGCATTGAGTGAAACTAAGTTGAAAAGGAGAGGCGAGTTTGAGTTTGGGAGTGTAATTGAGAGGATCTCAGGAGTGAAGAGAAGGTTGGTGGAGTGGAAAGAGGTTTCTTCAATGTTAATGTGGATGAAGGTGAAACTAGGAAGGGAGATGTGGGTTTCTGTAAGTGCATATGGGCCTGGTAGTGAGAAGTGTAGAGGAAAGGGAGGCTTTTTGGATAGGTTTAAATGAGTGCATAGAGGTATTTGGGAGAAATGTCAATGTTGTGGTATTGGAAGACTTTAATGTTAGGGTAGGAAATGAACCAACAGAGTGGTTGGTAAGTGTGGAGTTCCAGGAAAAAATTGTAGTGATGTGTCTAGAGAGTTGATCATAGCAAATACAGTGTTTAGAAAGAAAGTCAAGCATACGTGCACATGGGGGAGGGTGGTGGATGGAAGGGTGGTAGATACAGCATTAATGGACTATACAGTGGTAACCCGGAGTACAGTAGGAAGAGTTAAGGATGTACAGTACATGTTCTAAGGGGAATGGGGGAATACCAGATCATTTTTTAGTGGAAGGTAAGTTGAGAGTGGAGGATGGATGGAGAAAGAGTAAAAGGACAGAAGGTAGGGAGGTGCTTAAAGTACATACATACATATACCAAGGCTTTTTCCCCCTTACAAGGGGGGTAGCCAAAAAGAAAAAGGCATAAAATCATTCCCACCCATTCCATCCCTGAATACACTCCACACCCCTCCACCCTCCCTCTTATCTTAGCACCTCCTGAATGACGGGTCATCCCTGCACCTTGTCCACTGCCCTGGGTCAGAAGCAGTGTCGCAAGACACAGCACATCCACAGCAAGGCCGCTTCATTAAAATGAGAGGACGGGGAGAAATCCCTTTGGGCTGTGTCAAATTTTGCTCACACATACTACCTCACCCCCCATCCACCCGCCCATTCCACCTCATGCAATCACAACATCATCCATATCCAACCATTCTCCATTCACCCCTGTCTTCTGTCCTCTCCCGTCCTTCCTCAACAGACATTCCCCTCTTCCCCAAAGCCCCCTTCACCCCATCCATCCACCTCATCCTAGGACGTCCCCTCATGTTCACTCCCTCCACATCTGCCTTCCACACCTCTTTTACTAGTCTTTCTTCACTCATTCTTTCCATGTGTCCAAACCATCCTAATATTCTTTCATCAACCCTATCTCCCAGTTCCTTTTCCACCCCTGTTCTCCTCCTCACCTCCTCATTTCTCACTCTATCTAGCCTAGTAACCCCCATCATACTTCTCAGACACCTCATCTCAAACACATTCAAACTCCTTCTCTCTTCTTCTCTTATGTTCCATGTTTCTGCCCCATACAGTGCTGTTGGCACAATCACTCCTTCATACAGTCTCCTCTTAGCATCCATTCCCAAATGTCTATTCCTCATTACACTCTTTAATCCACCAAGGCATTTACTCACTTCTCTCAATCTACATTCTACCTCCACTTTCACTCCACCTTTCCCTGCCACATTTGCACCCAAGTATCTAAAACTATCCACTTCCTCCAGTCACTCTCCCTTAATGTTCACTTTCAGTCTACTGCCACTTTCACCCCTTGTACATCTCATCACCTTACTTTTACCCACATTTATCTTTAGCTTTCTTCTATCACATACTCTCCCAAACTCTGCCACCAACTTCCTCAATCCCTCCTCCGATCCTGCCACAAGCGCAGTGTCGTCCGCAAACAACAGCTGGCTCACCTCCCACTTTTCTCCATTTTCTTTAACCATCTCCAATCCCTTAAAGTGAATTACGTAAATGGGTTGATCATAGCAAATAGTGTTTAGAAAGAAAGTCAAGCATCTGTACACATGGGAGAGGGAGGTAGATACAGCATTAATGGACTATACAGTGGTAGCCAGGAGTACAGTAGGAAGAGTTAAGGATGTACAGTACATGTTCTAAGGGGAGTGGGGGAATATCAGACTATTTTTTGGAAGATAAGTTGAGAGTGGAGGATAGATGGAGAAAGAGGAAAAGGACAGAAGGCAGGGAGGTGCTTAAAGTGAACTATGTAAATGAGAAAGAAAAGGAGTACAAGAAACTGAGAGAGGAGTGGGAGTGAAGGATAGAGTAAAACTAGGAGTGGAGGAGGAATGGGGATGGTTCAAGGAGGGAGTCACAAGGTGTGCAAAGATGGTGTGTGGAAAAGGGAGGGTGGGAGGAAATAGAAGGAATGGTATTGAGTGGTGGGATAAGGAAGCAAAGAAGGTTGTATAAGAGAAGCGAGCTTTCACAGATTGGTTACAAAATAGGACATGAGAATTATATGAAGAGATACAAAGAAAAGAGAAGTAATACATAAGATAAAGGAGGCAAAGAGGAGAGCAGATGTGAAGTGGGATAAGAGTATGACAGAAAATTAATTTTGAAAGTAATAAAAAGATGTTTTGGAAAGTAAGAGAGGAAGAGGAGGCGAATCATGTAGAGAAGAAAAAGTAAAAGGTGCAGATGAAGAGATGATAATGGAAGACAAGGCAATAAGAGGAAGATGCGCAGAGTATTTTAGGGAGTTGCTAAATATGAAGGAGGATAGGGAGGGAAAGGTAGTTGCAGTGGGAAGCACTAAGAAAATGACAGTGATGAGTGAGGATAATGAAGGAGAAATAAGGAAAGATGAGGTGATAGCAGTTAAGATGATGAGAGCAGGTAAGGCACCTGGGTTGGATGGGTGTTATGCAGAATGTCTGTAGAAAGGAGGTACAGTGATGGTGGACTGGCTGGTGAGGTTATCTAATGTTTATTTAAGAGAGGGTAGAGTGCCACAGGACTGGAGGAGTGTCTGTATAGTTCCACTTTACAAGGAAAAAGGGGACAAATGTGAGTGTACCAGTTTCAGAGGGATCAGTTTGTTAAATGTAGTTGGGAGGGTCTTGATTGAGAGGATTAGGAGAGGAACAGTGTGGATTTCAGACAGGTAGGGGTTGCATGGATCAGATTTTTGTGGTAAGACAGACATGTGAGAAAGCTTTAGGAAAAGGTAAGGATGTTTTTTGGGCCTTTATGGATTTGGAAAAGAGGCTTATGAGAGGATGGGTAGGATGGCACTGTGGGAGGTATTGCAAATGTATGGAATAGGAGGAAAGCTTTCAAGAGCAGTCAAAAGTTTTTACAAGAGTAGTACAGTTTGTGTTAGAATTAGAAATGGAGAGAGCAAGTTGCTTGAGGTAAAGGTGGGACTTCACCAGGTATGTGTTATGTTGCCTTGGCTGTTCAATTTATACATGGATGGGGTGATGCGAGAGGTAAATGCAAGGATAATGGGTCTGGGATTGGAAATTGTTAAAGGAAATGGAGAAAAGTGGGAGATAAGCCAGTTGTTGTTTGCTGAAAATGCTGTGCTTGTGGCAGGATCAGAGGAGGGATTGAGGAAGTTATTGACAGAGTTTGGGAAAAAGTGCGAAAGAAGGAAGTTGAAGATAAATGTGGGTAAAAGTAAGGTGATGAGATGTACAAAGGAAGTGGCAGAAGACTGGAAGTGAGAATTAAGGGAGAGGGACTGGAGGAAATGGATAGTTTTAGATACTTGGGTCCAAATGTGGTGGGAAAGGGAGGAATGGAGGTGGAGGTAGAAGGTAGATTGAGAGAAGCAATTAAATGCCTTGGTGGATTAAAAAGTGTAATGAGAAATAGAGATTTGGGAATGGATGCTGAGAGGAGTGATTGTGCCAACAGCACTGTATAGGCAGAAACATGGAACATAAGAAAGAAAGAGAGGAGTTTGAATGTGTTTGAGATGAGGTGCCTGATAAGTATGATAGGGGTTACTAGACTGGATAGTGTGAGAAATGAGGAGGTGAGGAGGAGAATGGGGTGGAAAGGGAGTTGGGAGATAGGGTTGATGAAAGAGTATTGTGATGGTTTGGACACATGGAAAAAACAAGTGAAGAAAGATTAGTCAAATAGGTGTGGAAGGCAGAAGTGGAAGGAGTGAACATGAGGGGGCGACCAAGGACGAGATGGATGGATGGGGTAAAAGGGGCATTGGGAAAGAGGGGAATGTCTATTGAAGAAGGACAGGAGAGGACAGAAGATAGAGGTGAATGGTTGTGTATGGATGATGTTGTGATGCATGAAGGGGAGTAGGTGGAGGATGGGGGGTGAGGAAATATGTGTGAAAAATAAATTGACACAGCCCGAATGGATTTCTCCCCGTCTTCTCCATTTCTGCATAAGGGGAGGGAGGGGGGGGGTGCCTATTTAATGAAGTAGCCTTGCTGTGGATGTGCTGTGTCTTGCAACATTGCTTCTGACCCAGGGCAGTGGAGAAGATGCAGAGATGACCCATCATCCAGGAGGAGCCAAGATAAGAGGGAGGGAGGGAGGTGGATGGGAGTGGAGTATATGGGGATGGAATGGGTGGGAGTGGATTTTATGCCTTTGCTTTTTGGCTACCTTCCTTGTCAGGGGGAAAGAGCTTTTGGTATATGTATGTATATAAAACCAAACAACTGATGAAAATGCCAATATATAAGCTTAAATATCCAATTATGATATGATAATTACCTAACTTGTTCATTGCATGAAGACTTCTAATAACTCCAAGAGCTGTACCATATCCAGCTGTAGCTAGGGATCCTGTATTACAGTGAGTAAGAATATTTACTTTCCCGTTAGCATTGGTTAAAATGGCATTAGCACCAAATTTACCAATGTTTTTATTGGTCTCCACGTCATCTATCAGCATTTGTTCACACCATTTTATGATTCTGGAAAAATAAAACAGAAATAAATCAAATCTATGGGAAAATATAATCAAACTGTATAGTACTATACAGCAGTATATGCATTAATTCTATGACTCTCACTTCAAGGGTCTTTTAGGTACCTATCCTTCATATCTTCCAACGTCATGCCTTCTTTTAATAACTTTGCACTAACATTCTTCAGTTCATCAGCAGCTTTCTGCATGTTAACAGCTGTTGGCCTGGCTGTGACTAAATAGGTGAGTTTATCTTCAACTGATGAGTGAAGCTGTGCTTTACTTTGAAATGAAGTAGCATTTAAGTCGGTAGCCAGAGAGAGACATCCTACGATGGCAATAGCTGGAGCACCCCGCACCTACAAGAGAATGAAATAAATTTCACTCTAATAATTTAGACACTTTTAACAACTTCATGGGACCAATGATGGACAGGTATTTGCCAGTGGTGGTCCTGCATGATGGACAGCAGAGAGAATCATCTCCAACTGCCCATCTTCAAAATTCATCAACACCCTCACCTCCAGTGGGAGGTACAGCCTGAGAAGTTTGACTTAGTCTCTGGAATGAGCCCTAGGTTTCTTCCTATCAACTTATACTATTTTCACAATTTTTTTTATCAAATATGAGCTGATGATTGATGGCAGTTGTTTCCCTCTTTTGGCTGTTAGGCGACATAGAACAGATTCATATTTACACAATAGAAAGAACTATGGAAGGGCTTGCTTGTCTTGAAATATGTATGGACCTAATGATCTTTGCTGGATGCTGTGGAGCTGTAGGTTTCCAGTGAAAAATGCTCAAGGCAACAATTATTACCAGTATTACTAATGCGTTACTGCAATGGTCAAGAGGCGGATAAACCTAGTTGAAGACTCATAGTAGTACTTCATTTGATTCTCTCTATATTTATGCATACATACATATACCAACAGCTTTTTCCCCTTACAAGGGAGGCAGCCAAAGTCAAAGGCATGAATCCACTCCCACCTATTTCATCCCCACATACTCCACTCCCATTCTACAAAAACAGCTAGTCCAGAAAAAATATTTATTGAACATATGTGAAACTTTAAATTATACAGTGTCTTTCTTTCAAGAGGGTTAAACAAATTAGCTTAATATCTATTGAGTGAAAACAAACACTAGGTGTTTATACTCACTGAGTCCAGGCTAGGTAATACTGCAAATGAGAAACCATTAATGAGAAGAAATCCTTCAATATTGGCAACATCAAAAACTGTGCAACAGGATTACAGTGCTAAAATATATACTAACTTTACTTCTCCTTTCCTTTTTCCATAAGAAAATAGATTTCAAAGGAGTAACACTTTTAGTGAAATGTAAATGCTAACATGAAAGATGATAAAGTGTCATGTATTAAGATTTGGGAAATAAAACCAAATACCCAGCAACATCATAGAAAAATACCTCCACCTCAGACCAATAACAGCTACCTGCATGTGGTAGTCCTGTAAGATGGACATCAGGAAGAATCATCTCCACTGCCCATCAAACTTTACCAACACCCACAACTTCATCTGGTGGTGCAGCCCTCAAGGACTGGCTCAGTTTTGATTCCCCAATTCTGAGAGTTTTGTTACCACCACTGGGCAGGTCCACAGGTCACTCAGGGAAGAAATATTGTGTTGTTGTCTAGGGATATTCTATGTGGTTCTGTGTAGGATGAGGTGTTCAGAGTCCTTGTGTGAGTGCAGTTTGATTGTGTGAGCAGGCCAATTCTGAGCTGGCACTGTCTTACAGCTGAATGGTGTCCTGAATGCAAACATGCTAGTGTGGTTCTTATTTCTCTTGATAGGGATTTCTCTGTGGGGATGATGTTGGGAGGGGTATTGAATTTAGTGGTCTATATGGAGCAGATTTGTAATTTGAAGGAGACAGAAAAGATGTTGGGTACAATATAAACAATTACTAATCCTCTGTTCACTCAAGAAGCAGTTGGTGCAATGCAGAATAAAATTATCAATATAAAAAAAAATGATGTAACATCAGTTCACAAACACTTCTCCATAACAAGCTTCAAACCAAGACACTAGAAAACATAAAAATAACTGAAAAGTGTACATGATAAAACTAGACACACAAGTTGCTACACTCTTCCTAAATATACAAAGAATGCTATCAAAGAACTGAAAAATTCACACAAAAGGCCCAGACATGGTATCACGCTACCATCCAAAACAACGGCTCTGTACAGGTGATCTTCGCTATACAAAACTCACTATACAAATTTTTGCTCATACAAAATCCATATTTTACTACCCCTTGTCTGCTTATACGAACTTGCTTCGAGTTTACAAATTTTCAAATTCCCTACCTGGCACACTGGTGGCGCCAGAGATGTGCAGCGGGCAGTTCCACAACATAAACAAACTTTCCCATTCCCACTATCCACTCTGCCTACAATCCACATTTTTCATCATTTTTGCATCAATTTCTTACTGTAAGTACTGTACTGTAGTATGTATTATCTTTATTGTAGTATTATTGATTAATAATTAATTTGTGAGGGTACAGGGTAACCTGTTGTCTGTGAATCATGTAGACGTGAGAAAACTAATGCGGGATCGCTGTTCAGTTAGAATTATGCTTGATAAAACCAATACGTATAAGGTTCCTTGCCAGTGGAAAAATCATGAAAATCTTGGTAATGACAATTTTTTAGTTTTATTGTTTTTAATACGTACTATTCCGAATATGCAAAATCTGAATATGGTGTCCATTTTTCTCTGTCTTTTTCTAAATTTATGCTTCTCTGGTGTATACATGCGCACCTTGCCATCACCAGTGAACACCTGTAAGTTTTATTTCCATTTTATTGTTCGCCAGATAAACCTAACCTACCCCCCTAACCACTCATCACCCCTAAGGCCACTCATTCCATAAGGCTTGTGTGATTTTCACATTGATTGTGAATAATGTTGGACATTATTTAATGTTTTTGCTTTGCAGGTACTGCTAGATATGCCTAGAAAACGTCCAGCTCCAGGGTCAAATGTCCCCAAACCCAAGAAGTCACGGTGCAGAATGACCTTAAGAGATGAAGCTGGACATGATTAAGAGGCATGAGAAGAGAGAGGGGAGCAGTTCCATTACCTATGCCTTGAACCTTGTTCCAAGCAGTGTCCCCATTGTTCTTAAAAATGCAGTGGCTAAAGATCTTCATACTGCATTCAAGTTGATTGATGAGGGACTCCAAGTTTTCAAGGACAAAGACCCAAATCCAGCCCGGAGTGAGACAGTTTGCAACAATGTTTTAAGGGAACTCAAAATCTATCACACCTTGCATGAAGAAAAGAAAAGAAGAGCCAAGCAATCAACCATAACTAGGTTCTTTACAGCCCTTCCAAAGTCACCAACACCCACTCCTTCCACACTAGGGCCATCCACTTCTTCCATGCCAGAGTCTTCCACTCCTTTCATGCCAGGGCCATCCACTTCTTCCATTTCAAGTCCTTCCACTTCCAAGTCAAGGCCATCTAGTTTTGCAAAACCAAGTCCTTCCACTTCCAAGTCAAAATCATCAGAAGCTACTGCACCAATCACCATCAACTCAGTCAAAGTCCTCCAAGAGTCTTAATCTGCTACACAAAGTCCAGCCACTTCCCATTCCCATCAACTAAACTCTTAAAATGTTAGGAATAAAATTAAACACAGTATATGTACAAGTGCTTTTTCATAGCCTCTATGCATGCTACTGAAAAATCTTATGTCTGGGAACATAACCCCTATTTTTGTATTGCTTTAGTTATTCACTATGAAAGGGTTTTTAGTAACCTAACCCTTTTGTATAGCAGGGATCACCTGTATCAATAAAAACCCTAACAGACATGTTCAATTAGTACTGGTCACACAATGGCACACCAACAATCTGGAGGGAAAAAAAAAAAAAAAAAAAAAACTGATCCTGAAACTAAAAAAATTGCCAGAAACCCCAGCAACTTAGATACCTATTTCCCTCCTCTCCACCATATCTAAATTGATGGAAAGATTGATCTTAGAAAAAATTAAAGCACACATGCTTACTTTACTAAATCAACATGGATTCAGATGACCGTACCACCAACACTGCTCACAAAGCCCACCTTACATATAGCACCTGATAATGGTAATGGTGGCAAATGGCATCAATTTACACATACATACATATAACAAAGGCCTTTTCCCTCTTAACCCCTTCGTTACCGACCCGTCATCCTTACGTAAACAAACGTTTCAAACCGTCCCACGAATGGCTGGAGCCTTATGTTTGTAAACACAGACACTTGCCACCACGTGGGTAGAAATAACCCAGAAACCGAGGCCTTGAGAGCCCTCAATACACACAGCTTATAACTGTGACACGTGCGTGTCACGGGGAGCACGCTCGGTTCCTGGCGGGTGCACTCAGCTGTAACACACAGGCGTCACAAAACACACATCCGGTACTCAAGGGGTTAAAACTGACGTGGCAGAGTCAATGCATACATCCACCCACCCATCAAAAAACCTATTTGATGTTCCTTCCATTGCAGCTCCTTTTCGATGAAGAACTATCCCTGTTCCTTGCCCACTACATGGGTCAGAGGCAATGCAGCAAGGAACAGCACTTCCACAACAGGGCCCAACAGCCAAAGCTAGTTTAACCCACTGCTTCTTACATGGTGCCCCCTACTCCACATCTATTCAAGAATTATATAGAAATACAGGGACTCAGAAATCTAGACTATTCTTAGCAGTTAACCTCTTGAATACAATGATGCCTATGTATGTGTCATGAGCTGTGAGTGGGATATACAAGGATGCTGGTATCAGCTTCCTGATTATATTTTGTAGCTGAGTGACCCCTATATTCTGTGAACAGGCTTATCACATTTTCTGTGATGTCATATTTATTCAGGGTGAAAAAGAACAAGTATAACAGCAGTAACCTTATATTTTGTAATGCATCATTGTACATAGAGCAACCTGATGTGCGTGTGAATATTCAACTCATATTGAAGAGTTTAAGACATCTTTCTTGTACTCTCTTAAGGGGATGTTGCTTTGGCACAAAGTCATTTCCTCACCTAATGATGTATGTTACATGCAGGCTTGGGTCCAGGTACATGTAATTGTATTTGTACTCATACTTAACCACTTCAGTACGAGTCAAATTCTTGCACACAGCATTGGTTGCCATTAGAAATTATTTTCAAGAAATCCATCATATCCGGAGATGTCCCAAGAGAATGGAAGCTAGCTAACGTTACTCCCATATTAAAAAAAGGTGACAAAAAGAAACCAAATAACTATAGGCCTATAAGTTTGACTTCGATCGTAGGAAAAATAATGGAAACTATCATCAGAGATGATATCGAACATCATTTAGAAAGTAACCGTTTGATAAATGATAGCCAGCATGGTTTCAGACGGAAACGTTCTTGCGTGACTAACTTACTCGAATTCTACAACACAGTTATCTCCAATTATGACAAAAGAAACAATATAGATTTAATATATCTAGACTTTGCAAAAGCTTTTGATACCGTCCCACACGAAAGACTACTTACTAAATTAGCTTTGCATGGAATAAGTGGTAGCCTATTAGGTTGGACTAGTAATTGGTTGAAAGGTCGAAAACAGAGAGTTGTTCTAAATGGAAAAACTTCTGGATGGAAAAGTGTTGCAAGTGGAGTTCCTCAGGGTTCCGTTCTTGGGCCACTTCTATTCATAGTATATATAAATGATATAGACCATGGACTAAAATCTGCTGTTTCCAAATTTGCTGATGATACAAAACTATGCGGAGTGGCAAATGATCACTCAAACCAATTAGATATTCAAGAAGATTTAGATCAATTACAGCAATGGTCTGAAAAGTGGCTAATGAAATTTAACACAAGTAAATGCAAGGTAATGCACATAGGTAAAAATAACAGTAAGTACGATTACAAGTTATTTGGAAATTCGTTAACAAAAGTGGATAGTGAAAAAGATCTCGGCGTAATTATCAGTAACGACCTCAAATCATCCAAGCAGTGTATTTCAGCCTCTGAGAAAGCAAATAAGATTCTGGGATTGATTGCGCGATCTTTTGATTTCAAAAGTCCATCACTCATTAACAAGCTATATAAATCGTTAGTTCGTCCACATTTGGAGTATGCTGTTTCCGTATGGTCACCGAATCTCGTTAAAGACATTGACAGACTGGAAAAAGTACAACGGCGAGCCACAAAACTGATTCCAAATATCAAAAATAAATCATACGAAAATCGACTTAAGCACATGAATCTGTTTTCCCTAAAAAAGCGTAGACTCAGAGGTGACTTGATACAGGTCTTTAAGATTTTAAAGGGAATTGACAACATCAAAAGTGACCAAATTTTCACATTGAATGAGAATCAGACAAGAAACAATGGTCTCAAACTGTCCGGAAATAGATTCAATTTGGAAGTAGGTAGAAACAACTTTGCCAACCGTGTAGTTAATGAATGGAATAAACTTCCTGCACAGGTAGTGCAATGTAGTTCAGTTCGAAGCTTTAAGAATCATTTAGATAAATACCTAAGTAAGATGCTGTAATGATTATAATTTATGTTATATTATTTGTTTTTGTTTTGTTATAATTTGTCTGTCTGATTTTCATTTATCATTAGTTATATGTCAATTTATAATCATTTACTATTTACCTTTTTGTTTGTTATTCAACTATACCTATGCATTTATTTATGTATTTTATTTGTTATTTTTACATTATTATAGTTTTAATTTATTATTAATATGATTTTTTTTTTTTTTTTTTTTTTTTTTTTGCATCCGACCTAGATATGGATCAAAAGGTCTCCTGTCGGCATGCTCCGCCTTTGTAATCCTTCATCACACTACTCGCATTATAAAATATAAAGTCACTCCTGTATTACTTGTTCTCCTTTACTCTGAGTAATAATAAACACAGAAAACATGATCAAACCAGTTCACAGAATCTGGGGGTAACTCATGTACAACTAAAAAAATATATATAATCATGACACCAACACAAGCATCCTCGTATACTCACTCGCACCTCATGATGCCTACGTAGGCATCATCATGTACTTGTTCTTGGGTTTCAAATTTCCTTAGTAGTCATACTCGTATACTTAACCTTGGACTCCAAGTGCACAACAACTTTATGAGTACTACTATAAAGTGAGAAAAAAATTATATATATATAAAAAAATAAATCAACAAAAGTAAAGAGTAGTGTTTAATGACCGTCAGTGGAGGTGTCTTACTTACCAAAGCCAGGTATAAAAAAAGTTGTTTGGGTTTATGTTTTCATCTACTTTTCCCTCAGAGTCACATAGTGGGGAACAAATACCAAGTAAGTATTAGTAATGTCATCAACATGAAGATATAAATGTATCTTAATCAACCTTGCCAATCTGATGACAGTGATGTTATGGCATACTGGAAAGGGCATAAACATATATAGCCACATACTGCAAAAGTATATGGATTTCAATCCCCAACTGTCTGATGAGGAGTGGAAAGCCCCCCTGGGGAGTAAACATGTAAGAATGCCAACAGGCTTGGCTGCCCTAATATATTCTTCCAATATGAATGATTGTGTAACACAGTAGCTGCTAACCAAGTGAGTTGACCATTATAATGTTTATTTATTAGTAAAGGATGATCTTTACAGCAGCCATTTTTAATAAATTCCCACAACTTACAAACATTCCAATATTGGATTTGCTCTACTTCATGGTATTCAATAATGTTCACAACCATTTTATATGATGCATGATGGGGAGTGGCTAAGGGATTGGGGGGGGGGGGTTTAGGGAGTGGTTACTTGTGAATATTTTGACACAACCCGAAGTGGTTTCTCCCCATCCTCAATGTTTCTGCATGAGGGGACGGAGAGGGAGTCTCGCTGATTAAATGAAGTGGCCTTGCTGTGGATGTGCTGTGTCTTGTTGCATTGCTTCTGACCCAAGGTGATAGGTGAGATGCAGGGATGACCTGTCATCCAGAAGGAGCTAAGATGAAAGGGAGGGAAGAGTGGTGAATGGGAATGGAATGGGCGAGGATGAAATGGGTTGAAGTGGAATTATACCTTTTCTTTTTACTTTAGCTACCTACCTCCCTTGTTATTATCTTGTAAAGGGAAAAAAGTTAAAATCCCTTGGTATATGCAAAACCATTTTATATTTATTGATTATTCTCATACAGTGATACACTGAAAGCAGAAGCTCATTTCAGTGATTAAAGGTAATTCCGTGTCGACATATGCTTAATAATTAAATACCAAGTACTGCATTTATAATTTTCACTTCACATTCCTAATGCCATAGTCCCGCCTTGCAACATTATTTGCACTCCTATCCCTCTCGTGTACATGGCAAAAGAAATTACCAACAACCTACGGCTATGATCACAAATAATTTAAATTCAAAAATTGCCTTGGTTTCAACATGCAAGGGCGTGGTGGCAATTTATTTTGTCGTGTTTAGTACGGGAAAGATGAGGGACAAAACTGGGTTGCCATAAGATAAAGGAATGCCTTTGAATTTACTACTAAGGAAACAACGCCAACCTGCATTTTATTTATGGCATCCCATCCTTCTTTAACTGAGCTGATAGTAATGTACTTCGTTGTAATTGGTAGCACAAGTTGGTCAAGGATGTCCAATCTTCTTTGCCTCCACTGTATCGCTTCGAGACCCATTTTAATTGGTGAATCTATTAGGGACTTCACAATTTTGTTGCAGGAAGTTTGCAGGAGTATAAGGTAAATGAATACAGAGTTTGTACGACGATGATAATAGATAAACTAAAGACGGCAATGATAATAGATAAACTAAAGACAATCAAACTCCTTTCACGCTCCAGCCACGGCAAGTATGAGCATTTCGTAGAATCGTAGGGTATAATCAGCACTTGTATTCTTATGAACCATAACGCACCCTGAAGGTGGAGTTATAGGAGCTGGTATTAGCGAGATGAATGTAGCAGAACGGTGGGATATTAGTTAAAATATTGGGTATTAGTCTTCAGTTATAATATACTGTTGATAGACTGACTCGTAATGAATAGTGATGTCACTAAAGTCATATCAATTTTGGCACTCCTCAACACAGAGGATTCCGAGCAAGTGAGAATTATTGACAGCGATTAGGGTTTTGACTCCTGCTTAGTTGCGAGGCATAAGTGAAACTCCATGATTAATTATCACATTGACAAAAGTCAATGAAGTGAAAACATTATGAAGTAAATTTAAAGACTGGCCATTGCTATATAGTATATTGGTCTGTTTTTATGAAACTTGAAGATCATTCTGTTGATATGTATCCCATTTAACGATTAGTATTTAATTCTCATACATTACATAATCGATTTATTTCTATTAAATCTAGCATTCAGATAATGTTGTTTTCATGTGGACTGCTCTATTATGCAAATGCCAAATTATACAAAGAAATATTCAAACACTATTTAGTGTAGTTCACGTAAACATTACTCTAATAAATATTTTTCTTTATTACATATACAATACAAGACCTACTTATTTGAATATTGAATTATTTGGTTTTAGTGATTGGACATTGTTGTCAAATTTTCACATACGACAGTTTCATTGTCTTAAGTTGTCAAGTAGATCGTAAACAAGCCACTCGCGTCGCTGGGGGTAGGTAGAGCTATTTCTTATTTCTACCCCAGTCTGAGTTTATTTAAGTCACTAGTAGGTATTTTGCAGTAAGGAACAGATTGTGACACTAATATCTAACATTTCAACAACCTTTCCAGGCTAATTGCCATCAGTTCTTGCGCATGTAGGCGAGTATCGTTTGGTTTACTGTTTGCTGTCCTCCAAAATCATTACAATGAATGTTTTATAGATATTCAATGTATCACGTTATTGATATAATTTGATGTTTGTAGGGTTCATTGTAAATCACATTACCATAGGTAGGTATAAGTATGTAAACATGTAGATCCCATATTACTTTTCAATGGAGGAAAACAAACTATAGTATGGTCTTGAGTTGAGTGTGTGTTCCAGATCCTTAATAATTTAGAAATGTGCCTCCGAGGAAGTATATTTTGAACAAAGGAACTATGTTCTTGGTATACACACTTGAGATAATTGTATACTGTAAGCTAGTGTAATTTCTTGCAAGGAGCACACCATTGGTAAAGTTGTGAAAGTAATAGGAACGACAGGTGAATTGTATTGTGAGGTAATCAAATGTGTGCTTACATGTGAACCATTACCAAGTCTATTGGAAAAAAAAAGAGTGGAAATAATGTGGTTAGTACAAATGTAAGGAACTATTTGGTAATGGATTAATTCAGTCATGACTATTCTGAAATAGTTACAGTAGTCTCCAAAAATACTTATAACTTAATTACATTTATGGGGTTGGTCACTACATGTAAAATATATTTTTCATATAAAGATAATTTAGTTATGCATGCAATAAAGCTCTTGCCACTTGAAAGTAATGTCAAATGTCAGTATAGTATTTAGGAAAAAGTATATAAAACAGCAGTAGTGGGGAGGGGAAAATTTTAGAATAAAAAAGAATATTTTTATTGATTAAAAAGAATTGTAATGGGGAACCTGTCTATAATCCCCCTTTTACCGAATATATAGACAAGTAACGAGTGAAACGTCATACTAATAAAGGCTTCATCCTCACAGTGTTTATTTCCATAGACCAGAAACCCAGCCTACCTTACTGAGGCAGGTGGTTATTAACTAACCTAATCTAGTATGGTTGATATAAGCTAATATGACTGTCCAACCTAACCTTAAGGTGAATAGAGAGATAGTAGTGACTTGTCGCCCTTCTCTAATCCTGTCTCATTGGCAGGAGTCCAGAATGAGAAAAATAATTAATGGCATACATGTAATGGGAAAAAAAGGAATGATATAACAAGCTTCAAACATCCTCACATTATCTATGGATGAATGTATAATTTTTTTTTTTTTTTTTTTTTTTTTTTTTTTTTTTTTTAAGATTATTCACCAATGAAGAGAAATTGATATACTTCTAAAATATGTAGACATTTAAAATGTTGTAACTAATATTAACCTGTTTTGGTGAAAATGAAATAATGAACTGTCAGCTAGAGTGCATTGACAGGATATGGCTTAGATGCTAGTCTCCAGTCATCAAAAAACAGGTTAATTCTTTACATTCATAGTGGCATTTTCGATTAGTTGAAAAATGTTTGAATCCCTCATCACGATTTCGCATTTTTATTGATAAGCCTCATGAAAGCATTCATTTAATCAACCAAAAAATGATTGTCAGGTGATTTCTATTTCTTCTTTAAGTAACTTATGGGCCCATCTAGTGGTGGTTTTCAATGACCTTTATATTTGCACATTCACAGTTTTTCACAGATTGTTTTATGAAGTCATTGTCTACAGGAATTTCTATGTACCTGTCTTCTCTCTAGGAAAAAATGTGTTCCATCACAATGTTTTTCGTAAGTGTTGATGGCATAAAATAAGTTTGTAATTCCTCAAAGTACCTGCAACCCTCAGTTGTGTGTAATATTTGATGACTGTCATTGGTTATTGTTACCATTTTGCTGTTACTAGTCTTTTTGTTTCAAATTTCAAATAGTATTTTCAGATTGTTCTGCACTTTCATGTAGTAAGACTGAATTACATACATACATATACCAAGGCTTTTTCCTCCTTACAAGGGAGGTAGCCAAAAAGAAAATGGCATAACATCATTCCCACCCATTCCATCCCTAAATACACTCCACTCCCCTCCACCCTCCCTCATATCTTAGCACCACCTGGATGATGGGTCATCCCTGCACCTTGTCCACTGCCCTGGGTCAGAGGCAGTGTTGCAAGACTGAATTATTAACTGAAACACATATAGCAATATTAATGTTTCACACAATTGAGGGAAATGAGTTTTGATCCCCTTGTTGAATTAATTCAATTTGGATTAAAATGATACCTACACAGAATCAGATTGAAAAGAGACTACTTGCCTCAGCTGTAACCACTACACAGAGCACCTTGTACTAAACTGTTCTGATGTCTATCTAGACAGCAACTTAGAAACTCTTCAGAATGACATATTAGCTGAACCAGTGGCTCTAGCTAGTTTCTTGAGAGTTAGAGAAGTCAGGATTTCATTTCATGTATAAATTGGAATTTTGGGCTCGTTGTATCTCAGTTTTATATTCCCTGTAAAAAAAAAAATTATTTGCTCGTTTCTCAAGTGTTGTGCTTTTTTCATTGCAGGAAAGGGGCAGTAAATATTCAAGCAATTCTTCAGTTATGCAAGGGATAATACAATATCAATACTAAAAGTGAAAGACTGAAAACTATTGCGAGTGAGAAAGAAATATTACATTAAGCCAGAATCTGGGTGTAAACCATAAGATAGTAACCTTTTTAAGGTTTAAGTACTTTTTAGCCGGAAAAATGACGTCAACAGAACAAAGTGCGGTGAACAAAAACTGGGAACTTTCCCTCTATGAACTTCACCGAACTCCACAAGAAGCCATCACAGACAACACAGAAATTGCAGTCTCTCCAAGGTCACTGCATTCAGAACTGATGTGTCCCATCTGTTTAGACATGCTCAAAAACACCATGACCACCAAGGAATGCCTTCACAGATTTTGTCATGTAAGTGGAATTCAATTCTTCATGTGCATACAATTTTATATGATTAGATGTGTATTCAGTATCCTCAGTTATTGGCATCTGCCCCACTGCTGGAACAGGGGTTACTTGACATAAAAGAAAAACAAAATAAACAAATAAATTAAATAAATTTAAGAGGATGGAATGAGATTTAAAATTACTTGTCTTCCAACTTTGTATTTCCATGTATCCTCCCTTTCAGTATGACTCATATTCTCATGCACAGTATCGGCTGCCATATGTAATTTGCATCACACTACTCACATTATGAAATCTGCTGTATTACTCGCTCTCTTTTACTCTTGAGTAATAATAAACATAGAAAACATGATCAAACCAGTTCTCAGAATCCGGGGGTAACTCATTTACTACAAAAGATATATATATAATCAAGATGCCGACATCCTCATGTATAACCACTTGTGCCTCATGACATCCATGTAGGCATCATTGAACTGAAGTGGTTAATTTAATTTTCACAAATTTTTTATTTATTTATTTATCTATTTATTTTTTTAACTGTAAGACACTGATTTATTTGTTATTTTCAGGACTGTATCATCACAGCTCTACGGTCAGGAAACAAAGAATGCCCAACATGCCGGAAAAAACTGGTCTCAAAAAGATCCCTAAGACCTGACCCCAACTTTGACACACTCATCTCCAAAATATACCCGAGCAGAGATGAATATGAACAACACCAGGAGCGAGTTTTTCAGAAACTAAACAAGAATCACAATCATGCTTCACTCATTACTTCCATCGAAGAAGGCATGAAACTCCAGACACAGAGTAGACAGAAAAACCGAAAGAACATGCAAGAAGAAGGAACTACTCCGACTCCCTCCGCTCCATCCACACCCACACCAAGTGAACCTAACACACCCACGGCCACATCCACCACAAACCCGGCAGTGGGCCCCAAAATTAAAAAGCAGAGAACGACAACGGCAACCTCAGAAAATGAATCTGGTGCTGGGTCAAGTGCAGAGGGGAATGCGGGCGATGACGGGGAGGGTCCCAGTGAACCGGGTGTGAGTGAAATAGAGTTGGTGTTCAGACCACATCCACTAGAAATGAACGAAGAAAATGAACTTATCAGAGAACTCAAGGACTCTTCCATCAGATATATTAAGACAACAGCTAATGCAACAGGTTTGTACTGTAGATTTTGTTAATATTTCGTAGGAACACTTCACTCAAGATTTCCTCGTCACTTCCATCCTTCCTTCTTATCTTTCCTCTCCTTCCATATCTTTTTAACCTTTGCCTCCCTTCCCATATCTCTCTTTCCCCCTCTCTCCTTTTCTTTCTTTTCCTTCTTCTCTTTCTCTTTTCCCCTCTTTCCTTCTCTCTCCTTCTCTTTTTCTTTTCCCCTTCTTCTCTTTCTCTTTTCCCCTGTTTCCTTATCTCTCTCTCTTTCCCCATCTCTCCTTCTCTTCCTTTAACTCTCTCTCCTCTCTCTCTCTTTAATCCTCTCTCATCTCCCTCTTTCCACATCTCTCCTTTGTACTTCTTTCCCTCTTTCTCCTTCTCTATCTCTCTCTCTCTCTCTCTCTCTCTCTCTCTCTCTCTCTCTCTCATATTACATCTCATTTAATAAGAACCAATGTTGTATTTTTATATTTAGAAAAAGCATGTGACAGCCTGGAAATGACAGGTCCTGCAGAAGCTTTACCTCATAGGATTTCAGGAAGCTATCCCCACTTTCATATCTCAATTCTTAACCCTACTCTTACTCTGTTGGTTGTCAGGCCAGATGGCCCTTCACTGCTTTCACTATGCCTCTCCAGATGGTTCTATCCTCAACCAATTCTTTCCAGTCCTCTCTTGGTGCCACCCTTTCCATGTCCTTCCTTACTCCATCCATCCATCTATCTGTACCTGGGTCTCCCTAATGGTCATCTGCCCTCTACTCCTCCTTCCATCACCTTTGTTGGTAGTCTGTCTGCCTCCATTAGGTTGCAGTGCCCAGCCAACCCTTGCTCTTTTTCCCCGTACTTCATCCTGAATGTATGGTTGTCCGGTCTGATCTCTTAACATTGTAATAAAACCAACAGTCCTGTACGGATGCGAGACATGGACACTGACAAAAGAAAGGGAGAAGAGACTGGAAATTTTTTAAAACAATATCTTGAGAAGAATCCTTGGCCCAGTATATGACAGTTCTTAACCCTAACCCATAAAACATTTTGAGTATGCATAGGAATGTTTCAGCATGGAGTCCCCCAAGAGTGTTCTCAGCATTTTTCTTTTCATCATAATAATTGATGAAAAAAGTACAAAAGGAGCAGAAGACCATGAATTTCATTTCTCCACTTCATCTATCAGTCACCATACAATTCTGTAGATGATGTTGCCACAAAGATACTCCAATACAGCTAGGAAACACCACCTTCCCTGTGGTAGAGCAGACCCAATTTCTGGACCTTGTTCTTTACAGTAGACTCAACTGGATTCCCGCCTTCAACATGTAAAAGCATCCTGCATTTCAGCTTGTGATTTTCTAAAACTAGTATCCCATACATATTGGTGAGCAGACAGCTCTGGAACTTAAACTAGGTCCTCAGACAAAGAACTCAAATAGGTCATACCTACTCCTCTACACCCACAGCCCTTCAAATAGTGGAACCTCTACAGTCCTTTAAGACTTGCAGCCACACTTTCCTGTTGTACATGTTATCACCTTACTTTTGCCCAAATTTACTTTTAGCTTTCTCCCCTTGTACCCCCTCAAACTGCCACTAGCTGCCTCAGACCTTCCTCTGACTGAGCCCCAAGCACAGTGTCATTTACAGGAACTGGCTCCCCTTCAACTTTGTCTTACCATCTTCATCTTCTCTTACTTCTGTAAATTCTTTTATTCTCTTGCTGGTTTGCTATAGCATTTCCACGGTGGTAGCTTGGAGTGCCTGGATGAGAGCTGTAGCAGCATCTCTGGTTGGGAGTACATCCTAGTGGCTGGTTCACTGCATTGATGACAGTTCTCCATTTTTTTTTTCTGCCTTTCTCTTGCACTGTTTGTTGATAAAGTATGGGAATTTCAGTTTTGTAAACACCTGTTGAATGTATTGGCATTCTTCAATATTTGTGAATAGCCCTCTGAATTCCATAACTTGATGCACAATATGGACAACATCCTTGTAGTCATACCTAAGTGATTCAACCTCCAGGAACTTAAGAAATAATTCATTGGCATGGAAATTGACAACTCATTTCTATTCCTGGACACTCCTCATCAATTAGAGTAACCAACTGAAGTTGAAAGTGTATATGAGAGCTGCTTGTAAAGATGATTTGTTACATTTCTATTTCCACCCTGATTTAAATATCAAGAGGTGTATTGCTAGGTTCCTTTCTCCAAGTAGTCAGGCTTTTCAGTAGTCTCATATTAGAGTTTTTACTCTTCATCTCCCTACTTGAAAAATCTTTGGCAAGCAAAACATTGAACATTCAAGAAAGGTTTCTGCCAATCCTGGGTAGCATTTAGAATCATCCAAACCTGCACCACCTACAGTAAAAGTGCACTTTCATCTAGCAAGCCTGCACTGTGTACAGGGCTTTTCCACCAGCTCTCTTTGTTCATCCTTACCATTCACCAATATTTCATTGCTATAACATCCAAGTATCTAACAAACTCTTCTACTGCTAGTTTAGCCAAGAAAAGCAGGAAAACCTGTACCACCCAACAGAAGATTGAAGCATTGTGATTGTGGAGGAAGCATGACCTGCATTTTCCTGAAAGCACATTCCATACATACATACATATACCAGAGGCTTTTTCCCCCTTACATGGGGGGTAGCCAAAAAGAAAAAGGCATAGAAATCACTCCCACCCATTTCATTTCCCATATATTCCACTCCCCTCCACCCTCCTCCCTCCCTCCTATCTTGGCACCTCCTGGATGACGGGTCATCCCTCCATCCTGTCCACTGCCCTGGGTCAGAAGCAATGTCACAAGACACAGCAAGGCCACTTCATAAATTTGGCGACCCCCCCTCCCCGTCCCCTCATGCAGAAAAGGAGAAGATGGGGAGAAATCCCTTCGTGCTGTGTCAAATTTTTTCTCATACATACTTCCTCACCCCCCATCCCCCACCCACTCCCCCTCATGCATCACATCCTCACCTATACACAACCCTTCTCCATTCACCCCTATCTTCTGTCCTCTCCCGTCTTTCCTCTACAGACATTCCTCTCTTTTGTAAAGCCCCTTTCACCCCATCCATCTATCTCATCCTAGGATGCCCCCTCATATTCACTCCTTCCACCTCTGCCTTCCACACTTCTTTTACTAATCTTTCTTCACTCATTCTTTCCATGTGTCCAAACCATCCTAATACTCTTTCATCAACTCTATCTCCCAGCTCCCTTTCCACCCCTGTTCTCCTCACCTCCTCATTTCTCACTCTATCTAGCCTAGTAACCCCTATCATACTTCTCAGACATTTCATCTCAAACACATTCAAACTCCTCTCTTCCTCTCTCATGTTCCATACCATCAAGAATAATTCTGACAAGATCCATGCCAGTGAATGGCCTTCAATCAGTGTATCCTTGCTCAGGCTCCAGCATTTAAAGAGGTAGACAAGTCTGGATGACAAATGCTAGGAGGACCATGAGTGTTTGTGTTTCCTCTATCTATCTATCTATATATATATATATATATATATATATATATATATATATATATTGTAAATAAAAACCTATATTGTACATGAAACAAATGGTGTGTGTATATATCGTTATTCAACTCACCCATGCATGAATAATAGGTTGACTTTTCTTGAGTCCTGGAACTTTAACCCCCCCTCCCATTACCATTGTTTCTTATGGGAAAAATGTATTTGAATTATGTGATTTTGAGATGCATGGCATATTCAGGAAAATAACCTTTAACTTGAGTCATAGTCAAAACATGCCATAACTTGTGACTGGGAGAAAATACTGAAAAAGGAATATTTGTTGAAGACCAAACTCATGTCATTGTTGTCTTCTCTATTCTTTTTCTGAAGCATGTTCCACTGGGCAAACTGAAAATCAGTGTTGCTAAGTAGCATGTTTCACCTAATTCTTTAGGCACTTTGAAGCAAATGTCATCTACGGTGGAATGAGTACTGATGGATTGGAAGGGAGGGATTTATTCCATAGATTGGATATGGACTGGTATGTTGTCTGGGGCTTCAAAAGAATAACATGGGTTCAAGAGGGATGCAGGATGGTATGAATTTTATATTTATATTTTGGGATGCATATGTAAATAATTGTTCTATATTTTGCTTTGTCTACTTTGTTTCAGTTGATCACCTCTCCAAATACCTTGCCATGCGTCTAACCTTGGCGAACAGAACTGGTGAACTGGAAACCGAATTACCTTCTTCTTTGAACAATTTCTGCATCTACATTTCTCCAACCCCTGGACAGTATGTCGGACTTGGGGGTTCCATAACTTTAGAACAAGTCAACGAAAAGTACTGGAGAGTAAACAAGCCAATGGAAATGTTTTATTCTTGGAAAAAAAACTAGATTAGTTGGGGGGAGGGTATTTTTCTAGAGAAGGGAGTCAGAAATTATTTTTCAATATAAAAATTTATGCAAAGATTGAAGGAAGCCAATAGCTGGTACCAGGTCCCCCCCATGCACACAGAGACACATTGCATTGGAACAGTTTTTAGAAGCAAAGGTTGTTATCATATGGGTATGTGCTGCTGCCCTGTTTTGGAAATGTAATTCCTTAGCTCTAGAATAGACCTGACTACTAATGGTTGTTTGGGTATGGTGGTACAGGGTTGGACACAACAGCAAGAGACACATATGTGGCGGCACAAGTTGATTGAAGTGAGGATTTGACCTTGCTTGGAGCAGGTAAGTTGGATACAGCTGCAGGGTGGGGCAGCAATCAGGGTTATTAGATTGACTTGATTTTTTGCCGTTTTTACCTGTTCCATTACTGCAACTTGCTGTAAGGTTATCTGAATGTATAATGTACATTTATTTCCTTTTGCTTTTTCATACTGTTGGCTGCTGGTGGGGTCCATGGCAGAGAAATATTTTTCATTCACCACTTCATCTTGGTTTTTGTTGATGTTTGAACAGTTTTCTTTTCTTTTTTACTATTTTGGTAAAGCCATGTACCAAGCACCATTCATGGCACAATGGGAGATTCTATGTACATTGTATGATGTAGAAATAGAAACTCAATAAATGTTTTGAATGCTTGATTGTTCATGTAAGACCTTTCCCATTTTTATACATTTAATATAGGTAGTAAATTAATGTGCCCTCCATGTATAGTGTTTCTGGATTGACAGTGGAAAGGGCATCCTACTTATGAAAAAGTTTCCATGATAAATTTAACCCCTGCAATGATAGGCTATATATTGAAAAAGAAAGCATTAGGAAGAGGTCCCATAATGTTCTTGAGGAGCACCTGTTGATGTTACTAAACCAGGGTAGAATAACAATTTACTCAACCAGGAGATGAATATAACTGCTCTCAAAACTAATGAATTCAGACTTAAGCTTCCACCAGTTATCTTTATTAGGAAGACGAGCAGGATAAATACTTAGTGCAAATTTTCACGAGAGCTACTAATTTGTTGAAGTTGATGTCCATCAAAGTGGAACAGACTAAACTCACTTGACTGAATGGGTATTTATTGTTGATTATATGTAACAGGGACCAATGGTGAGTACTTAGGTGGTCCTGCAAGATGGACTGTAGAGAGAATCATCTTCAAGCTGCCCATATCCAAAATCTGTTGACTCCATTTGGAGGCTAGTTATTGAACTCGGTCAGACCAGGTCTAATATCTTGAACAACATTAGCTGTATTTCCTCCATGTTCTCACATAAAGCAAATTGACAACTGGTAACTGCTCTCCTCCTACTACTATCAGTTGGTGCAGAATAACCCAAAATAAATAAATTTCTGAGACTAGAAGACCATGCAATGGAGCAATATTCAATTTCTTCACAAGTGATCTCCCACAGTAGATCCAAAGTGGAAGACTAATGTGCTCCCCTATGCTGACTACTGATGATAAAACCAGCCCAGGAACTACAGATTAGGTGCTAAGAACATCCAAAACTACAAAGACAAACCAGAACAACGAGTTAGTAAAAATGGAATGGAGCCTTGGGTTTACTGCAAGAGAAATCTAAGGCAACAGACTGATACATTTATGTGAGAGGACAGAGACAGTGGCAATTCTAGGGGGGGCCATGGCCCCCCCAGTTTTTCAGCTGGACCCAGGTTGGCCCCCCCAGTTTTGTTGCATATCCTATTTTTAAATTATATATATATATGTACAACACTGAATGGGTCCCAGTGATCAGAGATACATTTTAACAACCACAATGCACTTTAATTCTAAGCCATCAACATCGGGAGACCCAATGGAGGCCACAACCAGAAATTGAAATGTGGTACTGCCAAGTCATGTCATAGCTGAGTTCGAGTCCTCGGCAGTACCACATTTCAATTTCTGGTTGTGGCCTCCATTGGGTCTCCTGATGTTGATGGCTTAGAATTTAAGTGCACTGTGGTTGTTAAAATTGTGTATATATACAGGGTGGGGCAGAACCGATTGAGCAGTTTAGAGGAGTCAGTGCTCGGGGGGAGGGGAGGGGGGTGCGGGTGATTTTGTTCCGCTCCTTAGACATCCCCATTTCAGTAGCCGACATGGTGTGGACGGGAGCACATCGTGGCTTTGCTGTGCGCGCATATTTGGAGAACAATCAATCTGTGCAACGCAAAGAGCTTTTCGGCGACGGTTCAATATTCCACGCAACAATGCTGTTCCTTAGGCGAACACAATTCGGTCCTGGGTTAGGCAGTTGGAGGCACACTAAGAAGAGACACATGGCCGACGCAGGTCCATTAGAACACCAGAAAATGTCGAGAGGGTGAGAGCAGCAATCATCCAGTCGCCAAGACATTCTGCACGAAGGCATGCCATTGCTTTGGGAATCTCCTCACGCAGTTTGAGGAGGATTCTGCATATGGATTTGAATTTCCATCCCTACAAAATGATGATGGCTCAATGTTTTAAGAAACATGTTTCCCAGACGTCTGGTTTCTCAGAGGGGTGATTTAGGGTGGCCTGCACGGTCACCTGATTTGAGCATTTGCAACTTCTTTCTTTGGGGACATCTGAAAGAAAAGGTGTTCAAAAGTCGCCCTCACACCCTACCACAGCTAAGGGAGCGGATTATTGAAGAGGTTAACGCCATACCCCGCAGTATGTGTGAACGTGCTGTAGGAAACTTCAGAGAACAACTCCAACAGTGTGTTGCAGCTAACGGCCGCCATCTTGGTGACATTATTTTCAGAACATAAGGATTCTAAATGTTATGTTATGCTAACCTCGAGAATAATAAACTTTATTCTCTATGTACCTCCATTACTTTTTTATATCGCCTCAAAACTGCTCAATCGGTTCTGCCCCACCCTGTATATATATATATATATATATATATATATATATATATATATATATACATCTTGGTAAATACTACTGCGGTACCGACCCCGTAACGGCGTCACACGCAATGGCGATTCTAGATGGGGGGGGGGGGGACTGGGAGGGCCATGGCCCCCCCAGTTTTTCAGCTGGCCCTCCCACTTTCATAGTCCTAGAATCACCACTGGACAGAGAGGGGGGTTCGCCTATTAAATGAAGCGGCTTTGCTGTGGATGTGCTGTGTCTTGCTACATTGCTTCTGACTCAGTGTAGTGGGCAAGATGCAGGGATTACCCATCAATCCATCATCCAGGAAGAGCCAAGAAAAGAGGGATGGTGAATGGGAGTGGAGTATGTGGGGATGAAATGGGTGGAAGTGGATTTATGCCTCTGACTTTGGCTACCTCCCTTGTCAGGGGGAAAATGCCATTAGTATATGTATGTATTTATTTTATTTTCATTTAATTTTTATTTATTTTCATTTTCCATTTGTATTTACTTATCTATTATTTTATTTTATTTATTGAAATTCAATTAATTTTTACTGAAGTATATGATGGGTCAAAAACAAAATATATTGGATTCAACATATTAAGTTCGTAAGTTCTTATCATTTCCTAGGACACAATCTACAGTGGTGAGTCCACGCATACCCTAACCCAGTTCCTATTTCTTGAGTGCGTTGAACTACATTTTTTTTTCTTTCTTTTTTTGCCACACGATGATTCAACAAAAACATATGCATCTACAGAGAGTGGGATGTCAACAGAAACTTGCGATGTTGAAGGACAATTCATTGGCGGTAAAAGTAGAAACTGCAGCAAAATCACCTTATTTCTCTTAAGTCCTTTCAAACGGTAGCAATATAACCGATTAATTATAAAACATTGAAATGTAATACCTACAATGAACTATAAAGCACATTTTCATATAGTACATAATTACATTACAGATGATCAGCAGTCATTTAACAGATATTAGCTGATCGGAAGATTAAATTGGTAATAAGCTAATTTGCTTATCGGTACTTTATATATACATATTACAGGTGAAAAATGTAATCGCACATTTGTCAATCACGTGAAAACCACTCTTGGAGTTAAAAAGACTGGAGACGGGGAATCTATATATTTCGATTGCAAGTTGCAATCGAAATATATAGATTCCCCGTCCTCTACTGAAGAGGATTGCAGCTTGCAATCGAAATATATAGATTCCGTCTCCAGTCTTTTTTACTCCAAAAGCTGTAATAAGCGAAACGTCGTACAAATAAAGGCTCCGTCTTCATGTGGTGTTTAACTCGTCAATCTTGTCGGCAACTGCCACTTTCATGTTATATATATATATATATATATATATATATATATATATACATATATACACACACACACACACACACACACATATATATATATATACATATATAATATATATATATATATATATAATTAAATATATTATATTACGTTCGTAAAGAGCTGGAGTCCAGGAGCCATGATATCGGAAAAATTTCGAAACACTGGACTCAGAGTATCAGAATTTAATACCGACGTTTCGAACCCTGTCCGGGGTTCGTCCTCAGGGTTATACATAGTAAGCAATAGGATTCATTTACATAGTGTACCGATGTTCTCTGGGACAGGTCCCACCGAAGTGTACAAAGTTGAACAAAATCAGAACCCATTCCGTATGACAAAAGGAAATTACAAATTTGTGTAAAGCGTCACCCAAATGAAAAGAATTGACAAAAACCTCATAACACATGTCATAATAAATAGAACAAAACCAATTCTAAACGACACCCAGAAATTGATAACAGAGTAAGTACAGAGTGTCACCAAATGGCTCCACCGAAAATAAGAAATAAAATTAAAAGGGGCAAAAGGAAAATATCAAATGGCACAGACCAGACACAAAAGCACTACACGAGTCATCTGTCACCGCTCTAACTGTCCTGTATATACTATCAGTACAAATCAAACCATAAAATAAAACAAAAACAAAAACCAAGACTAAAAGACACAAAGAAATTTGATTACAAAGTGTCCACAAGAATAACAAAAGGCAAATAAATGGCAAACCGACATAATAAAAATATCAAAAATCACGATCCGGACCCAAAAGCACCACACGGGTCGCCTATCTCCGTTCTTTCTGTCCTGCTTGTGCTTCGCTCCCTTCATCAGTACAAATCAAAACTAACAAACGCCACCAAAACTGAATGACAAAAAGAAATTGCAAAGTGAAAAAGTGTCCGCTGAAAATAAAAATAAAAATAAATTTTATTTCTTATTTTCGGTGGAGCCATTTGGTGACACTCTGTACTTACTCTGTTATCAATTTCTGGGTGTCGTTTAGAATTGGTTTTGTTCTATTTATTATGACATGTGTTATGAGGTTTTTGTCAATTCTTTTCATTTGGGTGACGCTTTACACAAATTTGTAATTTCCTTTTGTCATACGGAATGGGTTCTGATTTTGTTCAACTTTGTACACTCCGGTGGGACCTGTCCCAGAGAACATCGGTACACTATGTAAATGAATCCTATTGCTTACTATGTATAACCCTGAGGACGAACCCCGGACAGGGTTCGAAACGTCGGTATTAAATTCTGATACTCTGAGTCCAGTGTTTCGAAATTTTTCCGATATATATATATATTATATATGTATATATTTATATATATATATATTATATATATTTGGTTAAATTTAATGGCAAGATTATTATTGCAGAGTTTTTTATCTGCCTTTTCTCTTTCTCTGAGAATCTTTTTCCCTTCCACGGGAAGTTGTCTTATAATGTCACCATATGACAACTTCCTATGACATAATGTCACCATATAAGACAACTTCCCGTGGAAGGGAAAAAGATTCTCAGAGAAAGAGAAAAGGCAGATAAAAAACTCTACAATAATAATCTTGCCATTAAATTTAACCAAACATGCTTGAGAGAAAATCTCCTGCCCATATATACAATGAATATATGTATATATATATATATATATATATATATATATATATATATATATATACATATATAAATATATATATACCGCAGAGCTGGAATACAAGGGGGCAGAGAGGAAGAGTGGTTATTGTATAGATGTGTCTGAGAAATATGGTATTTAAAAAATAAATGGTGAAAATATGGAGATGAAGCCGAGAGTAGAGGTGGAAAGAGAACTGCTGGATATGGGAGACCAGAGCGTGCTGAAATGGTTTGAACATAAATAAATAAACAAAAAATAAGTATTGTAATTGGGAAAAGCACCCTATGCCCTATTTCGAGTCGTTTTCTTCTCGTATCCTTTACTGGTCAATTGAGGATAAATGATAAAAAGAGTTAATAACATTCGTACTTATGTTTACGAGGTACAGTAAACATGTCGCCGAAGTGCATCTATTTTGTAAACTTGCGATAATGTTAATAGATAAGTATACCCATGTAGACAATAATATTTAAGATTCTGGTGATATTCTTAATGTTTTGCAAATTTATTGTAAACAAGCCACTACTGTTGTCACCATCACGTCACCTTAACCTCTGCTGAGCCACACCCATTTCACATCATTCACAGCGCCCAGCATGTGTAGGTTTGTACTAAGACTAAGAATAGCATGCGTTCCTCCATCCGCACTTCCCTTCGGATTGGAAAAAACAACCACAATAAAATATCTGTAATCTAAAAGAACCATCAATGCGAAGTGCATTGTCGTAATATATGTTCAATCACAGCGCTAATGGCACTTTTTCTACAATATATATATGCGTCAGTGAAACAAGAATAAAGGAAAACGAAACACTCGTGTTGATATTACTCATGTTCAAAGTCGTCCTGCCCAGGTGACGGTCGCCTCTCCCCAGTCCCCTCCCGGGTCGGTCGCGTCAGTACCAAAGTGGCGGGTAGAGCGAGAGCGGGAACGTACCGACACTTCGCCTCTCTCAAAGGTGAGTACAGATCTTCACAGAATATTTTGAAGATTTGTAATTTAATGGGCTTTTGGAAGAAAATATTTAAATTTTTGACATGGATTTGCGGTGTGTATGCAGTAATCTAATTGGGATCACAAGATGTACATTTATTTTGTGAATAGTTGACAATTGAGTATCAATACTTGTTTGCGTATATGCATGCGCTTGCGCATGCACGCACACCAGAAATATTAAGCAAAAATCCGAAGACTGACACAAAGGAAGTTAGAAAAGAGTATCGATGATAAAAATAAGGTTTTTCAGCGGTAAATTGAAACACGGAGAAAGTATATCTAAGTTATTATTGGATGGTGAAGTTTTCGAGGAAGTATTAGGTTGTGATGTTGAGTGGAAGTTTCCGATCTGTGTTCACTAATGAGAGAGATTTCGACAAAGGAAGTAACAAGTGCAATTGTAACGGGATAGAGGACACATACGTTGAAATAAAGTACGGAAAGTCTTGGAGTCACTTCATGTAAGTCTCTGGGTCTGATGGAATCTTCAAATGGGTCTAGAAAAAATGCAGGGAGCAACTGGCAAACAAGATTCACAAATTGAGTGTTCAGTCAAAGAAATAGTACTGCAGGTTGAGAAGGCAAACGTGGCGACTATGATAAGGAAGTAAAATTTTGTCTGAATGACACAGGCTGGCAAAATAATTATAATAAAAATATCAAAGAAGCCATGAATATATTACCGTAATAAACGAATTTTGCGTTAGAATCAACAGAATATGAAATATTTTTCCCTTATCCTTTCCGCAACAGGGACATTAGATACACATTTTAAAATATGTTTAATTATTTCGCAAGCCAATAGCTATAATAGGCAGCAAGGGATGGTGGAGATGGGGAGGGGGGAGGGGGCGTCACTGAGAACTTTGGCCCGGGGTGGCACGTAGACATGTAAAGGATCTACTCAACTACATTTAAGGTATCTAAATATTTTGCAACATCCTGCAGTCATCTTCTATAACCTATCGCATGGCCTTTGCATCGTCTGGAAACATGTTGATCAAAAATGTTATACCCCCCATCATCTCTTTTACGTAAATGAGGAACATTACAGGAGTTGGCATTGAACCTTGTGGAACTCCGATGGTCTGCCTTCCATCCTGACATATTTTCCTTCATTATTGTCCTCGTGTCCTTTATGGAACACTTTCATCCATAATAAGTTGACCTTTCAATCCCCAAATGTGTTCCAATGATACTAGTTCATTGTGAGGGACTTTGAGGTCTTCTTAAGATCGAGGTAAACACAATTCACCCAGACTTCTCTCTCTTGCAGTACACTAATGAATCTAAGACTTAAGAGGTTTGACGCAGGTTTGAAGCTAAATTGGCCCGTCAGTCAGTATGTTCATCTTAGTGCATTTCATCCATAGGATTCTCACGATTCTCTCACTGTCATTCCAGAGCCCTTACAAGTTATCAGTGACGCCCCCTTCCCCCCTTCCCCCATCACCACTTCTCATCTCCACCATCCCTTGCTGCCTATTATAGCCATTGGCTTGCGAAATAATTAAACATATTTTAAATTTGTAATTAATTATTGCAGAAAAGATAAGGGAAAAATATTTCATATTCTGTTGATTCTAACACAAAATTCGTATATTGCGGTAATATATTCAGTGCCTCTTTGACCTTTTTTTTTATTATAATTATTTTGTCAGCCTCGTGGGCGGCATGTCCAGACCAGAATTGCCACCTCCCTAAATGTGCAGCCCCTGCCCCCTTCCCCCCCCATGCGAGGGTCCTGATAAAGAGTGAAAACAAATTTCAGAGACCATCATTGAATTACTCTATAAGTGGGAGAATTACAAAAGCCAATGAAGAGAAGAATACAGGAGTGTCGATACCAGATGACCTGCCATCTGATAAATATACAAGTTTGTGAGAGAGACGTTGAGTAATATACATGTGGCCTTTCATCATATGGATGAAGAGACGAAGAAAATTATAAACTCAAAGAGAAAGACATAAACAAGGTAGAGAGAATACAAAGAACAAGAACCAAAATGGGAAGCTGATCATCAAGAGGTGACAAACTCAAAATGCATAAATTTTTGGAATAGTTTTGTGGAAGGTGTGATGATTAGAGATTAAATGAAAGGACTCCACGAGAATAGCTCATTCCATGTACACTACAGCTAGGTGTAAACTTGCACACACGTGGCTTGACGGCGTAGTGGTACCGTTTGTGAGCGCTGATTCAGCACTCCGAGTTCGATTCCTGCCCAGAGCTAAAATTATTTCAGTATCGCTGCACTGCGAGTCGTTGCTCCAACTCGCGTGTGTGTAAAACCACAACATCCCCCACAGATCTAGCATATGATTATGAACTCTCATCCGGTAGGGTAATAGCTGTCATTCACTTGCCCAACGCGTGATCCAAAAACTAGGGTGAATCACACACACACACTCAGTGCATGTACACAATGTGTACGTATTAGTTAATATGTATGCATACGTGTACAATGTATATGTTTGCATTTATCTTGTGCGTAGAATGTGAATGTAAACAATATGCTTCCGAATACACAGAAATCTGTGAGGGTATGATTAGGTGGGAGGGTCGTGGTGGGCACATTGGCAAAAGTAGTGAACTTGCCAAACGCTTCACCCACACAGAGTACGAGCCAAGAACCCGCAGAGAGAGAAAAAAAGAAACACTCATTGCGCACCAACAAGTATTGCCGTGTGGTAACAGATAAT
>NC_134783.1:47411717-47459217 GCF_046742065.1 Oratosquilla oratoria | reverse complement strand
GTCTAGAAATGCACAATCAGCCCATCCATCTCTTTCTTGTATTATATATATTAGCCTTGAATAGAAACATATTAAATTGGTGACGCATGATCGTCCTTGTCTGAATCCAAATTGCCTTGGATTTAACTCGTTTTTTTTTCTAAATATTTTACCCATCTACTTTTCACAATTCTTTCACAAATTTTTGCTATTGTACTTGTTAGGGAGACTGGTCTATAGTTGTTAGGGTCTTCTTTATTTCCTCCTTTATATATGGGTACTATATTTGCTTTTTTCCAATCATCGGGAACTTTTCCTTTTTTCAAGGAACTGTTTATTATGCTTTGCATTTTGTCTGCCAGTTCATTCCTGCATTCTTTCAAAATCCAGTTTGCTATTTCATCTGGTCCATGCGATTTTCTGACATCAAGATTACTCAAGTGTTTCAATATTTCGTTCTTTGTTACTTCTATTTCTTTCATGGGAGGGACTTTCTCTTTCCATTCGATCTCTTCAGGTTGTATGTTCTCCCTTGTAAACACTGATTTAAAATGTTTGTTCATAATTTCCGCCATTTCAATTTCCTCTGTGTATTCAACTCCTTGTCTTAATTTCTCCAAGTCTTGTTTGTTTTTCAATTTGTTGTTTACAAATCTGTAAAATAGTTTTGGTTGATCTTTACACTTTTCTATGACATCTTTTCATATTTTCTCTTTTCCTCTCTGCATGCTTATACATATTCATTTCTATAACAAGTATGCCTTGGTGGATTAAAGAGTGTAATGAGGAATAGACATTTGGGAATGGATGCGAAGAGGAGACTGTATGAAGGAGTGATTGTGCCAACAGCACTGTATGGGGCAGAAACGTGGAACATGAGAGAAGAAGAGAGAAGGAGTTTGAATGTGTTTGAGATGAGGTGTCTGAGAAGTATGGTGGGGGTTACTAGGCTGGATAGAGTGAGAAATGAGGAGGTGAGGAGGAGAACAGGGGTGAAAAAAGATTTGGGAGATAGGGTTGATGAAAGAATATTAGGATGGTTTGGACACATGGAAAGAATGAGTGAAGAAAGACTAGTAAAAGAGGTATGGAAGGCAGATGTGGAGGGAGTGAACATGAGGGGACGTACTAGGATGAGGTGGATGGATGGGGTGAAGGGGGCTTTGGGGAAGAGGGGAATGTCTGTTGAGGAAGGAAGGGAGAGGACGGAAGACAGAGGTGAGTGGAGAATGGTTGTATATGGATGATGTTATGATTGCATGAGGAGGAATGGGCGGGGGGGTGTTGTAGTATGTGTAAGTAAATTTTGACGCAGCCCGAAGGGATTTCTCCCCGTACTCTCCTTATATGCAAGGGGGGACGGAGAGGGGGGGTCGCCGATTAAATGAAGCGGCCTTGCTGTGGATGTGCTGTGTCTTGCGACACTGCTTCTGACCCAGGGCGGTGGGCAGGGTGCAGGGATGACCCGTCATCCAGGAGGTGCTCAGATGAGAGGGAGGGTGGGAGGGGTGTGGAGTGTATTTGGGGATGAAATGGGTGGGAGTGTTTTTATGCCTTTCCCTTTTTGGCTACCTCCCTTGGAAGGGGGGAAAAAGCCTTGGTATATGTATGTATATAACAAGTATATATCTTCCATTTTTCAGGCCTTCTGTCTTTTTTCCAAAGTTTGTTTTTTCATACATCATTCTTCCTTTTCTATATTGTTCATTTCTTTTCATGTATTTTTCTTCATTTAGTTCCAGTTCAATCAATATGTGGTCACTTTTACTTATTGGTGTTTTATATTCAATCTTGTCCACTATTCTAGGTTCAGATGTAATTATTAGGTCTAGTCTCGATGGTTCTTCCTCATTTCTATACCTAGTGTTCTCCTGTATCCACTGTGTCATTGTATTGTCAGTAATCATCTCAAGTAGAGCGTTTCCCCATGAGCCGTCTCCACCCTTTACTGTCATCTCTTCCCAGCAGATTTCTTTGCAATTATAGTCGCCCATCATAACTATTCTTCCTCCATCTTCCATTATCTTATTTAATGTTATCTTTGTGTCCTCTAACATACTTTTATGTTCACTCTCTTCCCACGAGGCTGTTTTCGGAGGCACATAATTTATCACAAACTTTCTGCTCTTCTTATCTCTGTCTTCCACTTCGATCATAATCATCTCTACTGTATTCTTTCCATATGTGATACACCTCACGTTTATATCCTTCTTAGTCAGGAACATAACTCCACCCCCTTGCTTTGTCTCTCTGTTTCTAATCCAATAATTATATGCATCATGTCCTACACTGTTGGGTGGTAGTGGACCTTTTAATTTTGTTTCTACAATTCCCATTATGTCCGGTTCTTTTTCCTTCAGATAATCTTTCAATCCTGTTATTAATCCATCTATATTTGTGTAACACTCTTAGTTTTCTGCCACTTCCATTGTGTTCTCTGTTTCCCTTTTGTTTTTCTCTTGTGTGTCGAATTTCCTTAGTTTCATATTCACTACTCTCCAATAGAATCTCTCTTTTTCTGTCTCTGTTCTGTTCTCGTTTTTTTCCTTAGCTTCAAGTCTTTTCTTTTTTTCTTCCTCTCTTTCTTCTTTATTCATTTCCCTTTTTATCCATACCTTTTTATATTGTTCACTTGTTGCTAGTTTCCCTGTTTTGGATAAGATATTCTCTGCCGTCGTTTGTGACCTGAATTTAATCTTAATTGGTCTGGTCTTATCTGTACTATACTTTTCGAGTCTGAACTTCTCTTCGATTTGTTTCATTATTTCTGGTTCATCTTCCTGAACTAATTGTAGTAAACTGCTTACTTTTTCATTTTCCTCTTTGATTCTTGAGGTTCTATCTGGGTTATGTTTCTCTTCCATTCCTAATATAATTATACATTTCTTTTTGTCTGCTAAGTCTCTTACAATATTCTCCTTCTGTCTCATCACTTTGATAACTGAGTCTTCAGTTTGTTCTTTCATTTGCTGTTTAATTATATCAGTAAATGCAACTTTACTATTTTCCTGTATCTTTCTCCACCCCTGTGCCTCTTTTGCTATTGTTTCTTTATTGTTCCTTTTTAATTCTTTATTCTCCTCTTTTACTTCTCTTAAATGTCTTTTTAGTTCTTCTATTTCATCAGTTAAGTTTTTGTTCGCCTTCTCTAGTTCTTCCAATCTCTCAAACTTTTCTGCAAGTTTTGACATTTTACCGAACCTAACCTCCCAATGTTCAGTCATTTGTTCAAGCCTTTCCTCCAGTTTTGCTAGTCGGGGGAGGTTGGTATCCGCCTCCCCCTCTTTAAATCCTTGGAAATTGTTATCCTCACCTTCCATTGAATTGTTCTTATCTATGTTTCTAATCTTTACATTTTTGTTAGACATTTCGTCGTCACTAAATTGGTCGGGACCTCTTTTGTTTACATGGTGTCTACCTGCCTGGGCCAAGTCCTCTCCTTCATCATTTCCTTCCATTTCCCTCAGTAATCCCTCCCCTTCTCCTTTTTCCTCACTTTCCCCCCACCCTGTAAATACAATAGGTACTTCCTTTGCTTCGGGATCCACGAAATTTCACTTTTTCTTCAGAACGTCCTCTAAGCCGTCCGTTCGTTGAAGTGTGTGTGTGTGTGTGTCATCATTACAGGGAAGCAAATATAAATTGAATCTTTCTCACGTTTGCTTTAATGATGTGATCTATGAATTCTATTCTAGCTAAATTTTATTCAGCTGAAGACTTGTTGCTGTAGCGCAAATACAGTCAACTCCTAAGGACCTTCAGATTAATATAATCAGACATGTTAATACAGAATTCATCACATCGATTGGTGAAGAGATTAATCATTATAGAATTCTCTCCGGAATCTAAAAAGTTCGACATCTTAAGCATTTGTTAGTATTTTGTCATATATTTGAAAGGTGTGTTTGCTATGAATATAGATTTCAGAATTTTAGACCTCGAATATAGGGAGTACTGTACTTAGTTTATTTAGTAGAATTTAGAGGGTCTTCCTCAAAACTGTGGTGGCCCACGATACTAAGGTTCCCAGTATGGATACAAAAGTATCATTTGGCTACTTTTTGGTGTTGGTACATTTTTACGACGCTGAGCTAAAGGATACAAAACTGAATGAAGAAGCCAAAAGGGGGCCCGGGTATGAGGCAAATTCAATAATGGAACTTATTATATTCAACAATTAAAGTCCATGTAAAATATTTTACAAATGAAATATTAGGCCTTCGATAATTTTTAGAGCCAATTGGGTAATTTTTTTTTACATATGGATATGGAATACTTTTTGGATAAATATGTATATTTTTTTTTACCGGGAACACAGCATTTATCGCTTCTGCCAGCATGAGTGTATCCTTCAGGATCATGACCTGGTGTAGCGCTAATTTGGAGGCTGCCTTGCAATATACTGCATTACCAGGTACAGGAGGCTCACCAGGCAGTGTTCTTAGGTAATAGTCTAGTTCGTTCTTGAATCTGATGTTGGAACAGCCTGTGAGATTTCTTGCGTGTTTTGGGAGCACAGTGCATAATACTGGGTCATTGTAAGTGATGCTGATGGCAAGAAGAGTTTCTGGGGCTGATGTCAGAAGAAAGTAAAATTGGCACTGGCATCCTATGCCAGCATTTGTTCTGGCTTGCATAGAGATAGAATCAGGCTTCAACTTTTTTAATATCCTCAACATGTACATAATGCAGTATTTCTCTCTTCTTCTTTGTTGGGAACATAGGCCCAGGCCAGTTTCCTCAAGTATTCCCCAGTAGTTTAGGTCCTTCATGACTGTAATTTTCCTGGTGAGGGCCGTCTGTACTAACTCCAGTTGCTGTATCTCTCCTTTCTTGTGGGGAGGCCAGAGCCAGAGGTAGCTACTGTAGTCAAATAATGGCTGTACAAAAGCTCTCCACAGTGTTATCACGAGGTCCTGATCTCTTGACTTGAAATTTCTGAGGACTCATCCAGTGATGTGTTTGGTTTTATTTGTGGTTACTTTAATGTGGTGCTGGAAGGTGGTATCATCATTTGACAACAGGATTTGGTAGTATAGCCTATCCCCCCCCATGTATAGTTCAGTCAGTTTCTTCAGTTCTGAGCTTAGTCCACACCTTCTTGTAGTTCTTTGACATTGGCTTTGTTTTTGTTTTATTACTCTATGGCTGAGGGTGGTAACATCAGCAAAGAATGGCTATCGGGAATCTTCGGCCACTTGATCTTTGTCATTCATCTGAACAAGGAAGAGTAATGGACCCAGAACGGAACCTTGAAGAATGCCACTGGTCCCTTCCATCTAGCCTGACGGTTAGGCCTACTACCTGGTTTCTTGCCGTGAGAAAGCTATGAAGCCATACTCCAAGCTTCCTTGTGATTCCCAAAGGCAAAGCCTTGAATTTTAGTATTTTGCTTGTAAATACTGGTAGTCAGTGTTTCTACCATTGAGGATAAAATTACACTGAAAAAGTTGAATTATAGAGGTAGTAAGAGAAAACTATCTGTAGTTTCACTGGATCTAGCTTTACTATAATTTGTTGCTGATAGGATTTTATAGTAACCATTTGCTCACCTTCCAAGTCTTCCTATTTGTCCAGGCTTGGGACCAGAATCTAAAGCATGTTGCTTATCATGAAAGACACACATAAAAGAATAGGCCTACTTGTTAATAAAGTTGAAAATAAGGTCATAAAAATACCAAGAACCATTAGAGACAATAATTGCATCTCCCTCAAGAAGTAGCAGGTCAATAAATGAGATGTTAAGGTCAAGTTCTACAAGGGGTATCCATTCTTTGAAATGGTTTGTAATGGTGTTGAATCTATTGGTCTACATTATGAGCTGTGTCTGGAAAATAGTGACCATTGTTTTTTAAGTCAAAGAAAAGCTTAATCTTTTCCCCCTAGTCTAATCTAATTCCTCACGCATGGTCAAACTGATAACCACAATTTTCCAACACAGCTCACAACATGGACCAACAGAGATGACAATGTTACGAAACTTTTCAGTGCACATTTTTAGGACATCCTATACGTGAAGGCACATCAAGATCCAAGTCTACGCAACCATTGTCCCAATGGTAACCCACTGGTGTGAAATCTGGGCACTCATGGAAGACAGCAAAAGAATACAGTACTGAAAAATGGAATATTGTGACACATCTTTGAATCAATATGAGATGACATTACCAGTGAATAGAAAAGGACCTTCAACATCCAACTGAGGCAACTAATTGTCTGCCCTCCACCCAATGCAGGCTCCATCAGGTCACAACAAATTACCGTATATACTCGTCTATAGGTCGAAATCTTAAGGATTTTTTTTAGGCCAAAACCTAGGGGTCGACCTATACACAAGTAATAATCTTGTTAGGTTGAAATCCAGACATGACAAGAAAGGCTAGGAAGAACTCTTACCTTTTCTTTAGGTTCAAAAATCAAAATATTTACCTACTAGTTACTACCAGTAAACAATGGGGACATAAAATACACGGTACGTACCAAAACATGTGAAATTCCTTCTAGATATGGTAACCCCATACTGTGGTTTTACCTGTTTGTTAAAATTCTTAGCACAGGCAAGCTTATTATATCATGTATACTAATATAGTACCCATAGTTGTTTAGAAAATAATAAAATCCTGTGATATTCTCAAATTTAGCTTTCTATATGGTATATATTATTGTTACCATTACCAAAACAATGCAACACGAGACGTCTTGTTGTGCTGTCCTGCTGCACAACAAGACGTCTCGTGTTGCCAACCAGCGACGTTGTCACCAACCTGACACATATCTTAAGCACTGTTGCCACTTTGTGGGATTTTCCCACAGATCTGTGGAACAAATGATCTGACGTGGGACTGTTTGTGGGGAGACCAATTTTGTTCTTAATTTGTGGAATTTTTTGTGGGAATCCATACAGTTTGTGGGAAATTCTATGGAATCAGCAATTAGTCAGACAAATAACTAAGATTCTCCATAAATAAGAGAATTTGAAAAAGTATTGTTGGAATACATAACTAGGTTGTGTTGAATCAGTCAGTTTTAAATACTGGAACTAATTCTGTGGTACATAATATGGGTAAGCTGGGAATGGGGTGGATCATAATTTGGTCCGTTTCATAACTCACGCGTCCATCTGACTCCATCACTCGTTTAGTCGGCACTCGGAAGGGATTGGGTAGGGGTGAGGAGGACTACTTCTTAACAATGAAGACACAGCCCAAGCGAAAACGTTTTCTCTTCCCTCCCCGCGATAGGTCGAAAGCGTCATACGTTCAAGTACGGTCGACCCTCCCCGCGATAGGTCGAAAGCGTCATACGTTCAAGCACGGTCTGGCCAGTAGAAACTCTCGACTCCTTTGTCAACAGGCTCAAGTTGAAATCTTGGAACGTTTTGGAAGTCTCGCCAGAGGCTTACTTCACTCTACAGTTTCAGTTATACAGTAAGCTCTGTTGCTCAGCTGCTGTTAGTCATACCGGTCTGCAAGACGGCCGGTGCTTGTAGGACCTATTTTATTTGCTAGTGATAGTCAAGATGACTGACAAAAGTACAAGGAAATACAGTCAGAGGTACCGTCCATCATGGGAAAATGATCAACGTTTTAAAGGTAAAGACAAAAATTTCGAATCTGTTAAGTTACCTCGTTAAAAATAGATGAAGAGCATATACAAATAGATACATGTATGCTTTCCTTATATCCATTAATTGATTACTGCTGGATAATTTTACTTTACCAAGGTGTGGTGTACGCTAGGCTAGATCTACGTTTTCTCAGTGCTTATGTAGTCGTAATATAAATTACCGCAGGATGAAATGGTATAACTATTGTATGTTTATCAGAGAACGTTGACTTCTTGGTTTTAGGTTGGCTGCAGTCAGTCCCAGGTGATGCAAGCAAAGCACGATGCAAAGTTTGCGGAAATTCCTTTCAAGCGCACATGAAATCCGTGATTGGTCACTCTCTTAGCAAGAAACACATGGATAACACTAAATCCTCTACAAGCAAGAGCCAGAGGTCCATCAAAGATGCTATGCGTCCCAGAGAGAGAGATCCAGTCAAAATTGCTGAGCTTAGAATAGCAGTTTATATAGCTGAACATGCCTCAGCTTTATCAGTAGATCATTTGGGTGAACTTTTGCCTTAGTTGGATATGAAATCACGCACATTACAAGATTTCAGAATGCTTCATACTAAATGTGCACGTCTTCAGAAATATATCATTGCTCCATCTTTTGCTGTTAAATTAAGAAATGAAATTGGAGACCAATTTTTTAGCTTGGTGGTTGATGAGAGTACCAACGAAGCAAATATATCTTGCCTTGCCCTTTGCATTCGTTTTTACAGTACAAGTAAAAAGTCTGTAGTGGACACTTTCTATCGTCTACTACCAATAGAAAATGCTACAGCTGATACTCTCTATCAAACTGTTAAAAGATGCTTGGCTGAGGACGGCCTAGATGTGAAAAAAAATGATAGGCCTAGGGACTGATGGAGCCAGTTCGATGATCGGTCGAACTCATTCACTCTCAACACTTTTAACCCATTAAACTCCGATGACAAGATGTCTTGTCATTTGGTCAAATAAAACAAAAAATCATAAAACACCAAAATGTTTGATCAAACACCAGAAAAATATGACGTCAGTCCTCCTCGCTTCGCTCGCGAGCGAAGCGAGGAGGACTGACGACGTCATATTTTTCTGGTGCTCTTTGATCAAACATTTTGGTGTTTTATGATTTTTTGTTTTATTTGACCAAATGACAAGACATCTTGTCATCGGAGTTTAATGGGTTAAGAGTTGATAATCCAGAATTAACCCTGTTTAGGTGTGTGTGTCACTCTCTTCACCTTGCTGCCAGTAAGGCTTCTGAATGCCTTCCTATAATTGTTGATTTTGTAGTTAGAGAAACTCATAATTGGTTTTCTACTAGTCCTAAGAGGACTAATGAGTATCAGGCTATATACAAAGTGTTAGAAAACAGTGTACCTAAGAAGGTGCCGGGACTGGCAGGCACACGCTGGTTGGCAAGGTTGGAAGCAGTTAGTATAATTATCGATCAGTGGGAGGCTCTAAAGCTTCATTTAGACCTGAGTGCTTCCAAAGAACGTTGTTACACAGCGAAAACCCTGTCTGATGCATACAGAGATGACCAGAATAAATTGTATTTGTTGTTTGTCAGAAAAAACTCTGAAAGAAATAGTGTTAATAAGATTTTCCAGTCACAAACTGCAGATGTCACAAAAGTAACACAGGATCTCATTGCAATGTATCGTAATCTAATGAACATTGTAGTAAATGGAAAGCACTTGTCAAAATGTTCTGATGAAAACCTACCCAAACTTAAATTTCTGGATCATGTTGTGCCATGTGAGGCAATGAACTTTGGATACGAGGTCACCACATATGCATCTTCTTGTTCTTTAACTGTAGCTCAAGTTCACTATATCAAAGAGCGGTGTAAAGAGTTTGTGGTTGAACTCATAAAACAAGTTCAGATGCGCTTACCTGATAATGTTGAGATACTTATGATATTGAAAAAATTCCATCCTTCCATTGCCACATTGCAGATTAAAGACCCTGTTGCTCTGATTGGTATCGGTCTACCTTTGAGGATCTAGATGGTCTAGAAAATGAATGGAGTTCAATGTGTCTTCAGCAGTGGCCTAAAAGTTGCTTGGGTAATGTAGTAAGTTTTTGGACTGAGGTAAATGAAAGGGAAAATTCTACAGGACAAAAAATGTTCCCAAACATTTCAGGCCTCGTACTGGCATTATTGTCCCTTCCATTTTCAAATGCCTAAGTAATTTTTTTTTCTCTCAAATGAATGTTGTTCACTCGAAACTGAGAAATCGTCTAAAGGTTAGGTCGGTAGAGGCATTGTTGCAGATAAGGTATGGGTTGGTTCATTATTATCAGTCGTGTGTAAACTTTCAGCCCACTGATGACATAAGAAATTTCGGTGCTAAAGGTTCTAGAGAGGAGGAGGAGAATGTCATTAATCTTGATTTAATGCAGTAAGAAACTGAGATTGTAGGTAACTATAAATCTAATTATTGTCATTATGATGTTTGTATTGCAAAGTTTTGGTTGGCCTACTGTAGCTGCAGGCTGTCTACAGAAGTCATATTGGAAAGACCTAGTTTTTAAGTTTATATAGTTATTAAATATTAAGTAACTGCTTTTTTTGTAAGGAAATTTTTTTAATTTTCTTCATCAATAATAAATTTATATGAAATAATGCTGTATTAATTCTGTGGGAATTTTTGTGGGATTTTAATTTCAGTTTGTGGAAATCTGTGGGGAAAAAATCTTTTATCTGTGGGAATTCGCCTCTACAAAAGTGGCAACACTGATCTTAAGAACCACCAATTTGGAAGTAGTGTGCCAGACAAGCAGGACGATAAAAGACATCACGAAGACGAAAATACACAACAACCAAACACCGGGCACAAAAGCTGGTGTTTATCGTATTCCGTGTTCAGGATGTGATAAAGTTTACATCGGAGAAACGTCACGCGACCTGAATACACGAATATGTGAACACCGTTACAACATCAGGCATGAAAGAATGCAGAGCTGCTGATACGAGAACCAGACAAAATCCGTAGGAAGTGTTTAGAAGCAGCGATAATTCAAGGAACGAAAACTATTGAACAAAATAAGCGGAACGTCGTACAAATAAAGGCTCCATCCTCATATGGTGTTTAACTCGTCAGTCTTGTCGGCAACTGCTACTTTCATGAAAAAAAAATCTTTGTAATCTGTTCAAGTTTTTCACTCTGCTGAAATGGCAACTTCAGTGAAACTTACCAAATATCAAAATCAGTAACTTGAAAAGAAAAAAACATAAGCCAAAATACATCAGAATTAATGAAGTGAAAACAAAAAACAAAAATCAATTGCTATACCAGGTAAGCCATGCCACTTCAAAGCATCAAGACAGTGGAATGCTCACAGCACCAAAACAAAAACAAGCCACTCGACCTATACATGAGGTATATGGAAAACTCCAGATTTTTTTGCCAAAAATGGGGGGTCGACCTTTACGCGAGATCGACCTATAGACGAGTATATACGGTAGATGGTTGGGTCACATTGCAAGGATGGATGGAAGACAGTCATGGTAAAAAAGGATGACCCAGGGGTTGCCAGGAGGAATACGGCTACATGGAAGACCACATTAAATATGGATGAATAATACCAAGAATGCTTAAAGCTCATGAGCATCAAAGAGCCACAGAGGCAGTGGGCATTGGCACAGGATAAGATGGCAGTGGATGCATCTAGTAGCAGCAGCAGAGGAACTCATGGAGTGTGTATTTACTGTGTGAGTGATTGAGTCTGTAGTATCAACATCAGTAAGACATATGTTGCTCAGATGCACAAAATCATCATTTACCAACCAAAATCAATTACATAAACAGCATCACCAGGTTGACAAGCTAATAGTTTGCATGAGGATTAATAAGAGCATTAAACATCAGTTCATTGTATATTAGATTTCACTAAAATATTTCAGAATGCGACAAGGACCCTCGGTAGGCTGGACTCCAGGAGCGCCTCCAATGATACAGACACAACCAACTGTAGTGATGCAGCCTGCACAGTATGGTGGGAGTATCAACTCTGGTGGAGGCATTCAGTGTTGTTGTTGCACCATCTGTTCCTGTGTACACCTAGGATTCCTTAAAACACAACCTGGATGGCTTAAAGTTGTTGAGCTGGTGAGTATTGACAAATAATTTAATCAGGGGGGTTTTACTATGTAGCATATGTTTTACATACACACACAAATACACATGTTAAAAGGATGTGAAGAAATACAGTTTTCCATATAGATGTATAAATATGTGGAATAGGTTAGGAGGTGATATAGCCTAAGCTCAAACAATACATGAATTCAAATCTAAATATGATATTGGAAATCAAGTATATAGATTAAGTTGGAACTGTACATGAATTTGAGTTTAGGTATGTTAGAAAATTAGAGAATAGGAGATGGGACCCAATGAGTGTTGCTCCTTTTCTGTAAATTACAATTAGGTAAATACACACACACACACAGAATCAGAAATGGAAGATGAATTTTAGTGTCAAAAAATGCAAAACATTTGAAATGGGTAAAACCTTAGAGAGAACATCCATGGATTATATAATGGAAAGTGACTCAGTCACCAGTTGTCAGCTTTCCACATGTGAGGTGTAAGAAATATAGTTGAAGCTGTTAGAGATCCTATGGCCAGGCCAAGGAGCAAGTGTGAGTCTCTCAGGGCTACATCTAATGTAAGTAAGGAGGTATTGATGAGTTTTGAAAAAGGCCAGCTCCACTGTCCACCTTGCAGGACCACTACAAGCAGGTACCAATAAATTATTGGTCTCTCTTTTCCTGTATATTACAAATGAGTAAATATACACACAAATGTGTGTGTGTATATATTTACCTAATTGCAGTATACAGGAAAGGAGCAATGCTCATGGGGTCTTGTCACTTCTATTATCATACCTGTATATGTGATTCACCATTGTTTTGGATTACATGCTGGACTCATGATCGACAGCTATTTCCCTCCCGGAAGGGAGTTCAGAGCTCATATACAGTCGGCGCCATGGGTATTGGCGCGATGCTTTTTTTTCATCTGTAGCACTAAAACAAGTGCAATATTAACATATATGTAGAACCTACCAGCCTCTAATACTTTGTGGGTAGTCCTTTCCTTTTCAGACAGCTCTCAAGGTGTCGAGGAACAGATTTAGCCAGTCTTTGGAGCATTGAGGGTTCTAAGTTGTCCCAAATGTCCTTAATCTCCTTCACAAGCTTTTCCACAGTTGCTGTGTTACGTCCTCGTAGTCTTCGTTTTATCAGTGCCCACACATTTTCAATTGGATTGAAATCTGGACTATTACCAGGCCAATCGTTTATGTAATCCACTCCTACAAATTCAAGCCATTCTTTGACTAGTTTTGCTGTGTGTGCAGGGGCACCATCCTGCATGAACACCTCACTCTTACAGGCATCAAAGCAATTCTCGAGATGGTCACACAACAGTTCCAAATATGATTCCTTGTTCACTGTTGTGTTTTTAGGTAATATAACTAGCTTGCCCACACCATAGTACCCAAATGCACCCCATACCATGACACTATCAGGGTGCCCGGACGGAGCCTAACCTTACCTCCTCGGTTCCCAGTAACATTAAATGTAGCCTCATCAGTCCACAAAACCTTCTTCCACTTTTCATTGTCCCAATTCAGATATTTCTTACAAAATTTCACACGATTGTGTTTCTGTTTCTCTGTCAGAAGAGGTTTGCGTCGTGGTGCCCGATGCTGTTATCCTTGGTTCAGCTTCCATCTGTCTTTGGATAACCTTCAGAGTCCTTTTTGATGTCTTTTTAGCTGGTCCAGTCCTCTTGACTTGGAGTGGGGGATAATCACCTCCCGCTGTCTTGCATTTCTTTGTCCATCTCTGGACACTGCGCAACGATACTCTGGTCTGGATTGATATATCCTTGTTAGACTTTCCTGCCTTATAAAGTGAGCTTATTGCTGCAATTTTCTCCCTTGTGAGCTCTGGGCCTCGTGGCATTATTACAAAAATCCCACAAAAAACACAGCACGTCAGAGCGGAAAAAAATTTGATGCGGTCACGACTAATCACAAAAAGCAACTGAGTTATTCAATAGGCAACTGAGATCTTTATTGTCTGCACGTGGGACTTAAGCTCCACCTACTCTACCATGTGCTTTCGCGCCAATACCAGTGTCGGTTTTCTTAGGTGTATAATGGGGGTCCTATAATTTGTCACGGGTATTGGCGCACATTTTTCGCACCAATACCCATGGCGTCGACTGTATGACCAACCTATGGGTAATGCTGTGACCTTTCATACACACACACACCCAACTCCCCCATCCACAAGAGTTGGAGTACTCACAGCGCAGCGATACTGAAATTATTTCAGCCCTGTGCAGGATTTGAACCCCGGACTGCTGTAGTAGCGGCTATGTGTGTGTGTATTTACCTAATTGTAGTATACAGGAAAGGAACAATGCTCACTGGGTTCCATATCCTATTTTCTAATAATCTAACATACCTAGACTCAAATGTGTGTGATTATATTGTATGACACTATTGTTCTGACTATTTTTGCATTTTCAGGTCCTAAGTGCGCTCTGCCAGACACTGCTTCTCAACTATGGTGTTGCTTATGCTAATACCATTGGATCTTCCTTTCACACCTTCCTGACCACATGCTCTGCTTGCCTCTTTATTATTGCCCTTCTTATCTTCTCATACATCATATCTGCCCATTCTTTTAACCTCATTCGTTCTTCAGTGCTTGTAAGTTGCTTTATGTTCTTGTAAATAGTATGCCTAATTTACAGATTAATAATTAATCTTTGGTTTTATATGAAATACATTAAGAATTGTGTCATTTACTCTTCCCATTGAATGATTTTGCAGAATTTTACTTGCAGTGTTGTCGTGGTTTTGAAATACAAATATATTATTTCTTTATAGGAAACGGTATTTAATTGGGCAGCAAGTATCCTCTACCTATTGTCTTCCTCACACCTGACATACGCAGTTCAGACTAAACTATGGATTCAATATCTCACTCAGCCACAGTATGCGGTATACCCTGCCATGACTGCATGTTATGTAAGCATACCATATACTCCTAATATTATAAAAGTAACAATAAATTTTGCAAGCATGGAAATAGAATTGCATAAAATTACGATTGCTTGGAAACCGTAGTTAGTCTTTATCATTGCCATAGTCATTGGAGATAGCCATGTTGATTGGCCTCAGTGACATGAGTGATATGTTATACCTGATGTACTCGGAGAGGTTTTGTTTACTTACGCAAGATGTAGGTATGTGCTTTCAATCAATCACCCATATACAAGTGGGAAAGGGCCTTAATATATACATTATGTCAACAGATTAGTCATAAATATAATCATGTGAGCAAATTTTTTACTTAAAAACAAGCACTTATTTATGAAGGTTTACATTTGCAACACTCATAAACTGTCTTTCTCAGAGAGGGCTAAGATGGTACCTTTTTTGGGGGAAGTTTTTGAAGCTCGGTTGCTCACTAGTTGAATGGGATAGAGAATTGCTGCTTGGGACAGAGGATAGGAGTGTATGTACATATACATGTATTTACTGACTTGTATTTTACAGGAAGGGGAGTTACGCTCATGGTGTCCTGCCTTTGTATCTCTCAGTGTCTAGCTTGCTCTTAAATTCATGAATGGTTTTTGCACACACTATTGTTTAGTCCAGTTTGTTCCAAGTGTCCACCACTCTGTGTGGAAAATGTGTGTGTGTGTGTGTGTATACATACATGCACTTGTACTATCAGTTGTAGAGTGCGAGAAGCAAGTAAATGTCTGGGAGTATTGAAAAATATCATGAGAAATAGATACATATTTAGGGACAGATGCAAAGTAAAGACTATATGAAGGGGTGATTATGCCTACAACAATGTATGAGGCAGAGACTTAGAATTTAAGGAAGGCAGAAAAGAAATTAGATCTTTTGAGTGAAGAAAAACTAGCAAAAAGAGTAGAAGGCAGAGGTGGATGGAAGGAACTTGAGGGGAAGACCAAGAAAGGGATGGATGGATAAGGTGAAGCAGGCCTTGGGTTAAAGGGTAATGTCTGTTGAGCAAGAGATAGGTATGAGTGGAGAGTGGTTACGAATGGATAGTAAATTGACAGAGCCTGAAGGGATTTCTCCTTGTCATCTGTAATTAAAAAGATGCTTTGGAAAGAAATTAAGAGAAGAAGAGGAGGCGAATCAAGTAGAGAAGAAAAGGTAAAAGATGCAGGTGGAGACATGATAATGGAAGAGAAGGCAGTAAGGGGAAGGTGGGCAGAGTATTTTAGGGAGTTGGTAAATGTGAAGGAGGATAGGGAGGGAAAGATAGTTGCAGTGGGAAGTGCTAAGAAAATGACCATGATGAGTGAGGAAAATGGAGGAGAAATAAGGAAGGATGAAGTGAAGGCAGTTAAGATGATGAGAGCAGGTAAGGCACCTGGTCTGGATGGATGCCATGCAGAATGTCTAAAAAAAAGGAGGTACAGTAATGGTGGACTGGCTGGTGAGGTTATTTAATGTTTGCTGGAGAGAGGGTAGAGTGCCAGAGGACTGGAGGAGTGCCTGTATAGTTACACTTTACAAGGGAAAAGGGGACAAGTGTGAGTGTAGTAGTTTCAGAGGGATTAGCTTGTTAAGTGTAATTGGGAAGGCTTATGGGAGGATCTTGATTGAGAGGATTAGGAGGGGAACAGTGTGGATTTAAAATAGGTAGAGGTTATGTAGATCAGATTTTTGTGGTAAGACAGATATGTGAGAAAGCTATAGGAAAAGGTAAGGATGTTTTTTGGGCTTTTATGGATCTGGAAAAGGCTTATGACAGGGTAGACAGGAAGGCACTGTGGGAGGTCTTGCAGATATATGGGATAGGAGGAAAGCTTCTAGGAGCTGTCAAGAGTTTTTATGAGAGTAGTAGAGCATATGTCAGGATTAGAAATAGAGAGAGTGAGTGGTTTGAGGTAAAGGTGGGACTCCATCAGGGATGTGTTATGTCACCCTGGCTATTCAACTTATACATGGATGGGGTGGTGCGAGAGGTAAATGCAAGGGTGGTGGGTTAGGGATTGGAGATGTTTAAAGAAAATGGAGAAAAGTGGGAGGTGAGCCAGCTGTTGTTTGTGGACAACACTGTGCTTGTAGCAGGATCAGAAGAGGGATTGAGGAAGTTGGTGACAGAGTTTAGGAAAGTGTGCAAAAGAAGGAAGTTGAAGATAAATGTGGGTAAAAGTAAGGTGATGAGATGTGCAAGGGGAGAAAGTGGCAGCAGACTGGAAGTGAGTATTAAGGGAGAGAGACTGGAGGAAGTGGATAGTTTTAGATACTTGGGTGCAAATGTGGCAGGGAAAGGAGTGGTGGAGGTAGAATGTAGATTGAGAGAAGCGAGTAAATGCCTTGGTGGATTAAAAAGTGTAATGAGGAATAGAGATTTGGGAATGGAGGCTAAGAGGAGATTGTATGAAAGAGTGATTGATTGTGCCAACAGCACTGTATGGGGCAGAAACATGGAACATAAGAGAAGAAGAGAGGAGATTGAATGTTTTTGAGATGAGGTGTCTGAGAAGTATGATGGGGGTTACCAGGCTGGATAGAGTGAGAAATGAGGAGGTGAGGAGGAGAACAGGGGTGGTAAGGGAGTTGGGAGATAGGGTGGATGAAAGAGTATTGGGATGGTTTGGACACATGGAAAGAATGAGTGAAGAAAGACTAGTAAAAGGGGTATGGAAGGCAGATGTGGAGGGAGTGAACATGAGGGGGCTACCTAGGATGAGATGGATGGATGGGGTGAAAGGGGCTTTGGGGAAGAGGGGAATGTCTGTTGAGGAAGGATGGGAGAGGACAGAAGACAGGGGTGAATGGAGAATGGTTGTATATGGATGATGTTGTGATGCATGAGGTGGAATGGATGGGGGGATGGGGGGTGAGGTAGTATGTGTGAGAAAAATTTGACGCAGCCCGAAGGGATTTCTCCCCATTTTCTCCTTTTCTGCATGAGGGAACGGAGAGATGGGGTGTTGCCAATTTAATGAAGCGGCCTTGCTGTGTCTTGCGACACTGCCTCTGACCCAGGGCAGTGGACAAGATGCAGGGATGACCCGTCATCCAGGAGGTGCCAAGATAAGAGGGAGGGTAGAGGGTGGAGGGGAGTGGAGTGTATTAGGGATGGAATGGGTGGGAATGGTTTTTATGCTTTTTTCTTTTTGGCTACCTCCCTTGTAAGGGGGAAAAAGCCTTTGGTATATGTATGTATGTATCTGTAATTACTCATGAGGAGGGAAAGTGACCATATAAGGATGTGGTGGGGGTAAACCAGCTTTGGCTGTTGAAACCTGCCGTGGAGGTTCTCTATCTTCATCCATGAGAAGCTAAGATGAGAGAGAGGAAAGGGCAGTGGAATGGGTGGAAGTGTGTGTGTGTATTTATTGGGTGATTACTTTGGTTCAGCTAATCCCATAAAAAGTATGTTTATGCAGTACTACCTCTCATTAACGGACTAAAAGGGGGGTAACGGTGTCCGTTGATGTGAATAATCAGTTGATTTGGAGTGGTTTTTGGGTGGCATAGTGATTGCATGCACTAAACAACAGCACCAAAAACACAGCAAACACAGCTAATTAACGTCCGTTAATGAGAGGTAGTACTGTACTATATTCAAGAAATTGAATTAAGAAGCTATTTCATTGTGTTTTCACATTTCAGGTTCTTGGTTTTGTTCTTGGATGCATCCATGCCATTGATGGTTGGTTAGCCTACAAGCATCTACATGGCAGACGATAACTTTCTGAGATGGAAGACTTTTCTAAAAGAGTTAACCTGTAACTCATATTAGGATTTATTTTCTCTATTGTATTTTGTATAAGATTAAATCATGGTTCAAATATGATCACTACAGCAATCTACGACTGGATGAAATTTTCATTATGACAGTTGAAGCTAGAGACACTGTATTGGGGTAGGAGGATACTACTACATCAAAGTGCCTTCAATACTGATATGTACAAAGAATGCAATGAGAAAGTTGTATTAGAGTAATTGTGTGGAACAAAGACTTGGGAATTTGAAGGAAACTGAAAGGAAGAGCCTAAACATGTTTGAGATGAAGTTGAGAGGTATGGTAGGCACTGCAAGGATGGATTGTGAGGAATGTGAAGGGGAGGCAGAGTGTGGATGAAAAAAGGATCTGTCAGATAAGGTAGGTCAGAGTCCTGCGATGGTTTGGGGATGCAGAAAGAATGAGTGAGGATGAACTAACAAGTGTGTAAAACAGAATCGGATGAAGAGCTCTTAAGAGGAAGATCAAGAATGAAGTGAATGGGGCATTGGACGTAGCTTAAAGGGATGTTCATTGTGTCTCGCACAAAAATTATTTCAAGTGAATGAGGAGGGGAAGTTGACATAGAATATAATTGAGAGTAGATCAGTGGAATGTGACAGATCATGGGCTTGACCTTGAGTCTCATTCCCTTAGAGCTGCTTTCCTGGATGGAGGTGATGATTCTGTCTGGTTTCCATCTTGTAGTACTACCACTTGGAAGTGCTCATTAAGAGTCCCTCTCTTTTAGAAGAGGGAAAGGGCCTTCAGTAAATATATACAAATCATATCAGCACATGTTATACTTGTTCATTTTAAGCCATGTACATTTAAGAACAACCACTTCAACTTAAGAATGAAATAAATATGGATTTGGTAATAAACAGTATTTTCTTTAAATCCTTTCCCTACTAATGGTGACTTGTATCTTTATTTTGACCACTGCCAGGAAATTTTATTTGGCTGAAGGACTGGCACTTGAAATGGTAACCTTTTCAGTGATATGATTTTTTTTTCATATGAAAATTATTTGTATGTATTCATTTATGATTTAAAACTCGCTGATCAATATGCTACCCCAGGTCCCTTGTAGGAGACCTACAGCCCCCAAGTAACTGGCCACAACTACTAGTTCAACCATACAACACATAATGGAAGACTGCATTATACACAATCATGCATGCAAACAACACAACATACACTCTATAAAGGATTTGTGGGAAAACCCAGTTTCGGCTGTGGCCTTCCTTGGGGAGACGGGACTGCTCGGACAGACAGTCTAGGGAACGACAACAACAACAACAACAACTAGTTCAACCCATAAGTCACTTAACCACTTCGGTACAATGATGCCTATGTAGGTATCATGAGGCATGAGTGGGTACACAGGGATGCTGGCATTGGTATCTTGATTATATATACATTTTTGTAGTTGTACACAAGTTACCCCCAGATTCTGTGAACTGGTTTGATACCATTTTCTGTGTTTATTACACAAGCATAACAGAGAATGAGTAATGACGCAGTGACTATATTTTATGCGAGTGGTGTGATGCACTGTTCATATGACAGCCAATGCTGCACACAAGAATTTGACTCATACTGAAGTGGTTATATAGCTTTTGTATTGCTGTCTGGATAGGGTGAAATCTGGGTAGTGTGGTAAAAGGTGCTCTGCTTTCTATGTAGTAGTTGTATTTTTCTCCCAGATTTCTTTCTTTTTTATATGTGTCAAGCAAGGAAGGAAGGGGGCAAGGGATGTGGGGAGTGGTTGCGTGTGGATATTTTGATAACCTGAAGGGATTACATCCCATCTTTTATATTTTCTGCAAGTTGGGGCAGGGAGGGGGTCACCAATTAAGTGAAGCAGCCCCGCTGTGGATGTGCTGTCTTGCTGCATTACTTCTGACCAACACAGTGGGCAGGAAATAGTAATGACTCTTCATTCACAAGGAACTAAGATGAATGGGAATCAAGGGTGGTGGATAGGAGTGGGTTTGTACCTTTGACTTACCTACCCCATTAAGGGGGCAAAACTTTTGGTATACAGTTGTATCTGGGGGAGTTGGAATCTGTTGCCATGCCAATTCTGTTTATGCTATTTTGATGTGAAGTAATGATAAAAATTCAGTCATTTTATTGTATTTCCTATTTGTCTCAGAAATTATTTATTAGTTGGGGGTGATTTTAACCTCTTCAATAAGTCAAATTCTTGTATTTACTTAGTTGTATTTTGCGGGAAGGGGAGCTACGCTCGTGGTGTCCCATCTCTGTATCTTGCGGTCTAGTTTACTCTTAAACTCATGAATGGTTTTTGCACTGTCCAGTTTGTTCCAAGTGTCCACCACTCTATGGAAAACAATTTTTCTTCAGATCTCTTCTGTAGCCGTTTTTTTATTTTCTTTCCATGAGCTGCCTGATGCATCACAATACTTGTTATAAAATATAAAGTTATAGCTGTATTACTCTTTCTCTTTCACTCTGAATATTAATAACCACAGACAATGTGATCAAGCCAGTTCACAGAATATGGGAGGCACTCAGCTACAACTACAAAATAAATATAATCAAGACATTTAACGTTGGCATCCTTATGTACCCACTCGTGCATCATGATACCTACATTGGCATCATGGTATGGAAGGGGCTAATGTTAAAATAATATACGAGCCAACAAATGAAGTAGTAAAGAGGTTGTAGGAAGGAATGATAGAAATGTTGCACATCTTAAAAGGGACATAATAAAAGCAAACTGTTTAAGAAGGGTGGGAGGGGTGTGGAGTGTATTTAGGGATGAAATGGGTGGGAGTGTTTTTATGCCTTTCCCTTTTTGGCTACCTCCCTTGGAAGGGGGAAAAAGCCTTGGTATATGTATGTATGTTTAAGAAGAATGATGAACATAATTACTCATGGTTAGTGAGGTTTAGAGGACATTAATGGATTGTGTAGTACACACATACATATACCAAAAGGCTTCCCCCCCCCCTTTCCAAGGGAGGTAGCCAAAAACCAAAGGCATAGATTGTGTATTGGTGCCCAGAAAGGTATTTGGAGTTCTGGATATAACTGCATTTAGAAAAGAGGGCACTGTTTTGTGTAATTATTACTGGGAAGGGAAATTGAGAGTGAAAATTACCAACACACATTATACTCCATTCTGTCCTTAAGAACAGATTTCAATAATTTGTATGTGGTTCAATAAAAGTAAATAATTCTTTTCACCTTTTCATTCATTCTGGACATATATTACAGCAACCCAAAATAAACTTCTTTATAAGCAAGTTGTTTGTGATGTTGATGATACAAAATACTTGGTACTCTCCTTCTGAGAAGCATGATTACTCAGCATCATGCATGCTGTTGTCAGGTCTTGAGACACTTAAAATAATCTATCAAGTGCCACTTTAATACTATTAGATCATCCCTCCATTTGTATCACCAAATTCTTGTACTTTTTTTCTTCTGGTCTTGCCAAACCTTAACCTTGGCTAACTTCATAAGTTATTAAAACACTTGTATATCACATTCATAAAAATAATTGTAGAACCCGAACCTGCTTTTTGTTACAGAATTCTAAATGCTATCATGACAAAGGCTATTTGGTGATCAATCTTAGGAACAAACACACACGCATATACACTCAAAGGTCTAGGAGAGTCATAATAGTCTTTCCCATGTCCACCTTCCTGAACTCACTGCACCATAACTATTACAATACATCATTTGGCTATGGGAGCACAATGGCAGTAGAAATACCGCAGACTTTGTATTAACAGATACTAGATACTTAGCTTAAGTATCATTGGAAAACAAGGAACCTAGCTTATAATTTATCACATTTACTCCACAATAAAGAAACAGGTCAGCAATTTTAAAGAAACATTGATCATGAAAACCCACTTAAAATGTACTAATCATAATATCCTTACATACAAAATAATTCAATTCTTCAAAAAACAAACATTTCAACTTCATTTGTTAAAATAAACTTTTCAATGTTACGATCTTGTACAAGTGTTTATTTTGATTCCTAGCACTTGCAGCAAATGCAAGCCAATTTTATGTAGACCCTGTTAACCCAGGCTCTAATTGTTGGCTGAATTACACTGTGACAAAAGCCTCAATATCTTTACAATGCACCTCAGTGCTGAAATAATTAATTTCATGCACTAGACGATACAAAGTCAACAGGAAATTCAATTCCCTCTTATATGTTAATACAGCAATTTTCATCACATTTATGAAGTGTTAGGAAATATCTATGATCTTGCATAACTATTTATTATACAACTGTGATTTTGAACTGTCTCAATTACAATTTTTTAAAATAATCCCCATCAATTTGAATTTGCCATCCCCCTTTGGAATATTATGTACATACACTGATCCAAAGTATGTCTAAAGTTGAAAAGTTATATTTGATGTCATTCTGTTACATACACCAAAGGTTTTTTTCCCCTTACAAGGAAGGTAGCCAAAAATCAAAGACATAAAATCCATCCCCACCCATTCCATCCACATATACTCCCCTCCCCTCCCCTCCTCATTTTGGCTCCTTCTGGATGATGGGTCATCCTTGCATCTCGCCCACTGCCCTGGGTCAGAAGCAGTGTTGCAAGACACAGCAAGGCCGCTTCATTAAATCAGCGAACCCCCCTCTCCATCCCCTTGTGCAGAGATGGAGAAGATAGGGAGAAATCCCTTTGGGCTGCATCAATTCTTTGTTAATTGTACTAAATTTCCAAAGAAACTAAACTACCATGCCCCAGAATGCATTTATATCATGATACCACTGTTTCTTTAAGACAGTTGCCTGACCATGAGATCTATTGAGCATTTCATTCTTTTTAAAACCTTGATTACCTAAGCCACTAGGGCCAGCCAAGTACGGGACAGAACACTAAAATCAGAAGTGCATTTGAAACTGAAGAGCCAAATATTAAAAAAACTGATACTTTCAATTATGAATAATGAACACTTGGGATGGAATGCAAATTACAAAAAGTGTTTAGATAGTCAAGGCTATGGATCCTTTAATGCTTCCCATGTTTTTGAACCTTAGATACTAAGTCCCTCCACATGGAAGTTGAACTAAATGACAAGACTGACTAAAGTGACTTTATTGTGGATCCCACCACCAGCACCACAATTTCTACTGGGACGCTAATGGAGGTATGGGTATGCGTGGATCGGAAGGCTGTGTAGATTCAAGATTTGACAAAAGCTGCTGAAGCCAATGTTTGGTGGATTTATCATCCTTCAGGCAGGTGGCAAAGGTCTGATCCTTCAGCTGATCTGGCAAGCACTGGCGAAGAGCTTCTCTTGCTCTGGAATTTGTGTCGAGATAAAAAATGATCAATATTTGCAGGGTTACATGGATCCAATGAACCCATCTACTGCATCAGTTTAGGACAATCTACATAAGTACAAAAAGGCTAAGAAAAGGTGGCTTCAAGATATAAAAATACATCAAGAATACACCGTCATTATGGGAGGAATTGATCACCTATTTGCCATTTCTATATACATAACAGTTCTCATTAATATCTATCTCCAAACAAGACTTGTGCATGCATGTGTGTGCATACACACTATTGAAATTATAGCCAACACAGTACAAAGCAATGAGAACGAAGTGGATTTTAACCAGAGCATTCCATACCTTGGATTGTCAGAGAGTCTGAGGTAGCATCGTATCACATGCTTGAGGAGTCGAGCAGACTGTTCTTTGGCCAAAGCAATCACCATCTTCCCCAATATTATGGCAACATGAGAAAACCTTTCATATGTCTGAAATTGGATATCATTATGTTGCAAGACATATGTTTTTATGCTTACCTTTGAGTTTATGATTTATTCAATCTATACTTGTGCATGCATACTTGTGTTCTCATGGTGAAAGGTGGTACATAGTGATAGGATTCAATGAATTCCTATACTGTAGTGTGATCTGACCCTCGGTAAGAAAGGCTGACCTTAGAGCCACCTACGTAAAGTTCTGAGAGATATACATACCAACGGCTTTTTCCCCCTTACACAAGGAGGTGCTAAGATGAGAGGGAGGGTGGAGGGGTGTATTCAGGGATGGAATGGGTGGGAATGATTTTATGCCTTTTCCTTTTTGGCTACCTCCCTTGTAAGGGGGAAAAAGCCTTGGTATATGTATGTATGTACACAAGGAGGTAGAAAGAAGAAGAAGAAAAAGAAACCACACACCCCACACACACTCTCTCCCACCTATTCCATCCCCATATACTCCAAGTGTAACAAGACACAGCACATCCACAGCAATGAAGCGGCCTTGCTGTGTCTTGCTACACTGCTTCTGACCCAGAGCAGTGGGCAAGGTCTAGGGATGACCTGTCATCCACGAGGAGCTAAGATAAGAGAGGGTGAATGAGAGTGGAGTATATGGGGATGGAATGGGTGGGAGAGTGTCTTTACCTAGTATTTTATTTAGTTGTAAAATACTGGGTAAAAACACTCTCTCTCACCCATTCCATCCCAATATACTCCACTCTCATTCACCCTCTCTTATCTTGGCTCCTCCTGGATGACAAGTCATCCCTGGACCTTGCCCACTGCTCTAGGTCAGATGCAGTGTAGCAAGACACAGCACATCCACAGCAAGGTCACTTCATTTAATCGGTGACCCCCCTCTCCATCCCCTCATGCAGAAAAAAGATGAGAGACTATAAGGAATATTGCCAAAACATAGCATTAACTAAGTTATTCACTATATTGATAGGATAATGTTTCTTCCTGTATGTATACATGTAAATTATACTGGGTGCTCATACTTGGTTCCATATTGTACATAAATTTAGTCAAGGAATATATTTATGTGATTGTAATGATGTGTTGGCAACTGTCACACATTTTCTTCATCGGTCCCTAGGTGGCAAGCAACAAACTAGGCCCAACTGTCAAGTCAAGTTTAACAATTAAAGCAAAAAACCCAGAAGCCCTTCTCTTCATACTTCCAACAACCTACAATTACAATTGACAATGGAAAAAAATATTGTAATTTCTAACAATTTGTATCAGTACTCAGTAGTACGGATAAACTATCTCTGGCTGTTAGGCCTGATGTGGACGATCTATGTCTCACTGCACAGCTTCTGACATAGGCAATATGGAGACAGGGTGCCGAGATAAAAGGAGCAGTTAAATTTTATTGGGTTATGACAAGGACAACCATGAAGCAGCCTTGCTATGGATGTGCTGTGTCTTGCTGCATTGCTTATGACCTACGGCAATGGGGGAGATGCAGAGATAACCCATCATCCAGGAGGAGCCAAGAAAAGAGGGAAGGAGGGAGGGGTGTAAGGGGGAAGAAAAGCCCTTGGTATAATGTATATATGACAAGGAAATTTAGGAAACTGAAAAGAGCCAAAACATAGGCATAATTACACTCCCACCCAATTCATCCCCACCCCTCCCTCCCTTTCATTTTGGCTCCTCCTGGATAATGGGTCATCCCTGCATCTCACCCAATGCCCTGGGTCACAAGCAATGCAGCAAGACATAGCAAAGCCACTTCATTTAATTGGTGACATGCCTCTCCATACCCTCATGCTGTAACATTGAAGATAGGGAGAAATCCCCTTGAGCTGTGTCAAAATATCATTCATGCATAACCACTCACTAGCCACCAACCCCTCACCTTCCATACATAGCCATTCTCCATTCACCCGTCTTCTCCCTTCCTTCCCACATCCCTTTTACCCCATCCATCCACCTCATTCTAAGTCGCTCCCCCAAGCTCACTCCATTCACCTCTGCCTTCCACACTTCTTTTACTAATCTCTCCATGTGTTCAAACCATTCCAATACTCTTTCATCAACCCTATCTGCCACCTCCATTTCCACCCCCGCTCTCCCTCTCATTCTATCCTTGTAACCCCTACCATACTTCTCAGATATTTCATCTCAAACACATTTAAACTCTTCCTCTCTTATGTTCCATATCTCTGCTCCATACAGTGGCAGTCAGCACAATCACCCCTCCATACAATCTCCTCTAAGCATCCATTTCCAAATGTCTATTTCTCATTACACATTTTTAAGTGTACATACCTGGCATATATAATTAAGTCCAGTTTCATCAAGTAATATCTTCTGAAGAATAAAGGTTGCAACCGTCTTACTTAGCTCGGAGCCCGACTCCATAATACGTAGGCATAATGGAATAATTTCTGTTGTTAGCAAGAAATTTATCACCTCCTGTTCATCTGTCTGTAATAGTCAATGTAAGATAACCATTAATACACATATGAAAAGATAATATATATTTGTATCAACACCATCCTTGATGCCTCTGGTGGCTGTGGCTTTGACTGTACAAATGCTGGAGAATTCATATAAATCTTTTATTATTCTTACCTTAACAAGAGCACCAATGACTCCAAGTGAGGTTAACCTGAGGTACTCAAAGGGTCGTGTTTTGCTGACTGTTTGCAGGAAAGGGTACAGGTACAGAGGAATATGTGCCGTCAGGAACTGTGATCTTGTTTCTTGATGAGATGCCACACACTGATGGGACAAAAATACAACAAATGAAGGCTAAATATGATCCAACTGTTTTTACCTTTCACCTTAGCTCATTATGGATAAAGGACCATTCCTGCTCTCCAGCCACTGTAGCATAACACTACAGGGCCTAAGAGCCAAAGCTGATTTACCTCCCATCCCTTCATTACATGGTGACACCTCCCTTCACACACACTCACGCACAAAGGGCTCAATCCCTCTTATATGACATACTTTTTCTCTTGACTTTACCAATATATCTCTGAATAACACACAAACCCCTTCAACATCACCTTACTCTTGGGGATCGGTGCCACCCGCATAGAGCCGGTGGAACATCACCTTACTTTGCCCACATTTATTTTCAGGTCCCTCCTCTCACATGCCCTCCTAAACTCCACCAGTAACAACTACATTCCATCCTCTAACTCAGCTACAAGCATTCTGTCACCCAACAAATGACAACTTACTCGCTTTCCACTTCCCTCTATTCTTACTTACTAGATATCAAACTCATGCCTAGCATCCATTTATATTTACCTCCCTCATCAGTCCATCAACATATACAATGAACAACAATAGTGGCATTCCACAACCATGACACTACCCTATCATCATCTCGTACAACTTGCTCTATGATTTTCTTCTTCAGAGGGATGTAAGCTGGACTGAAGGGAGATTCCAAATAAATAAATAAATAAGCAGAAAAATATGCTTTAGTATCCCAGAAATTCTAAATACAATGATGACAAGGGTTCCATACCTGAAGAAGAGCCAGCGCGTTACAAACTCGATTACTTTGGTGTGCAGTAAGTGTTGCAGGATTTATGGCAGAGTATATGTTGATAATTTCTTGCAATAATGCAGCTATGGTGCCAAATGAATTCCATAACAATGGAGCCAAGTCAGGTACTGATTCTCGCTTCTTGCTGCAATGAAATGGAAAAAAAATGTATATAACTGACTAAAGAAAATATGCTATGCTGTCCATTTTGCTGAATCACAAGTAGGTACCCATCACTGATCCCTGCCAACAGGATAAACATGGTGACTCAGAGTAATTTTCAGAGTATCCCACTATATGATCACAGCATATCAAGAACCAATCTTCACAACCCTTGGTAAGCCTGACATCAAATTAAAGTAAATACACTGAATCTATTACATTTACCAGATTGATGTCCCTCTCTATGCTCTGTTATTAAATCATGGGATGGATGTATTCATCAATACCTGTACACTACTAGATACAGATGTACCTAAATATCACATTTGGAAAAAACAACAGTTCTATTATCAAACAACTTACCTGAGTTCAAGGAGGGCATTTTCTCTAGTTTCTGGGTTGGATAACTCAATTATCCACTGATATATCTTGTCACGTTCAGCATTGGCATTGCCATTGCCTCCACCCAGGAATCGCTGAGAAGGACCAGTACCCTGTAACAATCAAATCAACTTTATTATCAATCAATCAATTTGGTGCCCCAAATGTCTTGCTGGAGACTCATCAATCTGGCACTTATGTCACTCAAGGGAGAAATAGTGTTGGAAATTGGAAGATGGCTTATTTCAACAACCCATGATTGCCTGACTAGTAGTTAACCATACTGGATAGATTTATACAATTAACATTTTTGAAAACTCCATTAAGCATACATACACATGCAAACATTATTATATTGGTTTGGCAGTGAGTAGACTTACAGGTATGTGTGAACAACCAAAATGGTGACAGGAAGGAAAGTGGCAAATATTATTGTTATAAATCAAATATAGTGGTTATTTTTTATCTGCAGCAATTATGCATTTCAATTTCATAGGAAAAACAGATTAACTCATTGATAATATATATATATATATATATATACATATATTACACACAGGAACCCACAGTCGGAGAAAGAATAAACTTCGAATAAAGAAAAATAAATAAAATTTTGAACTTCAGTAATTTTAATCAGGATTCCAGGTTCATTTCCAAAGGAAGGTCTTTGGCATTAAATCTTTTGTTGGATGTTTATCATTTATGAGTGATGTAAGCAATGTTACCAATGACATCCAAAGGGAGGCCTCCATTCAAGATATTGTTCTAGTTTGTCTAAGTATGTTTGGGTGTTTTTAACTGTTATATTGTTGGCATACTGAAATCCTAGTAGATTAATTAATCAACTTTTGCCTTAGATTTCACTAAATGGAAAATCCACATCTCCACAATAGCTGGCAATGGTCACTGGGCCCTCCCAATCAACTCCCTTGGATTGATGAAGGTGCTGTGGCGTGATTCACCATGGTCTTGGATCACTTGTTGGACTCATGACTGAGAGCTATTACCTTCTCAGCTGAGAGATTAGTGCTCGCATATGAATAATACTCTGACTTTACACACACAACTCCGTCTACCACAATTTGAATGCCAGCCTGCAATGCAGCAATGCTGAAACTGTTAGCCCTGGGTGGGACTAGAACTCTGATTGCTGAATTTGCAGTTCAGAATGGTACCACTGCAGGATTATTTCCATATCACCTGCTGAAAGTGTTAAGGGATGGGTAGTAGAGCAATCACTGGCTGAGAGTGGTTGGGGATGGGAGTAGTCAGTGGTGGTCAGCCCACCATGTGTGAAAAAATATACAGTGATCCCTCGTTTTTCGCGGTTAATGGGGACCAGAACCCCCCGCGAAAAGTGAAAAACCGTGAAGTAGGATTTGCCCCCCCCTCATGAATTTTTGTGTGTGTATGTGGGTACCAGAATGTTTAAAATATGTAAACAGTATTTATACTTTACATATTTGAGACAAACATTACAACAGTACACATATTTACTTAAATCGTTAATTATAAAACCTTATACAGTAATTAACATTTATTATACAGTAATTGAGGGGGACCAGACACACTGATAGAAAAATATTAATAATTTTTTTTTCTTATATCGACTTGATATTTTTACAGTATAATCAAATTATTATTTTCCATATTCCATGAGCATTTGAACGATGTATGTCCGTCTCTTTATCTGTCAGTCCATATGATGTCATTGATGATGTCACAAATGTTTTCCAATCTTAATACTTTACCTAGACTAACCTGCTTTTGCATGTAAAATCTCAAATACCATACAAACAGTGTGTAATTTAGTTTTTTCCTAAAATCTTAATAGATCAAGATATACATAGGTCATAAAATGTGACTGTGATGTCGCACCAATAGTGTGTTTTCAAATAAAATTCTGTCTAGTGATATTATTTATCATTTTAATCATTTATCAAAACTTACCCAAGAAAGGCACAACATTCATGTATTAGCATGGTAAGTTTTAAGAAAATTTGATTACTTTTTGATGATTTTTTTATGAATATTTTGGAAAAACCCGTGAAGCGCTGAAGCCATGAAACGTAAAGCGCGAAGTGGCGAGGGAACACTGTATGTCTAAGAGAGGTCTTGGGCCCAGGCAAGGATATTTTTAGAAGTGCACACCTATGTGATACAGCATTAGAAAATTAGTTATTCATTTTGTAAATTATAATACATCACCATAATATATGTTTTTCTAGGTGGAAATCAATAACAGAAAATGTTGCTAAATTTGATTCATTAATAGTTATAGTAACTCCTTGAGATGCAATCCTTGTTTTGATAGATTTGTAGGTCGAAGATGATGACGGCAACACTGATGACCTCTAGAATTACAGGTACTGCATTACTGAATGTAGGTTAGGTTAGGTTAGAATAGACAAATTTATCATACATTAATTTCTTCGACCTCTGCATCTACCAAAACAAAGATGGCATCTCAAGCTATGTTCATTTGAATATAATTTTTAGTAACCTTTTCTGTTAATGATTTCTGCCAAGAAAGATGTACATTACATTGATGTATTATAATTTACAAAATCTATATTCAATTTTCTATTGCTATATCGCATTAGTGTGCACTTCTAAAAATTTACCCAGCCAGACCATGCACCTCCTGATAGGGGTAAAGTTGTTGTGGAGTTTAAAAATTAGGCAGCTTTGCTGTCTGTCTTGCAAGACCACCATATGCAAGTGCATATCATTGATTCCTCTACGCAACATTTGGCAAAACCCATCCTTACCTAACCTACTCCTATACTATAATACTGAAATATTCTGATATTTCTTCTGCCAAAGTACTACTGTGCATTAAAAATAGCAAGCATGTAATTGTAGTTCATTACCAATAACTAACACTACTATCCTTGCGGACAATACCAAGCTGAAGAGATGAGTGGTTAAGGGGGTGATTAAGCTTTAAGCATAGAAGATTGGTGAGATAGTAGAGATTACAGTGATCAGTATTCTTTCTTGAGTAGAATAATCTTTCATCAGATGAGAATGTTGGATGCCTTTGCTTCATAGGAATGTCCCTAAAGTCTGAATTAAAATTATAGTCAATATCTCATACAATGTGAAAATAGTAATTTTCTGAAGTCAATGTAAAAACTTCACCTGCTTGGTTAGAAGTATATATTGATGGGCCACTGAATATTACTGATTAAAATTTACAACCTTCGAGTTTTAATAATTCAAGCAAATAAGGTGAGTCACTAACCTACATCGAGTTAAGTTATATTTTCCGATATTTCTTTTGATTTCGTCACTGGTTCTGACAAGTTATTTTCTCTTTTTCTTGGGTTCTGTGAAAATACCAAACCCTTCAAGAAATAAAACAACCCAGATATATATTTACACTTACAACGTGTGAATTTTTATATGGAAAGAGAGATAAGGGTGGAACCCAGCCTCAGTATAACCCAGCAGCTGTGCTGAATTTTCTAAGTACTGGAAAGGTACAAGTTCCTTTCATAATTTCCTTTCCAACATCGACATAACTAACCTCAACTACTACTCAATAGCATGGTAACAAAAACAAAAGAACTCACCGGCTGATTCCCGAGTGGGTTCATGTTTTTCAGTCAACTGCACTACAAACAACCTTTCTAAAAACTGATGTAAACACTGAGGACCGATGCTCGGAGGTGACAGAATGAACCAAGAGATGGCACTGTAGGAGGTAGTTACGGTAGGATGAATCAACATCTGCACAAAAATAGATTATGATTACAAGAAATAGAGTATTTGTTTATTTACCCCCTTATTCGGTGTACAATTTATTTTCTTTAATTAGAACGATAAGAACTGTCGAACTGAAAATATTCTAGCACTGATAATTTATAAATTAAACTCAATATACAACTGTCTCATATACAGTACTCAATAAATACCATGTTCATTTCTTATTTCCAAATTACCAACATTAATGATACGCAAGGAAAAATATAACGAATAATGACTGATATCATGAACTGGATGAATAATGAGAAACTTGATATAAAAACAGAATGAATATACAAGTCAGCCAAAATTGAAAGTATGTATCCTATAATAAAATCTGGAAAACCTATACCGTTGAAAGTAGACTGAATCAATTTAAGCCATCGACAAACTTCATACAAATGCATCAAATAAACATCGAGTGTTTCAAACATGGTCTAGTAAACAGATGTGAAATAGTGTATGAGAATTGTGTTCTAAATTATGTTTCAGATGACTGAAAAACACTACAGAAATTGAACAATTCAAAAGGAATTTTTTTTTCTATTTGAGAGTTGACCATTCTAAATGGTGAATATAAACTGTAAAACGAGATACAACAGTGAATTGTGACCAAGTCAACAAGGTCAGCTAGAGAGTTGTTCTAATGGCAAAACTTCTAGATGGAAAAATGTTATGAGTGAGGTTCCTCAGGATTCCGTTCTTGGGCCACTTCTATTCATAGTATATATATATGATATAGACCACGGACTGAAATCTATTGTCTCCAACTTTGCTGATGATACAAAACTGTGCGGAATGACAAATGATATCTAAAACCAATTAGATATTCAAGAAGATTTAGATGAACTACAGCAATGATCTGAAAAGTGGCCAATGAAATTTAACACGAGTAAATGCAAGGTTATGCACACAGGTAAAATAACTGTAAGTACGATTACAAGTCATTTGGAAATTCGTTAACATAAGTGGATAGTGAAAAGGATCTTGACGTATTTATCAGTAACGATCTCAAATCATCTAAGTAAATAAGATTCTAGGACTGATTGCGCGATCTTTTGACTTCAAAGGTCCATCTCTCATTAACAAGATATTAATCGTTAGTTCGTCCACATTTGGAATATGCTGTTTCCGTATGGTCACCGAATCTCACTAAAGACATTGACAGATTAGAAAAAATACAACGGCGAGCCACAAAACTGATTCCAAATATAAAAAATAAACCATACGAAAATCGACTAAAGCATATGAATCTGTTTTCCCTAAAAAAGCGTAGACTCAGAAGTGACTTGATACAGGTCTTTAAGTTTTTAAAGGGAATTTACAACATCAAAAGTGACAAAATTTTCACACTGAATGAGAACCCAACAAGAAATAATTATTTTAAACTGTCAGGAAATATATTTAATTTGGAAATGGGTAGAAACAACTTCGCCAACCGTGTAGTTGATGAATGGAATAAACTTCCTGCAGAGGCAGTGCAATGTAATTCAGTTCGAAGCTTTAAGATTCGTTTAGATAAACTCCTAAGCAAGATGCCGTAATGCCTGTCATTTATTTTATATTATTTATTTATTTGTTTGTTATTATTTGTCTGTTTATTATTATTTCCTTGATTATCATTTAATATCATTTATTAGTTAATTTATTATTATTTACTATTTACCTGTTTGTTTATTATTCAAACTTACATATTTGTTTATTTACTTATTTTATTTATTATTATTTATGTTATTATAATTTTATTTATTTATTTACTTATTTATTTATTCATTTATCATTGTTATATTCTTTTTCACCCGACCTAGTTATGGACCAAAAGGTCTCCTGTCGGCATGCTCCTTTTTAATCCTTTGTAGAGAAGGATAGGCTACATACTTTACGGGCGGCAACAAAATTCAAACAGTAAGTAAATCCAATAACATCTAAGAAAAACTTACATGCAATAGTTTACAATATATTAGATATAAATAAACATACACTGAATATTGCAAAAATATAATAGTCATCCTATGACTATTGCATTCATAAATAGGTCTAGATGAAGACGCATATATGATTTACATTGATAAATCATAAATTAAGTTTAGAATAAAGAAAAACTCCAATGAAATTTCTCTGGCTCTTTATATATATATATATATATATATATATATATATATATATATATATATATATATATATATATATATATATATATATATATATATTGTTACGTTGCCCTTCCTGTATACAAGGGTACTGTAACATTTGATCTATCTCATGTTAAGTCAATTGGGGTATTTAGCAAACACTACAAGTACAAGTATCTATATTTTAACTTGAATAATATGATACAACAAGAATACTATGATACAACATAAATAATATGATACAATCTGAACATTATGATTCAACCTAGTATATTTCCTACAAGGTCGCACCAGTAACCTCTGAGGCTCCTTCCTATCCCTAAGTATACACAATTCTTACCGTTACCCATCTAGGTAACAAGAGCTAGCCAGGAACAACTGTCTGGTATGGTGACAGGAGTAGTAAGGGGGGGGGGGGGAGGAGGTACCACGCAAGCCTACCGTACCTACACTGGCTCCCAGTTGCCAGAGGTCACCATTTGCCGACCACTCATTCCAACCAACCTGCGCATGCGCACACATATGACGGGAAAGTGCCCGGAAACGTGACGGGCCCGCAACAATATATATATATATATATATATATATATATATATATATATATATATATATATATATATATATATATATATATATATTTTATATTTTATTTATTCATTTATCTATTTGTTTATTTTTTGTATACATGAGGGGATGTCCTAGGATGATATGGATGGATGGGGTGAAGGGGGCTTTGGGGAAGAGGGGAATGTCTGTTGAGGAAGGACGGGAGAGGACAGAAGACAGGCGTGAATGGAGAATGGTTGTATATGGATGATGTTGTGATGCATGAGGTGGAATGGACGGGGGAATTGGGGGTGAGGTTGTGTGTGTGAGCAAAAATTTTGACGCAGCCCGAAGGGATTTCTCCCCGTCCTCTCCTTTATATGGGGGGACGGAGAGGGGGGGGTCGCCGATTTAATGAAGCGGCCTTGCTGTGGATGTGCTGTGTCCTGCGACACTGCTTCTGACCCAGGGCAGTGGACAGGGTGCAGGGATGACCCGTCATCTAGGAGGTGCTAAGATGGGAGGGAGGGTGGAGGGGTGTGGAGTGTTTTCGGGGATGGAATGGGTGGGAGTGATTTTATGCCTTGTCCTTTTTGGCTACCTCCCTGGTAAGGGGGAAAAAGCCTTGGTATATGTATGTATGTATGTATATTAATTTTTTATTTATTTATTTATTTATTTTTGAGAAAAATAGGTTCAGACAATGTGGTTTTCGTATTTGTTTACATAAGGGATGAGTTGAAGCACCGCTGTGCTGTCCAATATATAATTTTTAATGTAATTTAAGAACCATGTGGAACCGACATATTCCAAGTGTGGACTGACCAGTGATTGGTTGATGATAGGATGACTTTTGAAGTAAAATTATCGCGTTACCAATCCCGATATCCTGTTTGGTATCTCTTAGGCAGAAACACATTGCTAAGAGGATTTAAGATTGTTACTATACGGCTTTAACCTTATATTGTATATTAGCAAACATTAAATTACCGTGACTGCAAATCATACAAATTGAATTCATCTTTATACCAAGGGCCTCTTCACTTTTTGTAAGTGAAGTAACTAAGCAAGTCACGCATGCACTCCCATTCGATCTTTCATCCGCCATTCATTTGTTTACTTCTCGTAGCTCCTCGAGAAGGAAGAGTAATCCCAGTCTCCTGCCCACTAACAGAATTACTCCTGAATTCATATATCATCACCGATTGCAAATAAAAGCGAGAGGATATGTCTTCTCGCTTACAAAACGATAAAACCCGAAAAAGACAAAATGCAACTGAAATCTCGACAGATATCATCGTATCCTCGAACCACGATTCATTAATGTTTCAGAAGACAGAATGTTTAATATCTTCCCACATTACTTGAAAAACACATAACAGAACTTAAAAAAGAAATACCAAAATACTTTGTATTTGAAAAATAGTACTATTGAAATCTGAAAATGGCGAATAGTTTACATAAACTGTGAAACAAACTTGTAGATTATAGGGTAGGGTTAGAGAGAACACAGGAGAGACATATTGATAAGGTTTTACATATCTAACATTTAGGGTACACACACCCTTCCGATAAAATACTAGAGAAGACTGAACAAACATGGGCTTTTACACACAGCTCATCTAACTGGCTTCCATACGTCTGTACTCTCCTAGAGGTCCGTTCTTGGGAGGTTTCATACGTCATGATTTAGTACACGTTTTCTGCCAAATCAACCTTAGCACATACCTTTCTCTTTTATTTCCCATCTATGTGTTATTTGAAATATTTTTCTATATTTTGTTTATAGTAACTAGGATGCCGAAATGTACAGAGTGTCACTTTTTAGGGTTATAAGAACGATTTGAATAGATTCTATGACACGTGGCAAGAGCGCTTTTTCCTCTCCCCATGTTGCCACGTCGAGATGTCACAGGTGAGACTGGTTAGATGGGGTGTAGGTAACTGTTGTTATTATCCTAAAAAGTGACCATCATTGTACTACGCAGCTTCCTTTACTATAAGATGATAATGATGATGACATGGTTTAACGTCACACACTCCCCCTATCGAAAGGCTAGGACGGTGCCCCTCACAGAGGACTTTGTAGCGTGGAATTTAATGAGCCATGACCTTGGCTCAACTTCGCCGGTGGCAGGGTTCGAACCGCCATCCAATCGACCTTCGCCGCAAGTATCGACGCCCTAATCCGCTCAGCCAGCGAGCTTCCTTTACTATAAACAGAATAGAAAAAAAAAAATCAAATAGCTCATAGATAAAAAATAAAAGAGAGACATGCACTAAGGTTGATTTAGCACGTCTACCCCACCCAGAACGGACTGCTTGGAGCGCACAGACTATAATCTCCCTCCATCCCTCCGATGATACAACCTGTCCCCGTTGCCTTACTCCATTCTTCTGAGCTATTTCTTCTACAGGGTTTGCACAGGATAGAAAACTTTCTCAATCATGGGTCATGTTATTTTTGCATATTTGTGCTGCTTCTATTGACCGAGATGGAAGGGCGCATCGGTGATGTATGAAGGATGAAATAAAAGAAAAACAAATAAATGAATAAACAACATAGATATGCATAAATGGTGTAACTAGCAATAGAGAGGGTTTTCCCCTGCGAACCCAGTAACAAAATCATAATAATAATAAAATAAATGAATAAATAGATAAATAAATAAGTAAATAAATAAATAAATAAATAAATAAATAAATAAATAAATAAATAAATAAATAAATAAATAAATAAATAAATAAATAAATAAATAAGGAACACAGTCACAACATGACTAGCAAACATGCATCTTTGAGTCTGTTTCTCAGTCCTCTGTATGTTTCTCCGAAGTATGCGCTGTCACATCCGTTGCAGAGGACTGACAAACTCAAAGAACACGAAGCGGACATTAGACACCACCGTGAGACAAACGCCCTCGTAAACCACGTAGACATAGAAGGACACTTACCAGATTGGGAGAAATCCACCATCTTGGCCAAAGGACTACACAAAAAACAAAGAAAAATAATCGAATCTCTACATATAGCTAATTACAACAACACAAACAAAAGGGCAGAGGGCATAAAGTGGGCAAAAATCACATCCAGTTATGCCCTCAATGAGTGGAAAAACGTACCATACACCAGACCCCCGGACTAAATCTCACACACTTCGTTTTATTTCAAAATTCTATTCCTACATTATTTTCTTTTGCCATTATTATTTCTTCTTTTCTAGTAATACTATTTTTATTGCAAAATTATTATTAATTCATTATTAATTTCCACTACTATTTAAATAACTACTCTGTCATTGTAACATATGAATTCCTTTGCACTCGGAAAGGTATGCACGTGTACATGTACGCCACTTCTAGATCTGTAGCATATTCTTTTGAAAAAGCTTGTAGCGAAACTAGTCAAGAATAAAACTCGGGATAAGACTCCAGTCTTTCTTCTTCCTATCCACCTCAACTTGTCAGAATGTCTCAACACACACACACACACACACACACACACACACACACACACACACACACACACACACACACACACACACACACACACACACACACACACACACACACACACACACACACACACACACACACACACACACACACACACACACACACACACACACACATATATATCGTACACATTAATTTTAAGAACAATTGGCAGATTTTGCTTACTGTGAGATTCGGTGTTGGGATGGGGGACTAATATAACAGGGAAATACCATAAAACGTTCCTTGACACCTGACCTATGGTGTAATTCATTTCAGGTCACAGAAACCATGCAGACCCGTGTGGTCTTGGAAGACTCTTGAGCAAGTTCCTCCAGTTTAAGTGGCTCCGCTCTTGCCATTCTCGCACTGTGGTCGATAAGCCTCAGTCATCTTCCTTTGTAGTGTTATGTTAATACACAATGGTAAAGGTACATTTTAGTGAGAGAAAGGAGTTATTCAAACTCCAATTCTCTCGGAACTGTTTATTGAAAATATAATGCGAAGTATAGTCGACCAAAGCCGATGTCTTGGCTGTGGAAGATAAATCTTTGTGCAAGAAGGACAAAATGCACATTTAATAGCATCACAAATACATTTGCTTACGTATTACAATTTATACTTTATGGAATAACGGTACTAGTTTTTACAGACATTTGTGCATAGATATGAAAGACGTAATAGTATTAATAATGTCATATTCCCACAATGTAAGTTTTGGCGGGGTGACAATATTAATAAAGAAATTTACTTATGGTACGCGAATTCTACAGAGAACAAAGCTTTAAGGCATGATCTTGCTACACCTTAAAGATGTGTCCGATAAAGTGCCATTTGTACCAGAAGAGTTAGATCAAGTGCGAGGTCAACGAAGGGTCATGTAAGGCCGAAGGTCGTCGAAGAGGTGAGAGGTGCGTTGAATACCAACCATAACCACCTCTCAAGGAGTTATCACATTGGGCTGTTTTTCCTCCGACATTCTACCTCCAACCTCCTCTTGAATGATTAGAATATATGATTTCGATTACAGAAACCCAGGCTTTTCTAAGGACATTTCAACAGTATGTCTAACATTCGTATAGGTTTAAAATCTCTTAGTTCATCATTCAACTTTGCTATTTATATGACGGAAAGATAATCATTTGATATTTGGAGATTTGAAAAATAGAATATTGTAACCAAAGTCGTTTGTATTCAAATGAACTCTCAACTGTTGGCGCTGGTGAAGCCTGTTGAAGCCCAGTGTGATAGCCTTTTAACGCGCAGAAGTAAACTAGTTTTCCAAGTTCTACTCGGAAACTGGAAAACGTATCCTTCGCCCGTATGTAAGTTTTGTTAACATGAATTCAATCTAGGTTTTCTGTCGATGTTGTTATCAAAACTCCTGTCAATCCTACCTCTTTCTACCTCTCTTATTGATATTCGCAGTTCATGTACATGAGCTCGCCCGGACACATACATACGAAAACACACACACACACACACACACACACACACACACACACACACACACACACACACACACACACACACACACACACACACACACACACACACACACACACACAACTCGGTGGCGTAGTTGGTAGAGCACTGAGCTGCCACGATAGTGGCCCGCAGCTCATGGTTCGAATCCTGCCCAGGGCCGAAATTATTTCGGTACCGCTGCGCTTTGGGTCGTTACTCTGACTCTCGTGGGCGGGGAGTTGGGTGTGTGTGTGTGTGTGTGCAAGGTCATAGCATTACCCATAGATCGGACCTACGAGCTCTGAGCTCTCTTCCAGGAGGGAAATAGCTGTCGATCACGAGTCCAACACGTGATCCAAAGACCAAGTGAACACACACACACACACACACACACACACACACACACACACACACACACACACACACACACACACACACACACACACACACACACACACACACACACAAACACACAACATATTCCATGCATTAAAGTATATTGCGAAGAAAGAGTAGAAAATGAAACGAAACGTGTTGGGTCGGTGGGGTTCTTTTTCTCCTGGGCAATTGGGCTGCTGAGAACTGCAAAAGTATTTTTGTGTTTTTCTTTTCGTCTTCTTTGCCCCGCTCCACTCGGGGGCGAACTCCTGCGCTCATTTGTCGTCGCTCCTGATGACTGACTGCGACAAGCTCGCAAAGAATAAGTGGCCTTGAGTTTGTTTCAACATCATTATATATATATATATATATATATATATATGTATATATATTGTAACGTAATATTAGATATTACGTCATGTATGTAATTATGTTATAGAATTGTGTTCCTTTGTATTACATAACTATGTTCATATTTCTTGTCTATGTAGGTATTGTAACAATGTAAGTAGTATCGCCCGTCCACTATATGTAATCTTGCCTACGTGCGGAAAAATGTGCGCACTCTTGTAGAACAAACAGACAAGCGAAGTAATCCTGAATAGTTCGGAGCGCACAGATTTGACAGTTACTAAATAAGTAGATTGTTCAAGCGAGTCGAGGGTCTTAAAACTATCCAAGTTGACGTGTGTTAACTTACCTCCCCCCCTCCTCAACGCTCACCCGCACCCTTCACCGGAAGTATTCCGCTTCCGGTCCAATGGTATATAAGCTGTGGAAATCACTCACACCTTGTCATTTCTCGCATATTGCTCTCTTGATAAAACTAATAGTTTGGACTCATGAGACGATTCGTGTGAAGTGATCACTGCTTTGCGTTATACTTGTATTTGTACTTATTACTTATTTTGATACATATGTTCCCGATCTCTTTGTACTTAGTACCATATTGTATACGTATCTTGTGCTTCGTATTTGAACGATACTTTCCATGTTCTTATATTCATGTAACGGTCCCATTGACCCAACTGCCCATTCTCTTTTGTGTTTATTATTGCCTGTAAATATTTTCCATGTTATTAATAATTTCGTTTACTAGTTTTATCGCTAGTTTAATATTCCTTTCCTGGAATCTTCTTTGTTACTTTACTTCTAGTCTTACGAATTATCTAGGCGCTGACCAGGTAATTCAGTCCTACAGTGGCTTCTAGAAGTGAGCTGGTTCTTAAGCACTTATCCGTTATACGTAACGTCTCTTCACATAACCAGTCCGTCCCGTAACAATATATATATATATATATATAATATATATATATATATATAATATATGTATATTGTGTGTATGTTCGTGTGTATGAATAAGTAAATACATAAATATCAATTAAAGAAATGAATATATGAATGCACATACGAATGAATAACTAGAGATGAATGTATAGCAAATTAGATAAAAGTAGTTAAATACACAAAAAGATGAAACTATATATTAAAATCTAGTTAAATATATACAAAATAAATAAAGAAATAAATATGTGAAAAAATACGTGAAATGGTGAGACTCATTCTTCACCCAGCAAGACGACAAGTGTTGTAAGGAATATCTTTTCTGACCCTCAAAGGCCCAAAAGAAATGTCGACAAAATGTTTAATCTCACCAAGAAATTACACAGAGATTCGCAGAGATTTTTTAACGCATTTAATTCTGTCACCGCATCGTTCCTAGCCGCCTTGCGTCAATCAGTAAAAAAAAAAAAAAAAAAAAAAAAAAAAAATCAGATTGCGTCGTCGTGGTGTCGATATTTTGAAATCAGCGTCGGGTTTTAAGAAGTTTGTTTTGGTCGATACCAAAGACTTTCATTGGTCGTCGAAGGGAAACATCCTGACTGTTGTTTTTTTTTCTCAAGTGAATAAAATCGTCTGACGAGAGAGAGAGAGAGAGAGAGCATAAACATAAGAACATAAGAATTAAGGAGACTGCAAGAGACCATAAGGCCTACACTAGGCAGCTCCGTATCCATCACCACCTGCCATCCCCATCCATAAAGTTGTCTAATCGTTTTTTAAAACAACTGATAGTTTCAGCGCTTACTACATGGTTACTTAGTTTATTCCATTCATCGTCCACCCTATTAGTAAACCGATTCTTGCCTATTTCCTTCTTAAATCTAAATTTGTCTAGTTTATACCCATTACTGGGAGTCCTGCCCTGTTGTTTTACTATGATGACCTTGTTTGCATCACCCTTGTTATAACCTTTGATCCACTTGAACACTTCTATTAGATCACCCCGCACTCTTCGTCTTTCCAGAGAGTGTAAGTTTAGGTGCCTAAGCCTCTCTTTGTAAGGGAAATTTCTGAGTCCATGTATGATTTTGGTCATTCTTCCCTGTACTGATTCTAGTGAATTTATGTCCATTCTGTAGGACGGAGACCAAAACTGTACCGCATAGGAGAGAGAGAGAGAGAGAGAGAGAGAGAGAGAGAGAGAGAGAGAGAGAGAGAGAGAGAGAGAGAGAGAGAGAGAGAGAGAGAGAGAGAGAGGAGGCTGCATTAACGTTCAGGTGCAGTTTTAACTTGACACAGAAAAGGAGAGACCCCCGGGGAGACATGCATATGTCAGAGGAAGAGAGAGAGAGAGAGAGAGAGAGAGAGAGAGAGAGAGAGAGAGAGCGAGAGAGCGAGAGAGCGAGAGAGAGAGAGAGAGAGAGAGAGAGAGAGAGAGAGAGAGAGAGAGAGAGAGAGAGAGAGAGAGAGAGAGAGAGAGAGAGAGGGGAAGTGGGAGGAAGAGAAAGAGAAATAGAGAGAGAGAGACAGAGAGAGAGAGAGAGAGAGAGAGAGAGAGAGAGAGAGAGAGAGAGAGAGAGAGAGAGAGAGAGAGAGAGAGAGAGAGAGAGGGAGTGGGAGGGAGAGAGAGAGGAAGGGGGAGGGAGAGAAAGAGAAATAGGGAGAGAGAGAGAGAGAGAGAGAGAGAGAGAGAGAGAGAGAGAGAGAGAGAGAGAGAGAGAGAGAGAGAGAGAGAGAGACAGAGAGAAAAGGAGGCTGTATTAACGTTCAGGTCCAGTTTAAACCTGACACAGAAAAGGAGAGCCCACTGGGGAGACTTGCATATGTGTGTGAGAGAGAGAGAGAGAGAGAGAGAGAGAGAGAGAGAGAGAGAGAGGAGAGAGAGAGAGAGAGAGAGAGAGAGAGAGAGAGAGAGAGAGGAGAGGGAGGAGGCTGCAGTAACGTTCAGGTGCAGTTTTAACTTGACACAGAAAAGGAGAGACCCCCGGGGAGACATGCATATGTCAGAGGAAGAGAGAGAGAGAGAGAGAGAGCGAGAGAGAGAGAGAGAGAGAGCGAGAGAGCGAGAGAGCGAGAGAGAGAGAGAGAGAGAGAGAGAGAGAGAGAGAGAGAGAGAGAGAGAGAGAGAGAGAGAGAGAGAGAGAGAGAGAGAGAGAGAGAGAGAGAGAGAGAGAGGGGAAGTGGGTAAGGAGAGAAAGAGAAATAGAGAGAGAGAGACAGAGAGAGAGAGAGAGAGAGAGAGAGAGAGAGAGAGAGAGAGAGAGAGAGAGAGAGAGAGAGAGAGAGAGAGAGAGAGAGAGAGAGAGAGAGAGAGAGGAAGTGGGAGGGAGAGAGAGAGGAAGTGGGAGGGAGAGAAAGAGAAAGAGAGAGAGAGAGAGAGAGAGAGAGAGAGAGAGAGAGAGAGAGAGAGAGAGAGAGAGAGAGAGAGAGAGAGAGAGAGAGACAGAGAGAAAAGGAGGCTGTATTAACGTTCAGGTCCAGTTTAAACCTGACACAGAAAAGGAGAGCCCACTGGGGAGACTTGCATATGTGAGAGGAAGAGAGAGAGAGAGAGAGAGAGAGAGAGAGAGAGAGAGAGAGAGAGAGAGAGAGAGAGAGAGAGAGAGAGAGAGAGAGAGAGAGAGAGAGAGAGAGAGAGAGAGAGAGAGAGAGAGAGAGAGAGAGAGAGAGTAGGCGTGAGGTCACTCTCTGTCTTCATCATTCTTCCTCCATGTCATCTGCAATTTGCCCTCTTCTCTCCCTCTGAAGACAAAGGTCCTTATCTTTATATACTGTCTTGCCTAAGGCTTCGTCTTATGTAAGGCCTCCTTTCTTCACTTATTCATTTACTCCTCCTTCCTCTGCACATTGTACCTCTTCTTGTATACTGCTTCTTGAACCGCGAGACTTATGTTGCACAAGTCGCCTAGCTCGGTAAATTCTATATTTTGAAGATTTTCCGTTTTCTATTTGCTGTCTGCCTCGTCTTGTGTAAAGCGTCATACACTACAGGTTATGTTGTTATCTTCCCTTTTTCTACCCTCCTTGCTAATTGGTTTCATTCCGTGCAAACTATTGTGTACATGATCTTGCCTTTATGTATTCCTTCATCTGATGATTAATTTCAACATGAGTTTCTTGTTTTTCTGTTGCTTGATATACTATTACTTCTTCCCTTTTGATACGTTGGTTCTTGTCGTTATCATAGCATGTTAATTGAGTTATTATTTCTGTTCTAAATAACACATGTGCATATCTATTATTAATTTGTTGTACAATTGCTCAAGCATAAACCTGATCCACGACACATGATATCTATGTAAATGTATATTATCTTCTTAAACCAAAGGGATTTTTTTGTACAGAAAATACTTTTGTTATGAGAAAACTGCTGTGTATAGCATATGTATCAAATTCTCCACAACTGAAAGCACGTTTGTATAATTTTGAAATGTAGGTAATTTTCAATTGTCCAGAACTATAGTTAAGTTTTCTTAGTGATGGGACGATACACATATTTTAAACGATTCCGATTCGAGTTCCGACACTTCTCTAAACTTTCCGATTCCGATACGATTCCCTTTCCGATACCTGTGGTGATTATAATTCATGGTTATTTTCAGTCCCTGGTTTGGTGAACAGATACTTAATGAACAAAGTACATTTATGAATAATTTATCGGAATTGGAAGCATAGAGTAGTATCGGAACTCGTATCGGAATCATATTTTATCATTTATTCTATATTATTTGTTTATTTGTTTTGTTATCATTTGTCTGTTTATTAATATTTGCTTGATTCTCATTTACTATATTATTAGTTATATATAAATTTATTATCATTTGCTATTTACCTGTTTGTTTATTATTTAACTATACCTATGCATTTATTTATGTATCTCATTTCTTACATTATTATAGTTTTTATTTATTCATTCATTTATTTATCATTATCATCATTTTTTTCGCATCCGACCTAGATATGGAGCAAAAGGTCTCCTGTCGGCATGCTCCGCCTTTGTAATCCTTTGTAATCGTTATTCTTTTTTGTATCGTACCATCACTAGTTTTAACGCTACATCAGTGTATTGGTACTCCGTTCAGACAAGTCTTGGTAGACGTAAAAGTAGAGGGAGTAGATAGGAGTCTTGGTAGATGTGAAAGTAGGAGTAGATAAGAGAAGGGTCAATGGAGATAAGAAAATTAGTAGAAAAAGACAAAAATAAAAACAAGGAAATGTGGATCATGAAAGCAAATAAGTAATTAAATGAATAAGTAGATAGAAAAATTAATTTATAGATAATTAAACAAATACAAAGATTAATTAAAAATTAACAAATAAATAAACAAATATATAAGTGAATAAATAAACAAACCTATAGATAAATAAATATGTAGATAAATAAACAAATAAAAAGTAAATTAATAGATAAATAGAAAAATAAGTAAATTAATAGATAGATGAATAAATAAATAAATATATAGAAACACAAATGAATAGATAAATAAGTTAGTTAATAAATGAGCAAATAGATGGATGAATAAATTTATAAATAAAATATGTAAATGAATAAATGACTAAGTAAATATATAAATACAAATAAATAAACAGATAAAACGAAAATATAAAAAATAAAATGCAAAACAAAATCTTCAGGAGCGCAGAGGACGAATGTAGAACAAAACTAAAATGAAATGATGAAATGAAGAAAATATTGAAACCAGTCACTGAAAAAATAATTAGTTGACTGATTGACTGAATGGCCAATTGATGCAGTGATCGGTTGCCAGAATAATTGATTAGTTGGTCGGTTATTGTTTACTGATTATCTGGTGAATAGAGTGATAGAGTAATTGGTTTGTTAATTGATTATTATCTACTGATTGTCCGGTGAATAGAGTGGTTGAATAATTGGTTTGTTAATTGGCTATTATCTACTGATTGGCTGGTTATCGGTATAATTGAGTTATCCAGTTGGGTATTTCTAATTTGTTTTGAAAAATAAAGAATCAAGTATATTAAACAGCCACTGAGCACAAATTCCAATCAGAAAAAGTAAAATTTGATTACCATACTCCCATTGCTCTTCCACACTTGTGAAATCTCCCCATTGCGATTTCTTCAAAGAAGCGCTGGTTATTACATACACACACATACACACGCACACACACACACACACACACACACACACACACACACACACACACACACACACACACACACACACACACACACACACACACACACACACACACACACACACACACACACACACACACACACACACACACACACACACACACACACACACACACACACATACACACACACGGTTTAGTTTTTAGTTTATTTTATTGACCAAATTATAGTATACAACGTAATAGATTATACAACTTTCTTACAGTTAATATGGTTTAGTATACAAGTCAGTATACAAACTAAACCGTACATCACACACACACACACACACACACACACACACACACACACACACACACACACACACACACACACACACACACACACACACACACACACACACACACACACACACACACACACACACACACACACACACACACACACACACACACACACACACACACAATCACACACAATAGCAATATAGATATCACAGTGACAAATATAGAAATAACTTCTCACTATATAGACAAAAAAGATGATGAAAAAAGAACCATAGAGAGCCTAATCAGACCTAGGCTGTATGCAGGAGTCTCGTGGTCTTGAAGCGAAGTGAAAGGTGCAGAGAGACGATATGGATTAGCGACCATATTGATTCTCAGCTCCGTAGATAAACCACACCAGGAGAGGCTAGACTCATTGGACCTGTCACTATTAAAAGAAAGAAAGAAGGTGATAGGATCGCAGCGTTCAGGTCATTGAGGAGAGTGAACAGAAAATACCCTCTGCTTTTGGGATGTACATTAATTTCTAATCCTACTAATTTCTAATACCGGACAAACTTCGGGATATAATGGATCTGTCCGGTATTTCACTCGGAAATAACGGATTCTCGGTTATAACGGATCTTTGGATATAACGATAGACCCTTGTCCCCATATCGTCCGTTATATCGAGGTTTTAATTTCTAATCCTACTAATTTCTAATACCGGACAAACTTCGCGATATAACGGATCTGTCCGGTATTTCCATCGGAAATAACGGATCCTCGGTTATAACGGATCTTCGGATATAACGATAGAC
>NC_134783.1:47399217-47404217 GCF_046742065.1 Oratosquilla oratoria | reverse complement strand
AGAAATAAATGAATAGAATGAAACAATATGAAATAAAAACAAAAGAAATAGTGTTAACGTTTCCGGTGTAACAAAACGATTCAGTTGATTGGGTATTTGGGGAGATGATACTTGATCAAACGATTTTCTAGATGACAGGAGTGATAACAGCGATGTTATGATATTTATTTTGCTGTCACAAAAATTTATGAAATAAAATGAAATAAGAATATAAATTAGAACAAGAACAAGATCAAATTAAGTAAGATAAATCAGGACAACACAGGTCAAAACAAAACAGAATAACATAAAATAAGTAAATAAGTAATTTTTTGTGACACCGTTCTTTCCACCTCCACCTCCCAACCACGTTCACTCAAGTGCTTGAGACTAAAAAGAAAACTCAATCAAAGCTTTCTGAAGTCCGCGTTCATAAAGCGACATAAAATCATTTGTCTTCAGGCACATAAATGTTTTTTTCTATAAATCAGGAAACAACGAACTGACACGCACACATATATGCAGATACACACACACACACACACACACACACACACACACACACACACACACACACACACACACACACACACACACACACACACACACACACACACACACACACACACACACACACACACACACACACACACACACACACACACACACACACACACACACACACACACACACACACACACACACACACACACACACACACACACACACACACACACACACACACACACGACGGCGCGTATTGTTTACATTACGTAATCACTTATCCGATTTTGTTTGTATGACGATGACATACTAGTTGGTGGTTAGTAAATATACCACACATTTTTCATTGTCCAAGGGTGGTTTTATTTTCATAAAAATAAGTTAAAATTTTCACAAATATATTCATACTCAAATCCCGAGAACTCGTCATTACTGGAAGGATTATTATGGTATTGGAAACACTTGTAACAGCTAAGTACTGAGATCACATTATACAAAAGGCTGAATTAAATAGTACTTAAGCTAACATCATAGTGTAATGACTCAACATACAAATCCAGAACGCTATCGGTCAAGTGTCAAAGCTCACTAGAGCCTGGGTGTTGCCTTACAATACAACATTCGTCTTGGAAGACGCACTAGTATTTTTCAGGGTATTTTTTATGGAAAAAAGTGCGTCTTGTAAGCCGTAAAATACGGTGTATATAAATATATATATATATATATATATATATAGATATATATATATATATATATATATATATATATACATATATGTATATATATATATATATATACACATACAGTATACATTGGCAAGCGCATATACATTTTATGTACATATACACATGCATGACAAACACACTCCCGCTCCCCTCTCCCTTTTCCCTCCCTTTCCCCTTCCCCATCCCCCTCCTCCTCCCTCTTCCCCCTTCCCCCTCCCTCCTCCCCCTTCACACGCAACATTTTTCTTTGCCTTTGCTACCTTTGTCTTCGTCCTTTCCACACATTATTTACACTTGAGCTCCAACTCGTTCGTGTGTTCGTTCCTCTCGCCTTCGTTGCCTTTGTCACGTGTGTTTTCTTTGCTGGCCTTTCCTAACCCTTTCTCCCCGCATGTCTAAAGCACACTGGGAGAGCTCTACTTAGCCGCGCAACAAATTTATCGGATCTGTGTTCTCCAACTAATTGCAAAGGTCTTTGTTCTCTTCTTCCCGGGGCGGGACTCAACGGGCATTTCTATTCCTTATTTTCAGCCTTGATTTTTTCTTCCTTTTTTTCTTTGGGAAGAGGCGATTATATGTAGCTCCCCGAAAGAAGTCTTACATTTTTTTTTCTTTTCCCACCAAATTTTTGTAACTGTACAACCGTGTCATTTCTCTACTCATTTCTTCACCTGCTTCCATTACTGCTGCATGGAGGTCTTCGTGCATAAATGCGGCCACCTCCTTCATATATTTTCTGTTTTCTTATTTTAAATCTAACTAAGGAATAAGAAAATGTTGCTCCGAGATTCTGCAGGCAATTTCCTGAGTGCCCGTCTTCCTTCAGCATCCGGAGTTGGGGGGGGGGGAGGACCTGGGGTGGTCGGGGGGAGGATCTGGGGTGGTGGGGGGGAGGGTCTGGGGTGGTCGGGGGTAGGATCTGGGGTGGTCGGGGGGAGGATCTGGGGTGGTCGGGGGGAAGATCTGGGGTGGTCGGGGAGAGGATCTGGGATGGTCGGGGGGGAGAGTCTGAGGTGGTCGGGGGTAGGATCTGGGGCGGTAGGGGGGGAGGATTCTGGGTGCTGGTCGGGGGGAAGATGCTGGGGTGGTCTAGGATCTGGGATGGTCGGGGGGAGAGAGTCTGAGTGTGGTTGAGGGTAGGATCTGGGGTGGTCGGGGAGAGGATCTGGGATGGTCGGGGGGGGAGAGTCTGAGGTGGTTGAGGGGTAGGATCTGGGGTGGTTGGGGGGAGGATCTGGGCGTGTCGGGGGGGGAGGATCTCTGGGTGGTCTGGGGAGGGGAGGGATCTGGGGTTCTGGGGGGGGGGGCGGGGTTGGGGGGGGAGGATCTGGGGTGGTCGGGGGGATCTGGGGTGGACGGAAGGAGGATCTGTGGTGGTCGGGGGGAAGACCTGGGGTGATCGAGGGGGGGAGGATCTAGGGTGGTCGGGGGGGGGAAGATCTGGGGTGGTCGGGGAGAGGATCTGGGATGGTCGGGGGGAGGATCTGGGGTGGTCGGGGGGATCTGGGGTGGTCGGGAGGAGGATCTGGGATGGTCGGGGGGAGGATCTGGGGTGGTCGGGAGGAGGATCTGGGATGGTCGGGGGGAGGATCTGGGGTGGTCTGGGGGCTGGGGAGGATCTGGGGTGGTTGGGGGGAGGATCTGGGGTGGTCGGGGGGGGAGGATCTGGGGTGGTCGGGAGGGGGGAGGATCTGGGGTGGTCGGGGGGCGGGGGAGGATCTGGAGTGGTCGGGGGGGGAGGATCTGGGGTGGTCTGGGGGCTGGGGAGGATCTGGTGTGGTCGGGGGGGAGGATCTGGGGTGGTCGGAAGGGGGAGGATCTTGGGGTCGTCGGGAGGGGTAGATCTGGGGTGGTGGGGGAGAGGAATCCAGTTTGACCTCATCATGACCTGGTTTCATTGCATCATTCTCGAGGTCATTCATTCTCCTCATGTTCCGGAGTCATGTTATTATTATTATTATTATTATTATTATTATTATTATTATTATTATTATTATTATTATTATTATTATCATTATTATTATTATTATTATTATTATTATTATTATTATTATTATTATTATTATTATTATTATTATTATTATTATTATTATTATTATTATTATTATTATTATTATTATTATTATTATTATTATTATTATTATTATTATTATTATTATTATTATTATTATTATTATTATTATTATTATTATTAATTATTATTATTATTATTATTATTATTATTATATTATTATTATTATTATTATTATTATTATTATTAATTATTATTAGTATTATTATTATTATTATTATTATTATTATTAATATTATTATCTTTTTTTTTTTTTTTAGGGTCTCAGCCTTGCAATGGTCTGGACTAATCATGTTCTTAGTTACGTTTACTTGAGCGAGGTTAATCGTAACTTCTTCTGCTATGTTGTGAAAAAAATAACAACACAAAGTGCTCATGAAAGAAAAATATACATAAGTATATCATTAAGGACATTCTATTGTGACCCACGATGTATATGGACTATGTAAATATATTTTTCTTTGTAGAATGTTTGTGTTTTCATATAAGACAAAAGCAACAACGAAATATTAATTCTTATAGCTGTAATATACACACACACACACACACACACACACACACACACACACACACACACACACACACACACACACATACACACACACACACACACACACACACACACACACACACACACACACACACACACACACACACACACACACACACACACACACACACACACACACACACACACACACACACACACACACACACACACACACACACACACACACACACACACACACACACACACACACACACACACACACACACACACACACACACACACACACATATATATATATATATATATATATATATATATATATATATACATATGCGTACTCTATATGTATAGAGAGAAAAAAAGAGAGAGAAACTCATGACCCATATAATACCATATGATAACATGTAACAAAAATGATAAAATGATTCTCATGAAAATTACCTTCGTTCACTTCAGTGCTTCGTTGCTTGATTATATAAAACACTTATTAACGCGCAATATTGAAAATGTGAGCGAGATCACGCTAATATCTAGCGATTTGATTACAATACGTTTTCCACTTGAACGGTCAAACATTTCATTTTTTTTTTCTTGTTGAAAAGTCGTTCGAGGGTCAGTAGTTTCTGCTATTCTACTGTATTTTGATATTTTGATATACTTTCTCATTAGCGCGTTTTCTGTTTAAATGAATATTGGAACAAAGATTAAATTATCTATTACTCTATTTATTGTGAATATTCGATGCGTATATTCATAATGATTAATTATGGATTTACAAAGCCGAGAGCGAGTGTATATATTTGTTGGTTTGTTTGTTTGCATGTTTAAGGGTTTGTATGTGAATATGTGATTCACCATAGTATTGGATCACGTGCTGGACTCGTGATTGATAGCTACTAGCCTCCAGGACGAGATACTAAAAACTCGTGTGTAGATCGAACTTTGGCCAATGCTGTGATATTACTCTCTCTCTCTCTCTCTCTCTCTCTCTCTCTCTCTCTCTCTCTCTCTCTCTCTCTCTCTCTCTCTCTCTCTCTCTCTCTCTCTCTCTCTCTCTCTCTCTTTCTCTCTCTCTCACACACATACATACATACCATCTTGCTCAAAGGAGACAGTAACAGTTTGCAATGTGAGTGAAGCTTGATTTAGAGTCTACGTCGTCGCTAGACCTCGACGCTGTTACACCTGCAAGGTGTGTGTGTGTGTATTC
>NC_134783.1:47384217-47391717 GCF_046742065.1 Oratosquilla oratoria | reverse complement strand
AATGATTTAATGAAGAAGGAGGGAAGATCAAAGGAAATTAATAAGATGGAGGTGAAATTTTTCCTTAGCAGATGGAGAGCACGAAAAAAAAAAGCTGAGAATAAATACGATGAAAAAATATTGAAAAAAATAAAGAGAATTGCGAGAAATAGAGGATGGAGGAAGAGAAAAACGAAGAAGGAAGGGAAGGGAGATGATAGGGAATAATTGGTGGTAAAAGGAAGGAAGACTAAAAGGAAACCGTCAATCAATCAGCCAGCCAATCAATCAATCAATCATTCAATCAGTCAATCCGTTGCCCCAAATCTCTCTTACAGGAAACCCACAAACCCCAGGTAACTGGCAATATATATGTATATATATATATATATATATATATATATATAATATATATATATATACATATATGAGAGAAATACGCTACAGGCAGCGACATCAAACCGATCATTTTTATGACAGTTGCATGCAGGGTTCGAACCCGCTGTACTCGGTTCGAACCCTGCATGCAACTGTCATAACGTACAGGTAATTTACGGATAGCCGAGTACAGCGGGTTCGAACCCTGCATGCAACTGTCATAAAAATTATCGATATACATATATGTTTGTGTATATATATATATATATATATATATATATATATGTATGAATGTATGTATGTATGCATGTATGTATGTATGTATGTATGAATGTATGTATGTATGTATATGTATGCAAGCAACCACTAGGAAAATGAGAACTTGGCAACCGAAAACGTTCGGTTACCAACTTCTCATTTTCGTAGTGTTTACTTGCATGTTTTATGGATCACGTGTTGCTTGTGATTTCTTTGCATGCATATGTATGTATATATGTATCGGCCCATAAGTTACTTAAAAAAAGAATGATCGTATTGATATTAGAATAGATGAGGACTAAAACTCACCTTCACTCGCAGAACTAGTCTGAATTGGTATTGTCTTTGTGCTGGATGGTGACCTGAACGCAGACTTGCTAGTTTGTTTCTTGTGTCTTTTGGAAGAAAATTTTTCTGTGGAGGTAATGTCTGGAGGTGTGTGATGCACATCAAAGACCACGGGAAAAAAAAAATAGAAAATTGAAGGAAAGAAATTAATAGTATAGGAAATAAGAAATAATGCGGGGAAAAAGTTTAACTTGTCAAGAAAGATGGAAAAAGAATAAGATGTGCACAGAAAAGAAAGAAAAAGTGAAACAGAAAAATATGAGAAAAAGATGTTAAGATTGACGAGGAAAGTAGGGGACGATGGCGCCAATGACAACTGGTTTAGCATGAACGGGTTTAGAGTTATTCAGATTAAACCGTAAACCAACAAGGACTCGCCTTGGCTGAATAAAATCACCTGGCGACAGTCAGAATAAAATTCATAGATGAATCGTGGTAGTAACTTAACCCACATTACAAAGGGTTACAAAGGAGGAGCATGTCGACAGGAGACCTTTTGGTCCATAACTAGGTCGGATGAAAAAAAAAAAAATATATATATATATATATATATATTATATATGATGAACAAATAAATAAACAAATAAATAGAAATTATAATAATGTAAATAATACATACATACATATACCAAGGCTTTTTCCCCCTTACAAGGGGGGGTAGCCAAAAAGAAAAAGGCATAAAATCATTCCCACCCATTCCATCCCTGAATACACTCCACACCCCTCCACCCTCCCTCTTATCTTAGCACCTCCTGAATGACGGGTCATCCCTGCACCTTGTCCACTGCCCTGGGTCAGAAGCAGTGTCGCAAGACACAGCACATCCACAGCAAGGCCTCTTCATTAAATCGGCGACCCCCCTTCTCCGTCCCCCCATTGCATAAAATGAGAGAACGGGGAGAAATAAACAGGTAAAGTTGAATAATAAACAAACAGGTAGATAGTAAATAATAACAAATTGACAGATAAATAATAATACATGATAATCAAGGAAATGATAATAAACAAACACACAAATAATAACAAACAAATAAATAAACACAAGACAGTTAAGTTAATTCAGTTTAAGGAACGTCATCGTAGATAAGAGGGTTAACTCAGTTTAGATTAGTCCCTTTACTATTGGGGGGGGGCACTCAACAAGGTTTATTCTGGCTAATGCCAGGTCGTTTGATTCGACTGAGTGAACGCCATTATAGCAAAGTGCTTCTGGAAACGTAGGTTGCATCTTTGGGCTAGGACAAGGGATCTTACATATAGTAATATATATGTAATTTTATTATCTATTATATTTCCATTATAGCAAAGTGCTTCTGGAAACGTAGGGTGCATCTTTGGACTAGGACAAGGGATCTTACATATAGTAAGACATATGTAATTTTTCATTATTTATTATGTTTATTTTTTAATAGCGCCATGGCCTACTCCGGCGACAACACACATACCCAAGTGAGATGTATCAATGGGGCCATTGGAGGAGACTTGGTAGCAAAGAGCTTATGGAAACACAGGGTTCATCCTTAGGCTACAAGGGATCTTTCATATAGTAAGATATCTTTAATTTTTATTAATTATTATACTTATTTTTAATAGCGACAACACGCATACCCGAGTGAGATGTTGTAATGAGGCCATTAGGGGAAACATGGTAGCAAAAAGCTTATGGAAACGTAGGGTTCCTCCCTAGGCTACAAAGGATCTTTCATATAGTAAGATATATGTAATTTTTTCTATATTTATTTTACTTATTTTTAATAGCCCCATGGCCAACTCCGGCGACAACACACATACCCGAGTGAGATGTAGTAATGGGGCCATTGGGGGAAACTTGGCATCACGAGTTTTGGTTTTGAGTACGCTGCTGTAGCGAAGAGGTATTCTTTAGAACTTTAACAGTTATCCTTGAGTGATAATGAAATCGCTTGACACTAGACAGAATAGAATCCACAGAGAACGGTTCCATAATGAAGAGATCAACCGTTGCCATCCGAGTTTTAGTTTTTAATTCTTAAGAGAGGATCAAGGGTGAGTTTGGGTGGGGGCTAGGTTCAAGTGGGTACCAAGGCAAACCTAGGGGGAACCCAAAGGGAACCCAGGGGGAACCCAAAGGGAACCTAGGGGATACAAGGGGGGGATTCAGGGTGGACCCAGGGGATTAAAGGGGACGGATTCGGGGATTTACGCCAGGAAAGGGCCTACAAGGTAAATATTAAAAAGTGGGAGTCGTGAAGGGAGGGGTAGAGGAGGAGGACGAGGATCCAGGGGGGGATTAAGCTCATTCTAAACCTTCTTGCATATTTTGCTCATAAAGGCGAAGACGGACATTTCAGCCAGAAACCGCCCGTTGAGCCACAGGAGTTGGTTCTCTGAGCAGGCGAGGCAAGGTCCTTGTGAGACGGGCTAGAGGAGAAATAGGGGAAAATGAGGTGAAGGAGAAGAAAGTGGAAGAGGAGGAGAAGGAGAAGAAAAGGGAAGAAGAGGAGAAGGAGAAGAAATAGGAAGGGGAGAAGGAAAAGAAAGAGGAAGAGGATGGAAAGGAAAAGAAAGAGGAAGAGATGGAGAATCACAAAAGGAAGCAAGAGACGGAGGAGAAGAATAACAAGAAAAGGTAGAAAATACTGTTTGAGGAGATAGAGGAAAAGGAGGAGGAGGAGGAGGAGAAAGAGGAAGAGGTGGAGGAGAAGAAAGAGGAAGCGACGGAGAACCATAAAGGTTATTAAAGACGGAATGAAAAGATAATAAGGAAAGGGAGAAAACCTGTTTAGGACGAAAGAGGAAGAACAGGAGAATGAGAAGAAAGAGAAAGAGAAGAGGAATAGAAGGAGATGTAAGGGAAGGATTATAGGGAAAGGGAGAATAGAATAGTTGAGGAGTATGAGTAGGAAGACGAGGAGGAGGACGATGGGAAAGTTCTGTGATTAGACAACATAAGAAGAGGATGCGAAAGAGGAAGAGGAGGAGGAAAAGAGGAAAGAGGAAGAGAAGGAGGATTAAGAGGGAGATGTAGGAGAAAAAAATGATAGGAAAAGGGAAAATGGGATGATTGAGGAATATGAGAAGGAAGAAGAGTAGGGGGAAAGATGGGAAGTGAAATTAAAGAAGAGGAGAGAGATGATAAACAAAAGAAAGAGGAGTAGAAGGAAATGTGATAATGAGGACAATGATAACGATGATAATGAAATGATTCTCTAGACTATAATGTTAATGATAGTCGTAATAATGATATTTAAGAAAAGAAAATTGCGATGCTGTAATAGTTGTATTATTCTGCAGCAACTAAAATTAGCAATAAGTATCGTTGTTAATAATGACGAAAATGACAACGAAACAAATCGATCACATATCTATAAAAAATAATAACAATTATAATATTGACAGTAAAAGTGATGACATTGTAAGAGTAAGATTGTTTTTTCATATCGACAGGTTGATGTCATCAAAGTCGTCATCATCTGAAGACTGGAGGACAGAAATCATATATACTATTTATCGGAACATTTACTAACTCCTTACAGTTATTAATACGATCGCTATCATTTCGCAAAAATATTTTGAGGGGATGAATAAAGCAGACCAGTTACTTGTGTCGTGAAGGATAAAATAGGCTGGAAAAGATTGTTGGGAAATGAGAACAGAGAAGAATTGAGATTTGTGACACAAAGATGATGATGACGATAACAAGCGACGACGATCACGAGCGAGTGATGAGAGACGACGACGAGAAACTGGAGACGACAACGATGAGCGTAAACGAAGACGACAGCGAGTGACGAAGAAAAAGGAATAAACGATGACGATAACAGTAACGAGGGAAGATAGACGACAACGACGACGATGATGACGACGACGAGGGACGGAATGCCATCGAAGAGATGTCGGAGGAGCCCAATTGCTGACAGTGCCGCATAAGGACATGGGTGCCACACTTGGTATGCAAAATGGTGCGAAGGTCTGCAAAGAAGCCTGAGACGAGAAAACCAAGTCAGGAAATTCTTATACAGAGCCAGAAAGTCTTTCTCAATAGCACGTGTACCCACACGCACATACACACACACACACAAACGCACTTACACACACACACACAAACGCGCACACACACACTCACACACATACACACACACACACACACACACACACACACACACACACACACACACACACACACACACACACACACACACACACACACACACACACACACACACACACACACACACACACACACACACACACACACACACACACACATACACGTGCGCGCTCATGGAAAAAAGAGAGGGAGAGAGAGAGAGAAAGAGAGAGAGAGAGAGAGAGGGGGGGGAGGGGGATCCAGACACCTATTTGCTCATTCACTGTGCGAAGAAAAGTGAAGTTTTTCAAGGTCAAAAAAAAAAAAAAAAAAAAAAAAAGAGAGAGAAGGTCGAGCCATGGAAAGGCGAAGCAAAACGAGGGAAGGAATAGTTTTATTGTCTTCCTCCATGATGGAACAGGGGATTTCTCTCCACTGTAACGAGAAGAATATACGACTATACCACCACTATACCATAAGATGAATGAAACATTTTGGTGGTAGACAGAACGAAAATGATCAAGAGTCGCGTTACCTACCAAGAAATCAAATCTAGATAAATCTAACTCTTTACTACCAGAAGTATGGTAATAAAAAACGTGGAAACATGTGTATCTTATGAATTGCTTGCAACAGATAATTTGTATCCCTTAATAAGAACAGTATGTTAAACCTAGTTTTCATTTAAATTACTTTTTTTTTTTTTGATTCGTTAATTATTTTTCTCATGCGTTGCAACTTGAACTTAACAGTAGTAATCATTTCATTGTTTTGTCAACTGTGAATATTGAATATATGAGTGAATATGTAGGTTGTAGGTTTAATGCTACTTTGGTGAATTAAACTCGGGTGGTCTTCTTGACTTTACTCTGCCAAACCGTGTTCTGTTGTACAAATACAAGACAAGCTCCAATCATACCTAGAAGGGTTGCCAGAAACATTTTCTATATACATATGTACATGTTGCCATATCATAGAAATATAAAAAGGTTTTGCCGATCGACTTGAGCGACGGTGAGAGGCGCCGGGTTCGACCTTTGTCCGCGCAGTTGTTCATTTGTTCAAGTAGAGGGCTTGACCTGAGATGCACCGTGTCTATTCTTTGCTAAAGGGCATCGCCAGGAAAAGTTGATGAGCTGGGTCACTTGGACAATGACCTTTTCCTTTGGGAGGTCCGCGACGACGTGGGAGTACCAGTTCGTAGCGTATGTGTGCGTGCGCGCGTGTGCACGCTAGGCATCGAAGGGAGATGACAGACACACTGAATATCGAAGATAATGATACCAGCAAAAGGAGATAACAAATATGTATTATAGGAAATATTTGCTTCTTTTAAATAAACAGAGTACTTTTGTGTAAGTATACTTCTATATGTTATTACATTAATAACATTTGAAAAAATATGGTAACTACTATATGTAGGAATAACTTAAATAACAGAGAGTAATTACATATGTATAGTATGGCAATACTGACTTCTCTTCGTATTTGTACAGCTGAGTTTTAAAGTTCAACAAATTTGTGTTTTCTATTTTTGCCAGTGGATGGGACTTGTATCGCTGTCCTATAATCAAATGTTACAAAGATAAAGTCAGATACATTATCGGATAAGGATAATACAAAAGTGTCTTCGGACTTTGGAATGTGATTGTACAACGTGTCTTAGGCTCGTTTCACACGTATTAACTTTTCGCCGTGCGCCGTCCACGGCACGACGTCGTGCTCTCAAACATGCACGTCTATAGACGCTTTCATATGTCACGACCACGATCACGTGTGAAAGTATCCATGAACACTCATGGACATTTGAGAGCACGACGTCGTGTCGTGTCGTGGACTTCGCACGGCGAAAAGTCGATCCGGGCAGTAACGTATTCAACACGGTAACATAATTTATACATTTTTATTTCGTTCAATTCCAGATGATTTCATTCAGTTGTGACGTGAATTTGGCATATTTTGCTCAACCCAGAGCTGAATGAAATCGTCTGACAATAGACGAAAAAAAAAAGTTTCGAAATGGTGTTGAAGGTGCTGGAAATGTCAACCCACTTATTCATCTGTCAATGGGGTTGGATATCAGTTTCTATTATAAAAATTATTATAGATAAATAGACAAATAAATGAAAAATAAAACTATTGAGATGTCTGTCGTCGGTCGTCTGTAATTTAGACGAAAGATGATATAATTTTCTGTCGCATGTGCCAAGTCGCCAAAAAGAATATCGTGACTACAGTGTGCGACAGAATAGAAAATGAGCGATAATTTCAGACGCGCGCACGCGTGACCGATATAATACGTAGTTTCGCACTACTCTGTCCTGTGTCTCATTTTCTTCCACATACTTTCGTCCGGAACCTTTTTTTTTTATTGTTCAGCATGAGCGACGCAATATATTCGCAATTAGTATGTACACCATTTTCAATTTTTTATGTTTAAATTATACTGACATTTCTAGAGAGAATTG
>NC_134783.1:47379217-47381717 GCF_046742065.1 Oratosquilla oratoria | reverse complement strand
TATATTTATATATATTTATATATATATATATATATATATATATATGTATCACGTGAAAACCACAGTTGGAGCAAAAAAATGGAAACAGGGAATACATATATTTCGAATACAAACCGCAATCTCCTTCAGTAGATATGTAGCAGAGAGAAGAGATTGCTCGTATCTATTGAAGAGGATTGCAGTCTGCGTTCGAAATATATACATTCCCTGTCTACAGTCTTTTTTCTTTTTTGCTCCAACTATGGTTTTCACGTAATCGACAGTAATAATATATATATATATATATATATATATATATATATATATATATATATATATATATATATATATATATATATATACATATATGTATATATTACCTTGTCATTAGTTTTTCCCTTCTTTGCCTCTTTAGGGTAAACAAAATAATCCCTTTCGGCTCGCGACAGATTTTTTAATTTTCCATATTCCTAATGTCTTTCCTTCTTTACCGATTCGTTTTTTCATTTACTTGCTCCAACATGTTTTCATCAAACCTGTTGGCTCTCATTACAGACTTGGCTCTGGTAGAACTTTGCTCAGTGAAGGTCTTGCTCTCAAATTAAAAAAGTAGAAATAAAACTGTATAAAATGAGATGGAAGAATAATTACAAAATCTGAGATATGAAAAGTAACATATGATTAAATTAATGTGTAAAGTATGATAGATGGATATAATAACTGTGATACATTTAACAATAGAAGAGATAGTTAAGGAAATGTAATTTCACAACATGAAGGGAAATTATTCAAATGATTGATCATGGAACTACTGAATAGATAGCTTGATAAATAAGATAAAAAGTATAAAATAAAATAAAATATAACAAAATAAAATAAAATAGAATAAAATAAAATAAAATAAAGTATAATAAAGTAAAGTAAAAGAAGATAAAATAGAATAAAATAAAATAAAATAAAATAAAATGAAATAAAATGAAATAAAATAAAACAAAATAAAATAAAATAAAATAAAATAAAATAAAATAGAAAATAAAATAAAATAAAATAGAATAGAATCAAATAAAACAAAATTAGATAGAAATTGATCAAAACAGTGCGGAGGCATGATACAGGGAAATGAGTCCTGATTGAGATTAGAACTGTCGCGGGAAATGATCGGCCGTCGGGTGAAATGCAGAAGACGGAGGAGGGGGGGGGGAGGGAAATGAGAGCACGTTAGGGAAATGGGAGATATCAGGCGGAATAGGATTCCGCTCCCGAAGATGGATTTCGACCCTCGAGGATCTGGAAGTCGTGACTCCCTGCGGAGGATTCGGGGGAGGGAGGGATTGGGGGAGGATTAGGGAGCAGCTCGGTATGGGAGGGATCCAGGGAGTTGCAGAGTGGGAGAGGGTATGGTGGGAGTAGGGAGGAATAGGGAGCAGCTCGGTATGGGAGGGAGCCAGGGAGTTGCAGAGTGGGAGAGGGTATGCTGGGAGTAGGGAGGGAGGAGTAGGGAGGATTAGGGAGCAGCTCAGTATGGGAGGGATCCAGGGAGTGGGAGAGGGTATGCTGGGAGTAGGGAGGGAGTAGGGAGGATCAGGGAGCAGCTCGGTATGGGAGGGATCCAGGGAGTTGGAGAGTGGGAGAGGGTATGCTGGGAGTAGGGAGGGAGTAGAGAGGATTAGGGAGCAGCTCGGTATGGGAGGGATCCAGGGAGTTGGAGAGTGGGAGAGGGTATGCTGGGAGTAGGGAGGGAGGAGTAGGGAAGGAGGAGTAGGGAGGATTAGGGATCAGCTCGGTATGGGAGGGATCCAGGGAGTTGGAGAGTGGGAGAGGGTTTGCTGGGAGTAGGGAGGGAGTAGGGAGGATTATGGAGCAGCTCGGTATGGGAGGGATCCAGGGAGTTGGAGAGTGGGAGAGGGTATGCTGGGAGTAGAGAGGGAGTAGTAGAGAGGATTAGGGAGCAGCTCGGTTTGGGAGGGATCCAGGGTGTTGCAGAGTGGGAGAGGGTATGCCAGGAGTGGGAAGGGATTAGGGGAGGATTAGGGAGCAGCTCGGTATAGGAGGGACCCAGGGAGTTGGAGAGTGGGAGAAGGAGCGCCTAAGCCATTGGGTATTGGTTTGGGGTCCCTGAACCCATAGTGGGAGTGGGAGTGGGAGTGGGAGTGGGAGCAGAATACATTATTTTCTAATGATGCCAAAATCGCAAAGTTAGTGGGAGTTTGAGAATGACCAACAATCCTGTACAGTGTCATCTGACATTGATCAAAGAAAAATCCGTTTTATAGATCAATTTTAATTTTGTCTTTATTTATCAATGTATTTATTTATATGTTTATTTGGATTTGCCTATTTATTATTTATTTTTATTTATTTGTTTTATTTTTATTTATTTATATATTTGCTTATTTATTTATTTGTTTGTTATTTATTCATTTGTCAATACAAAGTGGTTGTTACCCGCAAAGCGGGGTGGCTAGGCATGGAACCTCGCCTTTCCTAGGATATCGTATCTAATCATAATGATACTATCTAA
>NC_134783.1:47371717-47374217 GCF_046742065.1 Oratosquilla oratoria | reverse complement strand
TGGGGCAGGATAGCCAGGAAAAGTGGTACAATGACCAACAGCCGTTGGGGATCGAGCTGGAGTCTTCATTCTTACAAGAAAGTATTGAAACCAAACGAGTTACAAATTCTTTTCATGTCAGATAGACTAAAACCTATAAAGAGTTACATGAGGTCACGTAACTATAGAAACCATCTAAAGTGAACTAAGAATAGAAAAAAAAGAAAAAAAAAAGAAAAAAGAAAATGTGTGTCGACATAGTGGAAGGGTTAATTCGCGTCTCTGCAAGAGGAAGACGATTCTCACAGCGGCCATTACGACTGATTTTCGTGGGACTCATCAACTTAGACACAGAGTCAAGGCGCGTCTAAACAAGGCCCCCCCATTACCCAGGAGACGCGCAAACAGGCAGAGAGACGGACGGACGCAGTGGCAGACAGACAGACAGACACACAGATAGACAAATAGACAGAGAGAGAGACATAGCAGAGACAGACACACAGATAGACAGACAGAGACACAGAAACAGACAGACACATAGACAAACAGATAGAGAGACAGACGGACGCAGAGGCAGAGACACACAGGCAGACAGGCAGACACACAGATAGACAAACAGACAGAGATACAGAGACAGACAGATGTAGAGATAAACGAACAGACATAGAGACGGACAGACGCAGAGGCAGAGGCACACAGCAGAGACAGACAGATAGACAGACAGACAGAGACACAGAGACAGATAGACACATAGGTAGACAAACAGACAGAGGCAGACGGACGCAGAGGCAGAGACACACAGAAGAGACAGACAGACATGCAGATAGACAAACAGACACAGAGGCAGACAGACACGCAGATAGACAAACAAACAGAAACACAGAGACAGACAGACACACAGATAAACAGACATAGAGACAGACGGACGCACAGGCAGAGACACATAGCAGAGACAGACAGATACACAGACAGACAGACAGACAGAGACACGGAGACAGACAGACACACAGATAAACAAACAGACAGGGAGACAGACGGACGCAGAGGCAAAGACACACAGCAGAGACAGACAGACACTCAGATAGACAAACTGACAGAGACACAGAGACAGACACGCAGATAGACGAACAGACAGAGAGACAGACGGACGCAGAGGCAGAGACACACAACAGAGACAGACAGATAGAGACACAGAGACAGACAGACACAAAAATAGACAAACAGACAGAGAGACAGGCGGACGCAGAGGCAGAGACACATAGCAGAGACAGTTAGATAGACAGACAGATAGAGACACAGAGACAGACAGACACACAAATAGACAGACAGAGAGACAGACGGACGCAGAGGCAGAGACAAGAGCATACAGCAGAGACAGACAGACACACAGAAAGACAAACAGACGGAGACATAGAGACAGACATATAGATAGACAAACAGGCAGAGAGAGAGACGGACACAGAAGTAGAGACACACAGCAGAGACGGACAGACACACAGATAGACAAACAGACAGAGACATAGAGACAGACATGTAGATAGACAAACAGACAGAGAGACAGACGGACGCAGAAACAGAGACACACAACAGAGACATACAGACACACAGATAGACAAACAGACAGAGACACAGAGACAGACAGACACACAGATAGACAAACTGACATAGAGACAGACGGACGCAGAGGCAGAGATACACAGCAGAGACAGACATATACACAGATAGACAGACAGATAGAGACACGGAAACAGACAGACACATAGATAGACAAACAGATAGAGAGACAGACGGACACAGAGGCAGACACACACACAGTTAGACAGACACAAAGACAAACAGACAGAGACACAGAGACAGACAGGCACGGAGATAGACAAACAGACAGAGAGACAGACGGACGCAGAGCCAGAGACAGACAGACACACAGATATACAAATAGACAGAAACACAGAGACAGACAGACGAGCAGATAGACAAACAGACAAACAGAGAGACACAAGAAGACACAAATACGTTGAGACACACGGACATTAAGGGACACATAGCGACAGACAGACATACAAAGACAGGCAGACAGACACACAAAGACAGACAGACAGACAGACTGATAGACAGGTCTGGTTCCAGGAGCCTCGGAAAGGGAAGGGGACTTGCAGGACTGAAGAAGGGAGTGATTAGGGAAGGGAGAAGAGGGAGAGTAGTGGGAGGGAGAGAATGGGAGTATAAGAAGATGGAGAGATATAGATAAAGAGAGAGAGAGAAAGAGAGAGAGAGAGAGAGAGAGAGAGAGAGAGAGAGAGAGAGAGAGAGAGAGAGAGAGAGAGAGAGAGAGAGAGAGAGAGAGAGAGAGAGAGAGAGAGAAAGAGAGAGTGGAAGAGAGAGAGAGATAAAGAGAGAGAGAGAGAGGAGGATTTCCTGGGCTGACGACGGTGAGGGAAAAATGTGGAAATGAGAATGTAATGGGGCAAAAAAAAAAAAAAAAAAAAAAAATCGGGAGTTTGAAATGTTTGCAAAGGGACGG
>NC_134783.1:47350020-47371217 GCF_046742065.1 Oratosquilla oratoria | reverse complement strand
CCGATGTGGAAGATACTTTAAATTTGACGTTTACAGGAAGCCGACCAATGTCCTCTCGTACATTCATTTTTACTCGTATCACAGTCAAAAATCCAAGCTGTCAGTTTTTTTCTTCAATGTTCCTGAGAGCTTATAGAATTTTTTCCCCCAGTTCTTGGATCAAGAAATACAATTCATCTATGACATTGGAGAAAATTTAAAATATCCAAAACATCTTATTGATAAAACAAAAATCAAAGCCAGGAAATGTTTTCTTAATACGTCGCAGGTCAAACCATGTTAAGTATAAAAACATGCTAACAAATACGTACCACGAAAATTTAATACATCTTCCTAGCATTTTTGAAAAAATTGGTATCCAGAAAGTATTCAAAAATAATAAAAACATAAAGAGTTTGTTAATTAAAAATTCCCCAAGAAGTAAAGAAGGATGTATTTATAATATACCATGTAAAAATTGTGATTTTATTTATATAGGCCAAACAGGCAAAGGCTTAGAAAAAAGAATAGGCCAACATAAATATAGTATTAGAACGGGCAAGTGTCCAGTGGATTATTTGTCCACCAAAGGATTATGGTCATAATATTGACTGGGAAATTCTAAAATAATTACTTCTTGATAATAAATATTATACGAAAGAAATATTATTGAATCTTGTTTTATAAAAATAAATTTTGGAAATAACATGCACTTGAGTTTGGGTTTATTTAAATTGGACACCTTTTATTATGACAAAATTGTGTGTGATAAAATGTAACATGGGACCTCTCCGAGTATCCTTGTCTTCTTATGTATTTATTGTTTCTTTCTGTATTGCTTGTTTTGTACCTTTGAAAATGTCTTAAATAGACCATAACGTTCGGTATCTGGTTTTTTCAATTCCCGGTGGTTTCTGCAATAATATATAATATATATATATATAAATATAATAATATAATATATATTCTATATATATATATATATATATATATAGTATGTATATGTGTAGAAGTAGGAGAGGGAAGAGTGTGAGGGTGAGGAAAAATAGAAAAATGAAAGAGGAGGGGGAGGACGAGGAAGAGGAGGAGAATTGAGTGGAGATGAGGAAGAAGAAGAAAAAATGAAGGAGGAGGAAGAGGAGGAGGCGGAGGGAGAAGAATAGAACTGGGAGGAGGAGGGTGAGGGGAGGAGGGTGAGAATCTGGTTAGTTGCAATGTCACGGGACGAGGAGGGTGTGCGGGTGAGAGTGATGGAGGTTGGCTAGAGGGAGAGAGGAGGAGGGGAGGAGGAGGAGGAGGAGGAGGAGGGTAGGGAGGAAGAGGAGGAGGAAGAAGGATGAGCGAAAGAAGAGGATGTGGAGTAAACTTCGGGAGAGAGTCAAAGGAAGGACTTAAAGAATTCAGAAAAAGAAAATAAGAAAATAAGACAAGAAAAAAGAAGAGACAAGATATAAAGCGTAAAACAAAAAAGAAAAAGAAAAGGAAAGACAAAAGAAAAGAAAAGAAAAATGGCTCTTTTGAGACAAAGAAACGACGAGATGCTCCGTTGAGACGTCGATCGCAGGAGGCAGGGAGGGAGGGAATGAAGGAGGGAAGGAGGTAATGGAGGAAGATAGTGGGAGGAGATGGTGACGAAAGAAAGGAGGTGGAGGGAGGACGGTGGTGGAGGGAGACACAGAGTGGAGGGATAGTGGTGGAGTTTATGAAAGTATTGAGGGAGTTTATGGGAGTGACATAATCGCGAGAGGGTGGTGGTGGATTGTGGTTGATGAGGGGGGTAGTGGGAGGAGATGGTGGTGGTAGTAGTGGAGGTGGTGGTAGTGGTGAAACAGGGAAAGTAAGGGGGAGTAGTTGGGGAGGGTTCGGGAGGGAGGGGGAGGGGGGAGACGTTGAATGGGAAAGAAAACGTGAAGGAAGAAGATGGAACCCCCCAAAAAGGGGGGTTGGGGGGTTGGGACACAAATTCGAAAGAGAAGTTGATGAGTTGAAGGTGTGGATGGTTAGAGAGCGCACGCGCGTCCTTGTGAGAGAGGTAGAGAGAAATAGAGAGAAAAAGAGGAAGAAGAGAAAGAGAGAGGGAGAGAGAGCGTGTGACACGGGACAAGTGGAGACTGAGAGCGAAGAGTCTCTTAATCCAAATGTCACTCTTGTTTTTATTCTGGCTGCCTCCAGGGCATATCATTGACGGGACACTCTCGGGACCCCAAAGGTGTCTAAAAGACTCGGAGGGCACCAGAGTTGAGTGCGCAAGTGCGAGTAAGAAAACGAGAGTGAGTGAGTGAACGACTGCTTGGCCAATCAAGAACTATTATCGTTAGACAATTACTATCTGGATACAAACGAGTATGGGTAAGTGTGTGAATGATTTAGTGGAGTCAGTGGTGAGAGAGTGGGGTGTGTGTGGTGGGGGGGTAGTAAGAGAGAAGGGGGAAGGGGGGGATAGGGAGTAGGGGTGCGGGGTAAGAGAGTGAGGGCGCCTGACGATCTGCTCGGCCAGGCTGGCTAGCGAGCCGACCGCGTGGCAGAGCGACGGAGCCAGTCAGTGTATTTGAAACTGTGAACCCGCCAACACACACACAGACTGCCTCGCGCGCGGGAGATAGGTCACTGTGACAAGAACAACAACAACAACAACCCTCATCATCACCAGGTACTTGGTCCACGACAAACGCTTCCGCAACACTTCGACATCGACTTCGGGGCCCGTGTTTTTCACAGTGGCAGGCCGTAGGCCCCTCAGATAGTTCAAGTAAATACTGGAGTGTCTTCGCTGTGCACGTGGGGCGGGTGGGGAGAACGTCGTCTCCTGGAGACCTTAGGACTTCGGCAGGAGACCTCTGGCAAACACCTGTGAAAACTATTGTGAAGGATGTATTATATATCGCTGTAATGTGAGGACTATGGAATACGAGTATTGATATATGATGCACTGGATATTGCAAAGTATACAAAAGGGTGATCTATGTAATGATATTGTACAAGCGTAGGCACATACACACACACACACACACACACACACACACACACACACACACACACACACACACACACACACACACACACACACACACACACACACACACACACACACACACACACACACACTCACACTCACACACACGCACACACACACACACACACACACTCACACGCACACGCACACGCACACGCACACACACGCACACACACACACCTACACTTACACAAACATCTACATACGTCCGCATGCATGAACTGAGAAGCAGAATTAAAGTGAAGACATATTTACAACAAAAAATAGAAATCTGAAAGCGAGTGAGTTGCATTTTGATTACTTGAGATTGATATGGTAAGTACCGTTTGAACTCGGCAATAAAAAAGAAATATAAGGCTGACCTACTGTTACACTAGAGTAGGTAAATAGGACAAAATTCGTTTTCATAACCTATAATACTCGCGCGCGCTCGCATGCACGCATGCACGCGCGTGCTCGCACACACACACACACACACACACACACACACACACACACACACACACACACACACACACACACACACACACACACACACACACACACACACACACACACACACACACACACACAGAAAAAGAAACTTTGGCACAATTCATAGTAGCAAAAACCATTTAACATTGAAACTTAATATATTTAGTTCAGGCTAACGCCAGGTGATTCTAATCACCTGGAGGGGAGATTAACCATTCGATCATATGCCTCTTGTGTCTCTTGCTGTTGACCCACGGCCTCGTGGGGGTTGGCCACGATCACTGTCGAACCAGTGAAGTAACTTTGTATTCTCTTCATCGAGTTTTAATATTTAAGAAGAAAATAGGCAAGGACTGGTTTATCAATAGAGTGGTTAACGAATGAAATAGACTTAGTAACTATGTAGTGAGCGCTGAAACTATCGGTTGTTTTAACCCATTAAACTCCGATGACAAGATTCCTTGTCATTTGGTCAAATAAAACAAAAAATCATAAAACACCAAAATGTTTGATCAAACAGCAAAAAAATATGACGTCGGTCCTCGCACAAAGCGAGGACTGACGTCATATTTTTCTGGTGTTTGATCAAACATTTTGGTGTTTTATGATTTTTTGTTTTATTTGACCAAATGACAAGGAATCTTGTCATCGGAGTTTAATGGGTTAAAAGAAGGTTAGATAACTTTATGAGTAGGGATGATAGCTGGTAATGGACAAGGAACTGCCTAGTGTAGGCCTTATGGTCTCTTGCAGTCTTCTTCGTTCTTATGAGTAAAAGTTTGGGAAATGAAGGTGTTGTGTTCTGTGTTATATGTTCTCGTATGGTGACTATCCATGGAACATATGATGTTCGTTACTTGACCAATATTGTGTCGGTGTTGTTCTAATGCTAAATGGTGATGACCTTTTGCTAAGGCGAACTAAGATGGTTCTAGTTTGTCTTAGATGTTTTTCTTTCCTAGGTGTATGCCTGGGGTGGGTTTATTTGTTTTAGTACGGAGTTAAATTGTTTCAACTATAGTTTTTTTTTTCTTATGGTTCTTTGAGAAAGTTTCGTGCAGTCTTGGGGAAAGGCTGTGAAAGATTTGTGACCAGTATGACGAAGGAGTGGGTGTCTTGTTGTTTCCAGTGGATTGAGGTTGTGTGGAAAATGTATTGTATGTCTTTTGTACAGAACTCATGACCATCATTTGTGTTTACAGTGGACTGAGGTCATAAGGTGATTTTATTGGTTTATGCCCTTTGTACAGAAGTCTTGACCATCATTTGTGTTTCCACTGGACTGAGGTCGTGTGGTGAATGTATTGGTCTATGTCCTTTGTACAGAACTCATGACCATCATTTGTGTTTCCAGTGGACTGAGGTCGTGTGGCGATTTGATTGGTTTATGTCCTTTGTACAGAAGTCATGACCATCATTTGTGTTTCCAGTGGACTGAGGTCGTGTGGTGATTTTATTGGTCTATGTCCTTTGTACAGAAGTCATGACCATCATTTGTGTTTCCACTGGACTGAGGTCGTGTGGTGATTTTATTGGTCTATGTCCTTTGTACAGAAGTCATGACCATCATTTGTGTTTCCAGTAGACTGAGGTCGTATGATGAATGTATTGATTTGCGTCCTTTGTACAGAAGTCATGACCATCATTTGTAATGACTGATAATTGCTGCTTCGAGTTTCACAGACTAGAAGTACGCAGCCACGCAGGGGGACTGTTTCTGTCACCGCCTTAAAGTAGTAGTAGTAGTAGTAGTAGCAGTGGTAGTAATAGTATTATTAGTAAAAATAGTAGTGCTATTATTATTAATTATTATTATTATTATTATTATTATTATTATTATTATTATTATTATTATTATCATTATTATTACTACTACTATAGTTATTATTATCATTATTTTTGACAGTAATTTTATCATTATTATTATTATTATTATTATCATCATCATTGTTATCATCATTGTTATCATCATTGTTATCGTCATTGTTATAATCATTATTATCATCATTATCATCATTATTATCATCATTATCATCATTATTATCATCATTATCATCATCGTTATCATCATCGTTATCATCATCGTTATCATCATTAGTATTATCATTAGTATTATCATTAGTATTATTATAATTATTATCATCATCATTATCATTATTATTATCATTATTATTATCATCATCATTATCATTATTATTATCATTATTATTATCATTATTACTATTATCATTATCATTATTATTATTATTATCATTGTTATTATCATTATCATTATTATCATTATTATTATCATCATTATTATTATCATCATTATTATTATCATTATTATCTATTATCATTATTATTTATCATCATTATTATTTCTCATCATTATCATTTATTATCATTATTATTTATTATCATTATTATTTATCATCATTATTATTATCATCATCACTATTATCATCATCACTATTATCATCATTATTACTATCATCATTATTACTATCATCATTATTACTATCATCATTATTACTATCATCATCACTATTATCATCATCATTATTACTATCATCATTATTACTATCATCATTATTACTATCATCATATTATTCTACTAATCATCCAATATTACTATCATCATTATTACTATCATCATTATTACTATCATCATTATTACTATCATCATTATTACTATCATCATTATTACTATCATCATTATTACTATCATCATTACTTTCATCATTTATTACTTTCATCATTTATTACTTTCATCATTTATTACTTTCATCATTTATTACTTTCATCATTTATTACTTTCATCATTTATTACTTTCATCATTTATTACTTTCATCATTTATTACTTTCATCATTTATTACTTTCATCACTTATTACTTTCATCATTATTACTATCATCATTATTACTATCATCATTATTACTATCATCATTATTACTATCATCATTATTACTATCATCATTATTACTATCATCATTATTACTATCATCATTATCATTATCATCATTATCATTATCATCATCATCATCAAAAATAATCATCATCATCATTATTAATTATCATCATCATCATTATCACTTATCATCATTATTACTATCATCATTATTACTATCATCATTATTACTATCATCATTATTACTATCATCATTATTACTATCATCATTAATTAACTATCATCAATTAACTATCATCATTAATTAACTATCATCATTATAACTATCATCATTATTACTTATCATCATCATCATTATTACTTATCATCATCATCATTATTACTTATCATCATCATCATTATTACTTATCATCATCATCATTATTACTTATCATCATCATCATTATTACTTATCATCATCATCATTATTACTTATCATCATCATCATCATCATCATCATCATCATCATCATCATTATTATTATTATTAATATTATTATTATTATTATTATTATCATTATTATTATTATCAATTATTATTATTATCATTATTATTATTATCATCATTATTATTATGATCATTATTATTATCATCATTATTATTTATTTATCATTATCATTAACATTATTATCATTATCATTATTATTATCCATTATTATTATTATTCTTATTATTATTCTTATTCTTATTATTATTTTATTATTATCATTATTATTAATTATTATTATTATCATTATTATTTTCCTTATTTTCATTGTCATTATTATCATTATATTATTATTATTATTATCATTATTATTATTATTATTATTATTATTATTATTATTATTATTGTTGCTATCATTATTATTATTATTATTATTATTATTATTATTATTATTATTATCATTATTATTATTATTGTTGCTATTATTGTTGTTATTATTATTATTATTATTTATTATTATTATTATTATTATTACTTATTATTATCATTATTACTATCATTATTATCATTACAATTATCATTATCATTATTATCATTCATCATCCATCATCATCATCATCATCATCATCATCATCACATCATCATCATCATCATCATCATCATCATCATCATCATCATCATCATCATTATTATTATTATTATTATTATTATTATTATATTATTATTATTATTATTATTATTATTATTATTATTATTATTATTATTATTATTATTATTATTATTATTATTATTATTTCTACAGTGCACATAATAAGAGGACAAAGACTGGTGTGGTGATAGGCCTGTTTTTAAGAGCACTTCGTATTTGCAGTGACGAATTTGTAGCGGATGAAATTGAAATGATTAAAACAACTTTTGAAGAGCTCAAATACCCCAGATGGTTACTTTGCAACCTGGAGGAGAAGGCTCGTAGTATACTACGCAACAAAAGAGAAAAGTCCAACGCTAAATATTGGGTGGTCCCAAATTCCAATCTAACGAGAGACCTAGACAAAATCTTATCGTCCTCCAACATTCGTCTTGCGACTTCCACAGGTACGAAAGTAAAGGACCTTTTAATCAAGAAAAAAAGACCCAACCACAAATACAAACAGCGTAGTTTACGAAATCCCGTGTGGTGGATGTGACAGAAAATACATCGGTGAAAGCGGCAGAGGCTTAGACACCAGATTGAAAGAACATCGAGCAGATGTAAGGCACCACAGGGTTAGTAGTGCATTAGTTAACCATGTCGACGAAAGAGGCCATCTACCAAAATGGGACCAGGCAAAAATTCTCATGGATAACATTACACGGCAGGAAAGAAAGGCGATGGAGTCCGTTTTAACAACATCCATGATAACATCAATAAGAGGACTGGGGATTTAATATGGGCTAAAGCAGCAGCACACTTTGTCGTAATGAATAATAAACACAGAGCCCCTGATCCAGTCGGACGTTTCAGCCACGCGAACAACAGGAGGATACTTGGTCCACCCGCTGTGACAGTCCGCCACACCGACAGATGAGGTCGAGTGGGGGACCAACCTGACACTTTGCCACGTTCCTTCTTTTGCCATATATATTGACCAACTTGACTTCAAACTATGTTCCTCTGAAGAAGCCACTCAGGCGAAACTAGTCAGGAATAAAAGTATTTTCCCTCAGCCCGTGTTCCCTTACCTCCTATCCACATTCGTCACAATGTATACACATTATTATTATTGTTATTATTACAATTATTATTATTATTATTATTATTATTATTATTATTATTATTATTATTATTATTATTATTATTATTATTATTATTATCATTATTATTAATTATTTTAATTATATTATTATTTATTATTATTATATTATTATTATTCATTATTATTATTATTATTATTAGAAGTAGTAGTAGTAGTAGAAGTAGTAGTAGCAGTAGTAGTAGTAATAGTAGTAGTACCCCACCGCCCAAATTATCACATGTACAAAACCTCGATTTTGAGCAGACTGTAGTAGATGGTAGGATAAATGAACTTCTGTATTAGGCTTCATTAAAGTGAAATAATAAAAAATATAAAAGGGTAGTCGACCACAGTCATTGGCGAGAGAGGGGCCAATAAACTGTGTCTGTGGGAGATAGGTCCTGACTGCTTTCACCACACATTTCCACGAGGATGGAGGTCGTTGAAAAAATAGTAGTAGTAGTAGTAGTAGTAGTAGTAGTAGTAGTAGTAGTAGTAGTAGTAGTAGTAGTAGTTGTAGTAGTAGCAGCAGCAGCAGCAGTAGTAGTAGTAGTAGTAGTAGTAGTAGTAGTAGTAGCAGTAGTTGTAGTAGTAATAGTACTAGTAGCAGTAACAGTAGTAGTAGTAGGATGAGGAGGAGGAGGAGAGGAAGGAAAAGAGTAGTTGCCAAATGTCACTTCTCCTTATTTGGAAAAAGAAAATAAAAAAAAGTATAGACGAAATCGAAAGAGAAAAATTCGGTCCCGAGTAGGGACGGAGTGTCAGCCCCTCAAGGTTGCACCTTCATATTAGGATTCCCTCTGATGTCCGTCTTGTAGGTACAAGTCGTTAGTCCGCGGTTTTAATAATAAAAAAGTAACGAAAATATCAATAACAACAACAATAAATATCAAAGGACATTATATTCGAAATACCACGCATTGTAAAATAAAATAAAATAAAACAGAAAAAAATGAATAGATAAAAAATAAAAAATAAAATAGAATAAAATAAAATAAAATAAATCAATGGAGAAAATGTAATTACACATTTGTAAATCACAACTGACACTACAGTTGGAAGAGAGTTGAATAAGTAAATTTATATATTTCGATTGCCAACTGCAGCCCTCTTCAGTAGTACAAAGACAGCATCCTCCTCCCATTTTGTACTACTGAAGAGGATTGCAGTTAGCAGTCGAATTATATGGATTCGCTTAATCAAGTCTTTCTTTCTTCCGACTGCGTTTTATGTTGTGAAAATGAATAAAAATGAAATAAAAAATAAAATAAAATAAAGTAAAATAGAATAAAAAATGGAATAAAATAAAATAACATAGAGTAAAACAAAATAAAATAAAATAGAATAGAATAAAATAGAAAAAGAAAATAAGATAAAACAAAACAAAATAGAATAAAATAAAAAAGAATGAAGTAAAATAAAAAAGAATGAAATAAAATAAAATAAAATAAAATAAAATACAGCAAAAGAACATAAGGCAAAATAAAGCAAAATAGAATAAAATAAAGGAAAACAGAATGAAATAAAATAAAATAAGATTAAATCAAATAAAACATAAAGAAAACAAGATAGAATAAAATAAGATGAAAGAATAAGAGTAAATAAAACAAAAATAAAATAAAATAAAATAAATTGCATTCTTCACGCGCAATTCTAAGTTTCTTGTTGGGTGGAGGAAATAAACTCCCCCATTTCCTGACCACCCGTATTCCCCCCTTTCCCCCTCCCCCCCCAGTGGGTGTAATTGCCTGACAAACTGGCGCACTCACAAGTTGACATCCACTAACACTTTTCACTTAGAACAAAACTGCACACACACGCACACACGTGCGCGTCCACACACACACACACACACACACACACACACACACACACACACACACACACACACACACACACACACACACACACACACACACACACACACACGACTCGTGGCGCAGTTGGTAGAGTTCTCGCTTGCTACTACGGCTGTTCAGGTTCGAATCCCGCCCAGGGCTGAAATAATTTCAGTATCACTGCGCTGCGGGGTGTTACTCCAACTCTCGTGGGCGGGGAGTTGGGTGTATATGTGCGTGTAAGGTCACATTATTACCCATAGATCGGTCATACGAGCTCTGAGCTCTCATCCGGGAGGGTAACTGTTGATCACGAGCCCAACACGTGATCCAAGACCATGGTGAATCACACACATACACACAGCCCGAGTTCGATCTCCGGGAGGTGCTCTTAGGCAATGGTTTAAGTTACATTTTCATGGCTTTCTTACCCCTCTCTTTGCATGACGGACATTAGAAAAGTGTGTGTGTGTGTGTGTGTGTGTGTGTGTGTGTGTGTGTGTGTGTGTGTGTGTGTGTGTGTGTGTGTGTGTGAGTGTAATGATAATAATAATAATAATAATAATAATAATAATAATAATAATAATAATAATAATAATAATAATAATAATAATGATAATGATAATAATAGTAATAATAATAATAATGATAGGTTTATTGAAATAGCAGTGGTACACTGACAATAATACAATACAGTAATCATATGAGTAATATGCCGAGTCTAAGGTTTACAGTGATACGCTGACAATAATACAATACAGTAATTATATGAGTGATATGCCTAGTCTAAGTTTTACACTGAGTTTATTGTGCGAATAATGGATGGAATAGCACTGTTCTTGTATCTGTCAGTCCTCGGTGCTCTGATGGGTTGGATCTTGTTGGAATGTCGGGTGGCGTGGCGGGCGGGTGTGGCGTCAGGTGGGAGGAAGTGACGGTGACGTGGGTGGAACATTAGGTCCTGTCCAAACTTCCTCAGTGCCTCACTGTGCTTGTCTGACACCCTTGGCAGGCTGAGGGTGGTGAGGGCGTGCTCGTATCCCTCATACTGACCACCCAAGATAATTCTGCACGCTCTCTTTTGTACTCTCTCTAATTTACTCCTCTGTGTGATGTTGAGTGATGATGACCAGGCCTGGAAGGTGTACATGAGGGTGGGGATTGCAAAGGTGGTGTAGACTCCCTTTAGATCTGGTGATGGGGTACCAAGGGACCTCAATCTGCGCAGCATGTAGAGTTTGTATGAGGCTGTCCTGATGATGTTGTTGATGTGCTGGTTCCAGTTGAGGTGGTCGTCTAATGTGATGCCAAGTAGCTTGGTGGACTGGACCACCTGAAGGGAGTGGGTTCCTAGTGATAGTTGGGGAGGTGCCACCACCTGTTTGATGTATATACGTGCATGACCACGGTCTTGCTGTGGTTAACTGTCACATTGCTGTTCTCGGTCCACGTTTTAAGATTGTCTAGGATGTTTTGCAGCGAAAAAAAGTCAGGCTGCCTGGTGTTGAAGGGGATGCCAACTGTGCCGTCATCGACGTATTTCCATCTATGTGTGTGTGTGTGTGTGTGTGTGTGTGTGTGTGTGTGTGTGTGTGTGTGTGTGTGTGTGTGTGTATGCGTGTGTGCGTATCAGAGAGAGATATAGAGAGAGATAGAGATAGATAGATATAGAGAGAGAAAGAGATCCCGTGAAGCCGATGCATGTCTCATTTGTTAACTATAAAACCCTTCAAAGCCAAAGAAGAAGAAGAAAAAGGTCTTCTGGAATAAGCAGCATAGGCACTCGCGGCAGCCTTAGCCTTCGTCCACAGAATAAGTCTAAGGGCTGTACTTTCAAAAAACATTCGTCAGCTTTAGCGAATATTTTCTACTTACATATAGAAGAATCTTGCTAATTTCACTAGTTATATTCACCACACTGAGAGATTTCGTTGTAGATAAGCTTGTAAACTCGACAAACTTTGGAAACGCGGTTAAAGTTTCTACTTTGTAAAGAAAGAAAATCATTCTCCAGGACTGACGAAAGGTTTTAAAAGTGGGACCCTGACGACCTGTGGTGACCTCCGTCCAGGATGTACAAAGGCCGTACGAGGTCGTTCCTCCTGCGGGCCGCGCGCGTGTCCCGGTGGAGCCGAAACGGCGAGTTTGTCCCCTTCATGATCTACGTCAGTAGGAAGATCCAGATCAATTGTTCTGCGTGAGATTTATTTATTTATCTATTTATTATTTTTTTTTCTATTTTATTATTACTTTATTATTTTATTTTATTCTATTTTATTTTATTTTTTTATTTTTTTATTTTTTATTTTATTTTATTTTATTTTATTTTATTTCATTTCATTTTATTGATTAATTGATTAATTAATTAATTTATTTATTTATCTATTTATTCATTTATTTATCATTTTTTAAGGAACGGTGAGAGCGTTGGGTGGCGCTGCGGGGGGCAGAAGAGGGGCTCTCCGGACTGGGCGAGGGTGTGTGTGGGCGTGTGTGTGGGCGTGGGGGGGTCCATAACTCGAAGACGTTCTGAACCGCGGTTGCACGCCCACCCTCGACATCCATCGAAAGGAACACGTCACAACTACATAGTAATATCCCCACGGGAACTGAACAGAGGGGGAGGACGTCGAAGAGGAGCGGCACCCCACTTGAAGTGGCTGAGGGCCTTTACCCTCTCCTGAGTCGGAGGCGATCTCAAAAAACCGAAGGAGGAGAAAGGCCCCGAGGAAGAACCAGAAGAAGAAGAAAAAGGAGGAGGAGCAGGAGGAGGAGGAGAAGGAGGAGGAAGAGAAGAAGAGGAGGATGACGAAGAAAAAGAAAAGGAAGAGGAATAAGAACAAGAAAGGAGGAGAAGAAAAGAAGAAAAAGAAGGAAAAGGAGAAGAAGAAGATGAATAAGAAGAAGAAGAACAAGAACAAGAAAGGAGAAGAAAAAAGAAAAAGAAAATGAAGAAAAAAGGAGAAGAAGAAGAAGAAGAAGAACTAGAAGAAGAAGAAGAACTAGAAGAAGAACCAAAAGAAGAAAAACCAGAAGAAGAAGAACCAGAAGAAGAAGAACCAGAAGAAGAAGAAGAAGAAGAAGAAGAAGAAGAAGAAGAAGAAGAAGGAGAAGAAGAGCGGGGTCGTCCAATCACCTGGGCCGGAAGAAGATGAAGGAGAATTCCCAGCACCCTGCCAGGTGTCCGAGTCACCTTATCTGCGAGGTAGCCGGACAAGATCGTCTCGCGGAAATACGGGAAATAGTCTCGAAGAGATTCTCTCAAGTGTCTCCGTGGTACTTAATCCGAGGAAATACATTTGTTGACAAATAGGAGTGGTCGCCATGCAGTTTTTGTGAAAGTGATTTATGATTTGTTTATTTGTTTCCAGGTAAACTTGATTAGCCTGTCGGGTGGGCCAACACTTTTCTCCAGATTCTCCTCAACGACACACACACACACACACACACACACACACACACACACACACACACACACACACACACACACACACACACACACATATATATATATATATATGTATGTGTGTGTGTGTGTGGTGTGTGTGTGTGTGTGTGTGTATTCACTTGGTCTTTGGATCACGTGTTGGACTCGTGATCGACAGCTATTTCCCTCCTGGAAGAGAGCTCAGAGCTCGTAGGTCCGATCTATGGGTAATGCTATGACCTTGCACACACACACACCCCCAACTCCCCGCCCACGAGAGTCAGAGTACGACCCGAGGCACAGCGATACCGAAATAATTTCGGCCCTGGGCAGGATTCGAACTGGGTACTAGGAGCACTTCTGCTTCCCATTTCAGCGCTCTACCAACTGTACCACCGAGTCGTGTGTGTATGTGTGTGTGTGTATGTGTGTGCGTGTCTGTGTGTGTGTGTGTGTGTGTGTGTGTGTGTGTGTGTGTGTGTGTCTGTGTGTGTGTGTGTGTGTGCGCGTGTGTGTATGTGTCAGTGTGCATGTATGTGTGTGTGTGTGTTTGTAAAAATCATATATCAGTAATAGTGGTAGGTAGTCGGTCAATGTGTTGTAAAAGGTCGTCAACTTCAGAGGAAGTTTCTCATTCCAGTGTACAATCAGGGACACATCAACTTCGACTTCAATTTTCAACTTAGCTTTGATCGATTTTCTTTGACAAATGTGTTGGCTGGATAAGCAGATCAAGGAACTGCTTAGTGTAGGCCTTACGGTCTCTTGCAGTCTCCTTCATTCTTATGTTTTTATGTTCGCGTTCATTTCGTTTTCAGGCTGTTCACACGTTGACCATCCTGTTTTCGTTTGAACATAAACGGTAGAGCCATTTGGAACCTTTAATCTGTCAAGGTCAGTAGAAGTTGACCTTGATACTACTATATTTTCCTTTTGACCTTAACACCAGTGACAATAATTCCCTTGACCTTTATCACATTGTTGCAATGTCGATGTGTTCGGAACTTTTAACCTGTCAAGGTCAATAGAATTTGACCTTGATACTACTATAATTTCCTTTTGACCTTAATCCTAGTGACCATAGCTTCCTTGACCTTTATCACATTGTTGCAATGTCGATGTGTTCGGAACCTTTAACCTATCAAGGTCAATCAAAGTTGACCTTGACACTATACTCCTTTTGACCTTAACCCCAGTGACCATAATTCCCTTGACCTTTATCACATTGTTGCAATGTCGACGTGTTCGGAACCTTTAACCTGTCAAGGTCAATTGAAGTTGACTTTGATACTACTATATTCCTTTAGACCTTAACCCCAGTGACCATAACTCCCTTGACCTTTATCACATTGTTGCAATGTCGATGTATTCAGAGCCTTTAACCTATCAAGGTCAGCCGAAGTTGACCTTGATACTACTATATTCCTTTTGACCTTAACTCCAGTGACCTTAACTCCCTTGACCTTTGTCACATTGTTGCAATGTCGATGTGTTCGTAACATTTAACCTGTCAAGGTCAGTAGAGGTAGACCTTGATACTATATTCCTTTTGACCTTAACCTCAGTGACCTTAACTCCCTTGACCTTTATCACATTGTTGCAATATTAATGTGTTCGTAACATTTAACCTGTCAAGGTCAGTAGAAGTAGACCTTGATACTATATTCCTTTTGACCTTAACCCCAGTGACCTTAACTCCCTTGACCTTTATCACATTGTTGCAATGTCCTTAGTTTCGTCACCGATCACGCCATTAGTCTAGTTACCCGTCATGTGACGCTTTACGGATTACGCCACATTATGCGTCATATCACGCACCACGCCACGCGTTACGTCACACATCACGTCACACGTTATGTCACGTATCACGTGACGTATTACGTCGCAATCACGTCACACATAACGTCATGCGTTATGTCACGTACCACGTCACGCATTATGTCGCAATCACGTCGCGTCACGTCACACCTCACGTCATGCATCACGTCACACGTCACGTCACGCGTTACGTGACGCGTTACATCACACAGTATACCAGTATGTGTTGCAATACGATCCTGGAACCTAATCAGTATGAGCGACTTGATTACTTTGCTTTCACACTCCAGATAAACCATTCCAGCACTCGACACTTTACAGGCTCTCCTCAACCTCCATGCAACCTTATCAAGCAGGAAGCACTGTGATGAGGTACAGAGGCTATATCAAACCCAAAGGGATAGGCCGGTGGTCCTGCACTGGACCCTCAAGGCTGAAGACACTACGTATATACTATATACATACGTATATATATATATATATATATATATATATATATATATATATATATATATACATATATTCATACATACATACATACATACATACATACATACATACATACATACATACATACATACATACACACATACATACACACTTATACATACATACATACATACATACATACATACATACATACATACATACATACATACATACATACATACATACATTCTTGCATTCATACGTACATACATAGTTCCTATCCTGTACACTACTAGATAAATACACACATACATATATACGTACATACTCGCACACACACACAATATACACTCAAGCATTTACACAAGTTGTTTCGTGTTGTACCACAAGAAAAATATATCATTTATAATTCTAGAAGCCATAATTCATATTTCTTCTTCCTTCACGTGTCATAAATTTTCTGATTAAAGAAGAGCAAATACAGATAATTAATCAATATCTGCTATAGAAAATAATTTTCCATATTTTCCTATTATGTTAGACTTATGAGACACCCTGTGTAAATATCGCTTGGATACTATTGATCATTTCTGTGAAGCTTGAACGCAGTGTTACTGCAGGTCAAGTTGGCGTGCAATAGATTTGAAGGAATATTGTATCAGCGACAATCGCTCATGAACTGTGCAGTGTAATTTTTTCGTGTTCTATCTGTTCTTTTTATCACAATGCAACCACTGAAACAGTAATTTTGATACACATAATTGTAAGTACTTGGGTGCATGCATACACGCACATAACACACACGCACACACACATACACAAGCACACACACATACACACGCACACACACACACACACACACACACACACACACACACACACACACACACACACACACACACACACACACACACACCTCGTGGCGCAATGGTAGCGTTCGCGGCGGCAGCCACTACGGAAGTCCAGGTTCGAATACCGCCTAGGGCTGAAATAATTTCAGTATCGTTGCGTTGCGAGTCGTTACTGCAACTCTCGTTGGTGGAGAGTTGGGTGTGTGTGCGTGTAAGGTCACATCATTACCCATAGATCGGTCATATACGAGTATAATCCCTGAGCTCTCTTCCGGGAGGGTAATAGTTGTCGATCACGAGTCTAACACGTGATCCAAGACCATGATGAGCCATGGTGAATCACACACAAACGCACACACACGCGCGCGCGTTTATATCAAACACGACCTTAGCTCAATACCCCGAGGCAAATCATGTTTATGTGAAACTAATCGTAGCAGCCAGCATGTATATCCTTCTAGATTCAGTATCACAACTGCAGCAACACAAGCTCAAATGTAATGTCGATCCAGCAGACCAATCCAGCACCATAATACACGCAATCCTGGTGCGTAATCGACTTATTCTAAAACGTTATCGAAGCTGCATATGGTGTATATTACTATTATCTTTTGTAAGTAATATACTCGTAGGTAAAAATACATCCGACATATTGCTATAAAGAAAACACACACACACACACACACACACACACACACACACACACACACACACACACACACACACACACACACACACACACACACATACACACACATACACGCACGCGCGCAGAAGTCGGCCATCGTCTGAATGAAATCATTTAACATTAACCATAACAAAGTGAACGAAGAATGACGTTAGATTAGATAATGTTTTTCTAACTTCCTCTAAACTAAATAAAAGCCCGTCTTTAAAGGTTACATGAGACATAAAGAATAAAAACATAAAGGGGTTGCTTAGAAAGAAGCTGAGAGCGAAGGAGTTTATTGCAACAGAAAGTCATAAGATAGGTCGTTGTGGCCTCGTAACATTGGATCATTCGTAACATAACATTCGATATCACGGCGTCCCGAACCGAACACTTGCTTCTTCTCCGTCTATATATAAACTTTATATATACTCGTAGACGGTGTTGTTGTATATGTGTATGTATATATGTATTGTATGTACAGTATATGTAGATTTGTATATATATACGAAAACGCACGCACATACAAACGCACACACACACACACACACACACACACACACACACACACACACACACACACACACACACACACACACACACACACACACACACACACACACACACACACACACACAAGGCTCGATGGTGCAGTGGTACCGTTCTCGACCACTAATTCAGTGATCCGATATTTCTTACTATTTTTATTATTCCTACTACCACTTCCTATTGCATTATTTGGCATTCTAACGCACAGTAATAACTGCCGGCAAAAGGCCATATGAAATTCTGCACAATTGTGGTCCAAATCCCAAGCCAAGTCGGGACAGAAATGGTGAAAACTCTATGACTGGGAGAGGAAATTTATTGAGTGGAAAATAAACTGAGGTCGTATTCCGTAGTCGATGTTGTTCTGTTTCGAACGAATACACGCACGCGTATACATAATACACACACCAACACACTCACACACACATACACACACACTACACATATGGTAAAAATGTCGGATTAGCTTACAATTTAGCGCCTCCAGGTGTAAATTCGATTTTTAGTCAATACAGGTTTACCCACCACCTGTCGATCGCCACGGCGAGTTCCCGCCAAAACCACTGCGTTGACGTCATGTCGTGTCTATTCTCTCTTTGTTCAAATGTCTACTCTCTGACCCATTTCTTTAAAATAAGATAATTCTTAAAAGCTTGAACCAAATTCGTTTTCTTTCACATTTATTTCACGTTTCAACGCCAGATTTCTCTAAATATTCTATTTAATCATTTCGAAATGTCAAATGGTGACACAGGTTACAGTGTTGAAAGAATAAACTTATGTATTGTGCAGACATAGGATTTCCATTCCCAAATATAGAAAATACCTTTTCACAATTTGTTGAAGATTCATCGCTGTCTCAGAATCAATACGATGGTGTATTCTATATATTTCATTCTAGCTATTGTCACATAATTTCATTTATCTTGGAGACTACCTTATCGGGAAAAAAGTGGCATCGTATATCTGGCAGCGTGTATGGCGAATTGTCATGGCCGACTCTATCGTACACTTTTTCAAAATAACCTGAAATTATTAAATGTATTTGATGATGAATAGCTCTGAAATTTTAATCAGTGCCTGGACTCATTATTCCGAATCCGTATGTCAAATTCATTGGATAGGCGGCGAGCCATTTTTGCTACAGTTGTATAACAAAGTGTAAATCCATGTGAACAAGTTGCATAAACACGGCAAAGGAAGCATGGACTGGAAGTGAAGCGTTTATTCTCTCTCTCTCCCCCCCCCTCTCTCTCTCTCTCTCTCTCTCTCTCTCTCTCTCTCTCTCTCTCTCTCTCTCTCTCTCTCTCTCTCTCTCTCTCTCTCTCCATATATATATATATATATATATATATATTTATATATATATTTATATATATATATATATTATATATCTTTAGCTTGGGCATAAGTTGATAATCTTACGCTTTTCCTCCGCATGCGATGTGTTTTTTAATGTTTGTTTTAAACGTTTTGTAATAAATTCCCCTTTGCATGTCTTCTTAGTGATCAGGAAGATTCACACTGAGGCCAGGAGGAACTTGGGGCGGACACACTGTATATATATATATATACTTATATATATATATATATATATATATATATACATATATATATATATATATATATTTCAGGAAGTGAATCAATGAATACATGAATAGGAGGTAAAGTATCTTAGAAGACAACAGATAGAGCTGAAAAAAATACACAAGAAATATTACAGAATAAACAAAAGGAAGTAAAGCAGAGCAACATAAGAAAGAAAAAAAAACACATAAAAAACGGAAATAAAAGAGAGGAAAAATAAGAAGAAAAAATAAAAGGAAAACATGGAAAAGAGAAGGAAAAAGAACAAAGAAATAAAATGTATATGACGACTAAAACAATGACAGAAAACAACTAAAAACAAAAACATCAACAACAGCACGTGAAGCGTCGATATGCAAACAATAGCTAATTAATTTGTCATCGCCTGAAAAGCGCTGCCGCCTCTCTCTCTCTCTCTCTCTCTCTCTCTCTCTCTCTCTCTCTCTCTCTATCTATCTATCTATCTATCTATCTATTTATCTCCCACCCCCTCTCTCTCTCTCTCTTTCTCTATCTATCTCTCTCTTTCTCTCTTTCTCTCTCTCTCCCCCTTTCTCTCCCTTTCTCTCTCCCCCTTTCTCTTTACCACTATCTCTACCTTTCTCTCTCTCTCTATCTCTCTCTCCTCTCAATTCCTCTCTCCCTCCCCTCTCTCTCTCTCTCTCTCTCTCTTTCTTTACCTTTCTCAATTTCTCTCTCTCTCTCTCTCTCTCTCTCTCTCTCTCTCTCTCTCTCTCTATCTATCTATCTCTTTATCTCTTTCTCTCCCTTTCTCTTCCCCCTTCCTCTTTACCACCCTCTCTCTCTCTTTTTTCTCAATTCCTCTCTCTCTCCCTCCCTCTCTCTCTCTCTCTCTCTCTCTCTCTCTCTCTCTCTCTCTCTCTCTCTCTCTCTCTCTCTCTCTATCTCTCTCTTCCTCTCTCCCTTTCTCCCTCCCCCAACCTGCTCAAATTTGTCAAATTCGTAGCGAACATGGCGACTCGGCATCACAAACAGATTTGCCACAAGGGGCTGTCAGAATTAGCACCAAGTTACCACTGACACTTCTCACTTATTCCCTTGCCCTCTGGCCACGATTTGGACAGTCTGCCTACAGTACAAAACGTGTCCAGTTGTAGAACAGTAACTTGTGTCTTGGGGCCACAAATGGTGGAGAACTCGTTAATATATAAACAATCTGGTCCGGCCCCCGCGAGCTTTGAACTTGGGACCCTTTGATTGCAAGTCCCACGCGTTACCACTCCACCATTCAAGTCTGAGGGGCGGAGTGGTAACGCCTGGGTTTCACGCTTTGAGGGACCCGAGTTCCAAGCTCGCGAAGGTCGGGCCTAATTGTTTGAATTACGTCGCTGTTACAAACAGCAAATTCTATAATCGTTAATATATTTTATCATGGTGTCGATTTCGTTACTTTGATTAGTTTTTTATTT
>NC_134783.1:47342520-47347520 GCF_046742065.1 Oratosquilla oratoria | reverse complement strand
TTTATTCATATATCTAATAAATCTATATCTACTTTTTTATTTATCTATTTATCGATGAACTAATCTATTTAGTTATTCAACCTTTATTCTATTTACATTCATATAAATATATAAATATATATATATATAAATATATATATATAAATATTTGTATATATATATATATATGTATATATATATGCACACACACACACACACACACACACACACACACATATATATATATATATATATACTTTTTTTCAAAGAGCGTTTGCGAGTTATGGTCTTGATAACAAAAACAAAAACAAAAACGAAAGAAGACATCGTTTCTTACTTCGCGAAAAATTACTTCAGAATATAAGAGTGAAGGAGACTACGAGAAACCATGAGGCCTACACTAGGCAGTTCCATGTCCATTACCACCTGTCATCTCCATCCATTACTGGGAGTCCTATTCCGTTGTCATAATATAATGACCTTGTTTGGGTCAACCTTGTTAAAGCCTTTGATCCACTTCGATAATTTGACTTCATCTCCGTTCTCAGACATCGAAGTGTCCTTGAATGTTGAGGGTATTGTTATCACGTGACGTGACGTGACGTGACGTGACGTCACAATGGCTGATTGGAGTGTGACGCTGTGGAAAGGTCACATTCGTTTCCGCCTCGTGAGTGTAAAGTCTCCGTTTCGATCCCCCAAAGACCTGCTCTCCTTACACACAGGGCAAATGTGATTGTGGCGAATTTAGACGAGAGCTAAGCGTCTCCTGACGTAAGCTTTTACGTAAAAACATAAGAATGGAGGAGACCGTAAGAGACCTTAAGGCCTACACTAGTCAGTTCCATGTCCCTTACCACCTGTCATCCCCATCCATAAAGTTGTCTATTTCCTAAAACAACTGATAGTTTCAGCGCACACTACATGGTTACAAAGTCCATTCTTTAATTACTATGTTTATTCACCTCGCCCCTTTAAGTAAAGGGTAAATTGAAAAGAATAAAGTCCTCTTTAAAGAGGTGCTCTGTCTCACATCAGCGAGACTGGAATAATGAATGGCCCCTTGTTACGGAAGTGGCCAGAAATATTCATCTTTTATCTCTTATTATTTTCTTATCTATTTATCTATTTATTTTTGTTAAAAAAATGTCTCAAATTTGCCACATTTCTAAAGGAGTTTGAGATAACCTCCTGTTGGTAATCATTTTGAAGTTACAGACACGTTGATATATATACATATGTGTATATATATATATATACATATATATATATATATATATACATATACATATGTGCAATAAAAACACCAGGAGCGTGTGTTCACAAATGCGTAAATAACCACTAGGAAAAAGTAAACTAACGAAGCAGAGCGCTTTCGTGTAATTACATCTTCAGTGCAGATACAAAGAAGGAATTATAAGATGAAGAAACAAGGTACAGAATATATGACATAGTGAAGAGGGCATTCGGAGAGGTAGTGGAAGAAGTACACGTGGCGGACGTATGGGCCGTCCTGGTAGCCAACAAGTATGGGACGTTTGGGCCGTCCTGGTAACCAACAAGTATGGGACAACTGCTCATAATTTATATTACAATTCAAACAATTTTGAAATTTCATGAGAAATAAAACTATCTAATTTGTACAAACCTTGATGAAGATTAACATTTATCCCCTTACTAGATTTGATCAAACTGCATTCAATTAAATTTCTTTCTGTTATGTTGTTGTTGTATGTGATGACTTTAGCGTTATCCCAGTCAACTGGGTGGTTAAAATGGTTCATGTGGTTGAATATACCGCTAGATTGGTTTCCCTCTCTAACGTATTTCTTATGTTGATTAATTCGTGTTGTGAGTGCTTTAGCAGTCTGACCAACATAAAACTGATTACATGATTTGCAAGGTATTTTGTACACACACCCTTTATTACTATTGACAGAATTATTTATGAGCATTTGTCTTACAGTGTTCTTGTTATTGAAAACTACATTAATGTTAAATTTACGTAACATATTTGGAATATTTTGCAGGTTCTCTTGGTACGGTAAAATTAGCAAGTTATTCATATTGAAAGTTTGAGTTGACCTAAGGTTGTAAAATGTCCTTTTAGCACGATAGTAAGCTTTATCAAGAACATGTGTGGGGTATTGTAGCTTAGTACCAATGTCGTAAATGTTGTCTGTCAATAGTAATAAAGGGTGTGTGTACAAAATACCTTGCAAATCATGTAATCAGTTTTATGTTGGTCAGACTGCTAAAGCACTCACAACACGAATTAATCAACATAAGAAATACGTTAGAGAGGGAAACCAATCTAGCGGTATATTCAACCACATGAACCATTTTAACCACCCAGTTGACTGGGATAACGCTAAAGTCATCACATACAACAACAACATAACAGAAAGAAATTTAATTGAATGCAGTTTGATCAAATCTAGTAAGGGGATAAATGTTAATCTTCATCAAGGTTTGTACAAATTAGATAGTTTTATTTCTCATGAAATTTCAAAATTGTTTGAATTGTAATATAAATTATGAGCAGTTGTCCCATACTTGTTGGTTACCAGGACGGCCCAAACGTCCCATACTTGTTGGCTACCAGGACGGCCCATACGTCCGCCACGTGTACTTCTTCCACTACCTCTCCGAATGCCCTCTTCACTATGTCATATATTCTGTACCTTGTTTCTTCATCTTATAATTCCTTCTTTGTATCTGCACTGAAGATGTAATTACACGAAAGCGCTCTGCTTCGTTAGTTTACTTTTTCCTAGTGGTTATTTACGCATATATATATGTGTGTGTGTGTATATACATATATATATATATGTATATATATGTATATGTATATATATATATATGTATATATATATATGTATATACATGTAAATATCTGTATATATATATGTATATATATAATATATATATATATATATATATATACTGTATATATCAAGAATTTAGAATTTTCCACATTTTTAAAAGAGTTTGAAGAAGCATTGTGAAGTAAAAGTTTTATATTTTTTTCAAACGAAATTGATGGTGCCAATACTTTTGGTAGCCAATATTTTTTTTATAAAAACAACAACAACCTCTCCTGTATTTTCATCATCAGCCCAAAATTCTGTAGATCGCTGTAGATTCTTTAGTGCAAACATTACATGATCTTCACAATAAGAAATAAATAACTAAGAAATTTAATAAAAAAAAAAGAAAAAAAAATAATACGAAAAGGAAAGATGAAAGTAAATGCATGAAAATAAATCGAATGTCTAGAAGTATTGTCAATGAAAATACATATCAACAGGACCCATGAAGGAGAGAGGGTTACAGGATATATGCCACCTGTTGCCGGATCGTTACAGCTAAACCCTCTCAATACAGGGACGCTTTGTATAGCTTCTGCTTCGTCAAGAGCCAATTGGGGGGAGGTGGGATCGACAAGGCGGGTGTGGGGGCGTGGGGGGGTAAATTTCCCACACCCAAAGGGAGAAACTTATTTTTATTTTGTTTCAAAGAAGATCAGATAACTTCATGGATAAGGATGACAGGTGGTAAGGGACTTGGAACTACCTAGTGTAAGCCTAATGGTCCCTTACAGTCTCCTCCATTCTTATGTTCTTATCAATGTGGTGATCAGTCACCGGTTGTCAGGTCTACATGTGTGAAACATGTGTAAGAAATACAAATGAGGTTGGTAGAGAAATATATGAGGGGCCATTCCGGGAATCAAGTGCCATCTCCCCAGGGCTGCACCTCGTGATGGCGGCGACGGGGTTTACGGGTTTTGAAAATAGACAGATTCGCTGACCAATACATATAGGTAACCACCATTGGTGATGGTGATGATGATGATGATGATGATGATGATGATGATGATGATGATGATGATGATGATGATGATGATGATGATGGTTGTAGTGGTGGTGGTTTTGGTGATGGTGGTGATTGTGGTGATGATAATGATCATCATCATCATCATCATCATCATCATCATCATCATCATCATCATCATCATCATCATCATCATCATCATCATCATGCCAAGGAGAATATTTTCTACATTCTTTTACGAATGAATTGGAAAAGATCACCCATACAAGGTAAAAAAATCGTGAATAGATGAATAGATAAACAAATAAATATATAAATATATATATGTATATACATTTATATATATATATCTATATATATATATATATATATATATATATATATATATATATATAAGTAAACAAATAAATAGATAAAGAATTAATTAAACGAATAAAAGGATAAATGAATAAATAAACAGATAAATAGAAAAAATAAATGAATAAGTATATGGATAAATAGATAAATATATTGATATATAAAATTAAGAAACAAGTAAATAAATAAGTAAATAGATAGATAGATAGATAAATAGTTAGGTAAATAAATGAATAAATAAATAAATACATAAATAAGTAAATAGATAGATGAATAAATAAATGAATAGACTAATTAATTAATTAATTAATTAATTAATTAATTAATTAATTAATTAATTAATTAATTAATTAGATAAACAAATAAATAGAATAAACAGTGTTGATGGTCAGAACGGGCATTTGATGAAGAGAGCAGCACAGACACAAGAGTCCCGAAGACTCTGAAGGGAGCTCGGAGGATCCCTGTGCACGACGAGACGATGGCCCTCGAACACGATCTCAAGGAGGACCCGATGGTGTCCCAATTCTGAGACGACGGTCTTCGAGAAGAGGGAGGTGAAGGAGGAAGTGGAGGAGGAGGAGATGGTGGTGGAGGAGAAGGTGGACGAAGAGGTGGAGGAGGAGGAGGAGGTAGTGGAGAAGAAGGTGGAGGAAGTGGAGGAGGAGAAAGTGGAGGAGGAGGGGGAGAAGGTGGAGGAGGAGGAGGTGAAGGAGGAGGAGGTGGAGGAAGAGGACGTGGCGGAGAGGGAGGAGGAGGAGGAGGAGGACGTGGAGGAGAAGGAGGTGGAGGAGGAGGAGGGGAGGAGGAGGCGGAGGTGGAGGAGG
>NC_134783.1:47330020-47335020 GCF_046742065.1 Oratosquilla oratoria | reverse complement strand
ATTGTTAGACTTTTCTACTCGGTTTAAGGACGATCCCAAAACTGATGAGGTCAAAGGGATTTTGACTTCTGTGGTAATAATGTGTATGGCTTTACCTAGTTTACCTTAATGTAGTATATATTAAAGGACCAACGCTCGTGGGTTCCTGTCTCTTATTCTTCAGTTATATATCGTACCTATGCAACAGTATTCACATAAAACACGTGAATAAAGATATTTTGCCGAAACCACGAGGAAATCAAAGATCGGAATACTGAACGTTTTCGTCTATTTAAGACATTTTCAAAGAACATAGTATCACAACAAAGTACAGCTTAAATACAATAGTGTAGAGAACAGGAGAGGTCACTCAACATAAATACATAAGGATTGTCTTACAAAGGAACAAAAATAGAAATAATAGAAATAATAATGACAAGAAAAAATAAATAAAATGGGTGACAATTGACACAGGTGACAAAAGGTCACACAAGATGGCTAAGGCGGAGCTTTGTGACATTGTCCTACAATTTGGTTGATGACAAAATTATCGAGTTTGAAAAGACCAGTGCTTAAATTGAGATTCTAATTGATTTTTTTTCTAATGAGACACGATTCAATTATATTCCTTACCAAATAAGAGCTACATGAAACAATTTCTTGGGAATTGTCCCAATCAATGCAATGGCTGTAGTCTCTAATGTGAGCAAAAATCCCACTAGATGATTGGCCAATACGGACACTATACTTGTGCTGGCTCAATCTAACTTTTAATTCCTTGTCAGTCTGACCAATGTAACAAGAATTGCAATTCTTGTAAGGAATACTAAAGACACAACCCGCCGAATTATCATGCGAAATTTTTATGAGAAGTTCTTTGATTGAATTATTTTTAAATACAACATTATCATTAAAATCCTTAAGGACACGAGGAAGTTTCACCAAGTTAGGATGAAAGGGAATAACCAAAAGATTCTTTTTATCAAAAGGATCTTTTGGGGAAGAGTCATCGTATGACTTTCTGGCCTTGTATCATGATCTAACTATCACATATTTTGGGTATTTCAAGTTTGGTGCTATTTCATAAATCCTTTTTATTTCTTCATCTCAAAATTCAGGACTTCAAACTCTAAAAGCTCTAAGAAACAATGGAGGGAAAAACTGAGATCTTTGTATTAAGGGGGTGAGCAGAATAATAGTGAACATATGACCAAACGTTAGTGGGTTTGCGAAAAACATCAAACCTAAGGTACCTTTCTTTCCTGTGAATGGTAACATCTATATTATAATTCGTGTATGTATGTATGTATGTATGTATGTATGTATGTATGTATGTATGTATGTATGTATGCATGTATGTATGCATGTATGTATGCATGTATGTATGTATGTATGTATGTATGTATGTATGTATGTATGTATGTATTTGCAGAAGAAATCACTTAAACATGTGATTCTAGTATGCAGAAAGACCACTGCGTATGTATGTATATATGTATGTATGTATGTATGTATGTATGTATGTATGTATGTATGTATGTATGTATGTATGTATGTATGTATGTATGTATGTATGTATGTATGTATGTATGTATGTATGTATGTATGTATGTATGTATGTATGTATGTATGTATGTATGTATGTATGTATGTATATATGTATATATATTCGCATATCCATACACATACATATATAATGAAGGTTAGGTTGGCCAACACAATACAATCTTATTCAACTGGAGGTGGGGAGGCAGTTTCTGTAAGTAAAAAGCCAAAGAATTGTCCAAAAATGAACTGTAGATGAGTTAGGGAAAAATGTCTCATATATATATATATATATATATATATATATATATATATATATATATATATATATATATACATTATATATATACATATATATATATATATATATATATATATTAAGAAGAAGAATTGATTAAAAAATAAAAATAGAGAAATTAAAATAAATAAACAAATAGATAAATAGATGAATAAATAAATAAATAGATAAATACACAAATAAATATATAAACAAATGAACAAATAATATTAGTAAAATGATTATTAAAAAGAATGATGCCATTTTCATTCGAAAACGGGAGTGGACCAGCTGTCCGCGATCTTCCATTCGGCCACACCGGCTCATGCGTTTCCCACCTGCTTACCATAATTTCCCGTGAGCGAGACCTGTGTTATGAAATGGATACAATGCATGCGAAACAACAGTCCCTCAAGCTTATTTCCCCGGAACTGCGATGATAAATGTCTACGCAAAAAAAAAAAAAAAAAAAAAAAAAAAAAAAAAAAAAAAAAAAAAAAAAAAAAAAAAAAAAAAAAAAAAAAAAAAAAAAAAAAAATCTTGCCACCAAAAAAAAAAAAAAAAAAAGCTTGCCACAACTGACACTGCTCTATCCAGGGGTTTTTCACTTCCCAGCGCGTGGAAGTGAGATGGTGAGTATGTTGGCGTCTATCAGAACAAAGGATAACCAGATTTCGATATGATTATATCTAAGGTGGCGGCACACTAGCCATTTCTCCCTAGCATGCTACTTGCTTTTGCTACTTCGTTTAAGTAGAAATGACTTCGGTTATGATCTTTTGTTTTTCGAATTTCCAAATTTCAAATTATTCTTGCGTCATACAGTGAGAAGTTGAATGGCGAATTAAGAGATATTCTTAAAAAAAGTCTAGAATATTCTAACCGAACTAATTTCTGTGCCGCCATCTTTAGTGTCTTCAGTGTGAAGCCCGCTAATAAAATCGTCTGATTTTGAAAAGAACAAAATATATAGAATAACGAAATGGCCAGACCTCCTTAAAGGCGTTGTCGCTCTGGATTGTTTTTCCTCCGTCTGTCGGAGTAAATTTGTTGAGAAAACAAAATAGTTTGCCATAGCGATTTGACGGCGGAATAAATGCTGGAGGTAGATGGTACCGCCGATAAATCGGAGGTCGGAGAAAAAATAGCCCAGTGTGATAACGCCTTAACGTTAGACAGAATAAAATGTATATAGACCATCACCACGTGGGATACTACCTGGCAAGGTTTGATTAACTTACTATGTAACCTAATTGAACTTCATTTTTCTGGATCGTGTTTAATCTAGATAAGCAAATAGATGCAAGATCTTCGGGGAATTCTGGTGTTGGTTTTCTGCTCTTCATCTTCTTATACGAAGAAACCAAAAGGGAATTTTCTTCAGATGTCTTCAGAGGTCTTCAGGTGAAGAATTTCGGCCCCTTTCACACTAGGCAACTAGTGACCGTCACTAGTGCAACTGCAAGCAACCAGTGACTGTCACCGAGTTGTGGAATCCTTCCTCATCATCTCATTAGTCGAAAGGATGGCATCGATGGAGGAGGTGCTTCTGTTGGCTTTGCTGGTCAAGAAAAAGAGACGGTCGGTGACGGCAACTGCCAGTGACGGTCACTTGTTACCGGAGCGGGCAACAGCCACAGCCTGTTGCGCAACCGGGCAACCACAGTGACGTAGTGTGAAAGGCTCAATTTAAAATAATGGTAGGCAACTAGTGACCGTCACTAGTTGTTTAGTGTGAAAGGGGCCTTACAACTGAGGTGCTGAAGATGTTGTCTTTGCCAAGGAAGCCACGGCAAGAGGCAATCACTAGTGGCGGCACACTAGGCACGTCTCGCCAGCATGCTACTTGCTTTTGCTACTTGATTTGAATAGAAACGACTTTGGTGACGATTCTTGTTTTTCAAAATTCCAAAAGTCAAATTACTCCTGTGTCATATATTGAGAAGCTGAATTACAAACTAAGAGAAGTTAAACCTAGAATACGAATGTTAGACACATTGCTGAGATGTTCTGAACGAATGTCTAGAATATTGTAACATAAGTAGTTTTTAATCAAACCAAGTAGCAAAAGCAAGTAGCATGCTATCCTCGTGTGCCGCCACATTTAATAGTCATTGCTTTGGTTGTGACGAGTGGCTTGTTTGGCTCCCATCAAATGATTTTTTTATGTTTAGAAAATCCTCTTTAGGACCCAGAGCAGTGGGCGGGATACAGGGATGACCCGTCATCCACGAGGAGCTAAGATGGGACGGGGGGAAAGGGTGGTGGATGGGAGTGGAATGGGTGGGAGTGGAATGGGTGGTAGTGTAATGGGTGGGGGTAGGTAATGCACTTTGACTTGGCTACCTCTCTAGTAAGGGGAAAAAAGCTCTTGGTACATAGATAGATAGATAGATAGATAGATAGATAGATAGATAAATAGATAGATAGGAAATCCTGTACTCAAAACCGTGGTATGTTTCAGTCGTTCAAGGGTTGTAGTTTGGTTGTATGTTTTATTTCGACGCTCGATAAGAAAAGCCTATCGCAGATCGTTATGTTGGAGTACACATACACATACGCACACACACACACACACACACACACACACACACACACACACACACACACACACACACACACACACACACACACACACACACACACACACACACACACACACACATACACAGACACACATACACACACACACACACACACACACACACACACACACACACACACACACACACACACACACACACACACACACACACACACACACACACACACACAACTCCATGGCGCAGTGGTAGCGATAGCGGCCGCCACTACGGCGGTCCGGGTTCGAATCCCGCCCAGGGCTGAAATAATTTCAGTATCGCTGCGCAGCGAGTCGTTACTCCAACTCTCGTGGGCGGGGAGTTGTGTGTGCGTTTAAGGTCACAGAATTACCCATGGATCGGTCATATATGAGCTCTGAGCTCTCTTCCGGGACGATCACGAGTCTAACGCGTGATTCAGGCCCATGGTGAATCACACACACACACAGACACACACACACACACACACACACACACACACACACACACACACACACACACACACACACACACACACACACACACACACACACACACACACACACACACACACACACACACACACACACACACACAGACACACACACTATTACAGATATGAAAAATCTTGGAAAAGT
>NC_134783.1:47300020-47325020 GCF_046742065.1 Oratosquilla oratoria | reverse complement strand
CACACACACACTATGGCGGTCCGGGTTCGAATCTCACTCAGGGCTGAAATAATTTCAGTATCGCTGCACTGCGATTTGTTACTTCAACTCTCGTGGGAGGGGAGTTGGGTGTGTGTGTACGTGTAAGGTCATAGCATTACCCATAGATCGGTCACATATGAGCTCTGACCTCTCTTCCGGGAGGGAAATAGCTGCCGATCATGGGTCCAACACGTGATCCAAGACCATGGTGAATCACACACACACACACACACACACACACACACACACACACACACACACACACACACACACACACACACACACACACACACACACACACACACACACACACACACACACACGTCAACTTATCCCTAACTTCCTCCAGCCTCTAACACAACACACTCACCGTCACACCTAAATCAATGATATCATGTTTGCCATTCGTCACTTGGCACTGGCAGGAGGCACAGTGCCAAGGAGGAGAGTACCCACAGCGAACGTAACACCGTAAAGTAAACCAAGCCGTTCTTGGCCCAGCAGCGCGTGTGTCCGGGTCCAGGGATCGATCCGGACGCTCAGGGACCTCACCTCTCGCAGAGCGTCAACAAGCGAGCAGGTTCTCGATGGCTGGAACAACTTACTGGAAGCTCTTGAAGACGTCTGTCTTCTGGAGACCGTGAGGGAACGGGGGTCGCTCTGTCGTTCTGCCAACAGAGTCTCAGGGGTGTTGTCCATGGAAGGAACTGTGAGAGTCTGAGGGTCTGGAAGGGAAAGGGTTGGCTGGAAGGATTCGTTTTCATTAGGAGCTTCATGTACCATTTCACCAATTTCTCCCTATATGTATAGTTGTAATGAATACGCACAGACGCTCCTCTGCTTGCGAACATTCGGCTTACGAACTTTCAGACTTACGAACGAAGAGGACCGCAAGTCACCCATCACCTCAAGCCTACTTCTCCAGTTTCAAAGGAAAGAAAACCAATATCAAATTATTATTGTCACAATTCATTTATGTTTTATGCATCATTAGCAATGTGTTTTAGGATAAGAAAACATGTATTGACTTAATGTAATACGTATTTAAGCCGTTTGGAACATAATTCGTTCGTAAGTCGATGAGTGCCTGTAATTATCATATAGTACATGTACATCAAGAGTGATTTGTTCAGACCTCATGGTCGAAACGGGTCCCGGTGTTCCTCCAGCGTGACTGCTTAAGCCTCGAAGGCTAATGGTGACTGCCACTTGCCTTGGCTGGAATTTTCGAAATGTTTTTGTATTTCCAAGGAAGTCTGCTTATATACGTTCGGAAAAATCACAGTGTGTATGCATACATTTGTGCTTCTGTTTATACATGTGTGTGTAACCACGTGCACTTGTTTGTCTATTTTTTTTTCTTTTTTGGTGGGGGGGAGGAAGAGTTTTTTTTTTCGAAAACTGAGAGAAAATTCTTTTTCTTTCTTATCTATTCCTATGACCGAAGACTGCAGCATCGACTTTTCAGAGTGCATAGATCTGAAAAGAAGACTTCTGAAAGGGTCTGCAGATTCGATAGTGCATCTTCAAAGAGGTAGGGTGGAGGGAGGGAGAGGGGGAGAGGAGGAGAGGGGAGGAGGGAGAGGGAAGGGGGAGGAGGAGAGGGAAGGAGGGGGAGGGGGAGGAGGGAGGGAGGGGAGGGGGAGACCTTCAGTTTAGGTTTCCAGTAAAAGGAAAATTATTCTGAAAAGTATATACGCAGCCACACCACCTCTCTTGATGGGGAAATAAAGTATTTCCTTCACTGCTTCTAACTTTGGAACTTTCTAGAGCGCTAGACCCTGGCTAGCTCAAAAATCTTGATGCTTTTGGTGTTGTAGGCCTACTCCAGGTTTTGTTATATTTGTTAGAAAAAATAAAGGAAAAAATAGACTTAGTAACTATGTAGTGAGCGCTGAAAAATTTATTAAAAGAAGATTAGATAACTTTATGGAATGTTTTGAAAGGTAAGGGATATGGAACTGCCTAGTGTAGGTCTTATGGTCTCTTGTAGTCTCCTTCATTCTTACGTCCTTATATGTCAACAAGTGATTAACTGCGGCAGATATCTGCACCTTTGCCATGAGTGCTTAGGCAGCAATCATCATCATCATCATCATCATCATCATCATCATCATCATCATCATCATCATCATCATCATCATCATCATCATCATCATCATCATCATCATCATCATCATCACCTTCATCATCATCATCACCATCACCTTCATCATCATCATCATCATCATCATCATCATCATCATCATCATCATCATCATCATCATCATCATCATCATCATCATCATCATCATCATCTTCATCATCATCACATCATCATCATCATCATCATCATCATCATCATCATCATCATCATCATCATCATCATCATCATCATCATCATCATCATTCAATGTTGTTATCATTTAGAGGGTAATTGATTTTCTGGTTTAAATGAAATAAAATGAAAAAGTTATTTCTTTTTCTTCCCACTTTTCCTCCTCCTTCTCCTCCTCCTCCTCCTCCTCCTCCTCCTCCTCCTCCTCGTTCTCCCTTTCCCCCTTCTTTCGTGGGGAAGGCGTATATCGCATTCAGGAGAGTTCAACAAAGAAGGCGAGAGAAAAGTTGAAATTCCACTCGGCTGGTTCTAAATCCCCTCTTGAAAAAAAAAAAAAAAAAAAAAAAAAAAAAAAAAAAAAAAAAAAAAAAAAAAAAAAAAAAAAAAAAAAAAAAAAAAAAAAAAAAAGAGGAAAGAAATTTAGGTTTAATGATGGTGAAAATGAACGTGATGGCGATTATGAAAAAAAAATCATACTGGGGTAAAATTAAATGTTATAGTAGATTTCTAGGTGTGTGTGTGTGTGTGTGTGTGTGTGTGTGTGTGTGTGTGTGTGTGTGTTTACCTAGTTGTATTTGCCTAGTTGTATTATACGGGAAGGGAGCTATGCTCGTGGTGACCCGTCTTTGTATCTCTCAGCATCAAGTTTTTTCTTAAAATCTTGAATAGTGTTTGCACACACTGTTTCTTTGTCTAATTTGTTCCAAGTATCTATCACTCTTTGTGGGAAGCTATTTTTTCAGATCTCTTCTATAATTAAATTTTTTTAGTTTCTTTTCATGTCCTCTTGTTTTTCCATTGTCCCATTTCAATAAGTCTTTTTCGTTCATCCTCACGTAAATATTATGACCATGCCAGGATGTTCACTGAAAAAAACAGACAATTCTCTTCTGAAAATACTTCATCAAAGCATAAAGTACAACAACGAATACTCTGAAGAGAGTGGAGGGAGGGGGTGGGTGGAATGGGGGGGTGGAGGGTGGAGGATAATTGATAGTTTACAATTATTTTTCAAAATCATCCAAGAACACTGAAGATCCAAAGGTTATTCTAATATCAATAAAACAATTCATCAAAACGTTGAATATAAAAAAGAAAAAGAAAATACTCTGAAAAGAGTGGAGGGTGGATGCAAAGTGTGGAGTAATTATCACTAACTTACAACTCTTCTTCGCAATCAACCCTGAAGGACCTAAGATTCTTCTAACCTCAATAAAATCATCTGGGATTAACCAGAATAAGATTTTAAGCTCGTCACTGTGGTGTAGATGTCTTTCATGCAAAGCAAACCTCAAGAAAATAATATTAAATAGGATAAAACAAAATAGAATAAAGATAAAAATAAAATAAGTAAAATAGAATAAAATAAAAAATAAAATAAAATAAAATAAAATGAAATAAAATAAAATAAAATAAAACAGAATAAGGTAAATAAAATAAAATGACATAAAATAAAACAATTAAAATAAAATAAAAAATGAAATAAAATAAAATGAAATAAGATAATATAAAATAAAATAAAATAAATAGATTAAAAATCATATAATTTCACGCCGGCTTGAGCTCTTTCATTAGGTTATCTTCATCGAGATAATTTTCATTATTTTAATTCCTTCATTACGGTCTTGTTAAAGAAGAATAAGAGTTTAAGTTTACAAAGGTCATCGTGTTAACAAAGGGATTGATTAAGTCTTACATCTTCATTATGAAAATAATGCTGATTAGACTTGTTGCTTCTATTTTCCGTCATTTATTAAACAAATATTTTCTTTCCTACATTTGTGACTCGACTTCTTTAGCGCAATTTTTGTCTCCAAGAATAGAACTAAAAAAAAAAAAAAAAAAAAAAAAAAAAAAAAAAAAAATAAATAAATAAATAAATAAATAAATAAATAAATAAATAAATAAATAAATAAATAAATAGAATACATAGATAAATAAATAAACAAACAAATAAATAAAATAAAATAAAACAAAATAAATAAATAGATAAACAAAATTAAATAGATAAATAAATAGATAAAATAAAATAATTTCTTTACTAGTGTTATTTCTTTAACTGATGAAACCGAATAGTTAGCTATAACAATATCTATAAAGTTTTCCACCACAACTAAAGGACCAAGAAGAACCAGAGCCTTCCCTTCCTAAACTGAATAAAATCGTTTGTCGTTAGCCAGAATAAAATGGCGCTGGTTGGCATCTCAAGAGCGGAGAACCTTTCTTGATTTATGACGTCAATAGTGGCACTATTTGATGCCAAAAGAACTAAAGATAATCTTGTCCTTCATTGGCCATAAATTATGTTAAGTACCAACCCCAACCCCCCGTATTGGACGCTTAAGTTGTATATAATAATTTTTTGGGGGATTTTTAGTGATATCCCTACGGATCAGAGTCGTGCGGTATGCATTAAGGCCCTGTTTACACTAGTGATTTGAACCGCGCGGAAACCGCGGCGGTACCGAATGGGAATGGAAAAACTGCGCGGATGTGTGTGAACGCCTCCATTGACTTATATTGCATTTGAACAGTCGCGGTTGAAACGGAGATGGTTGAAACCGCGATGGTTGAAACCGCTAGTATGAACAGGGCCGTAGCGCCGGATAGTGGTCTTAAAAAAAAAAAAAAAAAAAAAAAAATATATATATATATACATATATATATATATATATATATATAACGCAAAATTTCATGTATGTGCATGTAACTCGAGCATACAAATATATAAGAAAACTTGCGCTCAACTTGTATCTCTCTTGATAGCGTAGTTGGTTATTTACTATGGCACTTGTCATGTGATCGCTGAGTTCGAGTCCTTGGCAGTACCACATTTCAATTTCTGCGCCTCCATTGACTTACATTGCATTTGAACAGTCGCGGTTGAAACGGAGATGGTTGAAACCGCGATGGTTGAAACCGCTAGTATGAACAGGGCCGTAGCGTCGGATAGTGGTCTTAAAAAAAAAAAAAAAAAAAAAAAAAAAAAAATATATATATATATATATATATAACGCAAAATTTCATGTATGTGTATGTAACTCGAACATACAAATATATAAGAAAATTTACGCTCATTATATCTCTCTTGATAGCATAGTTGGTTATTTACTATGGCACTTGTCATATGATCACTGAGTCCGAGTCCTCGGCAGTAACGCATTTCAATTTCTGCATGTGGCCCCATTGAGTCTCCCGATGTTGATGGCTTAGAATTAAAGTGCATTATGGTTGTTAATATATATATATATATATATATATATTTACATATATATATATACATATATATACATATATATATATTTATATATATATATATATATATATATATATATATATGTTGCCCCCACTGATAAAACCGTTGGTTATTGCCAAAGAATAATTTTGTAATCACAGAGGTGGTGAATAAGAAATTCAAGGAGGAATAGCATAGGTCAAAACTGACCAACATAATATTTTTCTAGTGAAAATTAGTAAAAGGCTGCATGTTTCTGGTCCGTAGGGGTTATTAGAATAATGGCTGTATAAAACTTAGGCAGCTAATTACCCATATGAAGTTCATTTATATAAATTTGTTCCTCATTAAAAAATTAGGTAGATTTTTCCTGTTTGTAAAAATCTCAAACCATATTTGGGTAAAAATATTCCAAATTTATTAATTCGATTTAGATCATCTTAACTATAAAGCGAGATCCGCGACAGTCATGTTCTCCGTTTTCTGTGGCGTCAGACAGAATAGAATATATAATGTCTTCCACTATGGAGCATTTGGGATAAATTTCGCCTTGATGGATACAGGTGACGACCGTCACGGCATCAAGGGTAAAGATTATTGGCTTCATCTGTAGATATTGTAGCTTATCTATTTATATTCTAATTTATTTTCGCTGCAGAATGTTTATGTTCCCCGTGGAACGCCTGTGTGGACCCCGTAACTCGCAGGCGTCGTTAAAGTCGACTCGAAATATCGCGACGATTTGTTGGATGAATATCGTTCAATTCGGATTCAAATGTAAGTTAGAAATATATGCAGGATTATGCAAATCACAATTAATTTGCACTACGTTTATTTTACATTTTCTGATCAGGTAAAATTGTTAGTAGTAATGCGCTAGTAGGTTTGCCAATTGAAAATTTTATTTGTTTTAGAATTAATTTACCGAAATAAAAAACACTCAATAGGGATACAGCACACTAGTTTGCAATAATATATTTTCCATTTTAGTAAAAGTCAAACTGATAATTAAATAGTCAGGAAAAAATAATCATACACGAATGAAAAAAAATGTTGAACATGATGCGTAGAAATAAACATCATAGTTCTACAGAACGACTCTTGATTCATGATCTCTTGTCTGTTAATGGAAAATCATCGTTGTCAAATTAGTAATTGATAAGATTTAGTCCTTAGATTGGTCTAGTCTAACTTAAAATAACTTACATAATAATAGACCTCGCGTGTGGCAGCAGCGACAACGATGCCAATCGACTGTCATCAGATTTTACATTTTGTTTGTCAGAACGATTCATAAAAATATTCCCTGTTATTCACTGAATATGAAAGTAAACACGTATGTGTAGAGATATCAAACATGCTTAATTGATATAGTGATGGGATGAATATGTATTAGCTTTCAGTGGAGGAATAATATCTCTATGACGTTTCTCTTCAAAATGTCGACAACATAAATTCAAACATGACAGACGTGCCTCGAGGGAGATGTTGCCAATCAGTAGTCGAGTTGCGTTGGTAGAGTTCGTTAGTTCTTTGTGACCGGTGTGATTTTGTGAAGTGAAACTTGTTGACAGTGTTTTTCGTGTGAACGTTTTACTCTTTATAAAAGCAAATGAAGCATCATGAAAAGAATGTACGAATTATGTCGTCGATTGAAACGAGTGAAGGCGAGGAAAATAAGGCCACATTGGAGATTCTCAGGTGTATGTATATATTTGATTTGCATTTTTTTTTATCTTCAACCCGGAGCTTTAGATAAAATTATCTAACGTCAACCATAGAAATATATAAACTGTTATCATAGTAAAGAAACACTGACATAATCGTCATTGACCAATAGTAAGTTAGGGTAAATTTTTTAGTTTCGACCATGGGCCAATATAGCAATAGAAAATTAATGATTAATTTTGTAAATTATAATGTATCAACATAATATGCAATATTATGAGCGGAAATAAGAAATAAAGGTGCTAAAACAGATTTCGTAAGTAACGAAGTCGTGCAGGATGAATGGTACGCCATGTTTGTTACGATAGATGCCGACGTCAAAGAAATGAAAAAATGATAAATTCGTCTAACCTAAACTGAAATTACCTAACCTAACCTAACCTAACCTAACCTAACCTGTGTTTGATAAATCATTACCTGCAAATTAAATGTCATCCGGCTCGCCCTCGTTGTCGTCGTCGTGAGAGACGTTGGCGGGCTTTTCAACCACTCTCAGCTTGCGGGGTATACAAAGTTCTTGCAGCTTGAAGAAATGCATGTATCTCCGCTCCATAACATTCCTTCAAGAAAATGGGGTATTTTTAAATTTCGACCATGGGGGCAATATAGCAATAGAAAATTGAATATTAATTTTGTAAATTAAAATGTATCAATGTAATATGCAATTTTGTGGGCGGAAACGAAAATAAAATATACCTTACTACAAGCTAATATGCTCATGAACGAAGTCGGTAGCATAGGATCGGGACGCCATCTTGTCGTCTGTCAATTGACGGCCTCGGTACTTCCGACAGTACCTGGCCAGGTACATTTTCTTGAAGGAATGTTATGGAACGGAGATACATGCATTCCTTCAAGCTGCAAGAACTTTGGGTCAATTTATAGTTTCTCCCAACCATAGAATTTGATATGTGGCTTATGTGTTTCTGGTGAGAAGTGTTGTGATATGAACGATGGTGTACATTATTTCCGTCGCAAATGCGTACTTTTGAAGTAATTAAGTATTGAAGTTATGCACTTATGCCTACATCTCCCGAACGATCTGGGGGGACGTGTGGGAAATCGGGGTTTTTGGGTGGGGGAGACTAATCAATGATGATTATAATTTATTTTATATTATTTGTTTTTGTTTTGTTATCATTTGTCTGTCTGATTTTCATTTATTATTAGTTATGTCAATTTATTATTATTTACTATTTACCTGTTTGTTTATTATTTAACTATACCTATGCATTTATTTATGTATTTTATTTATCATTTACATTATTATAGTTTTTATTTATTGTTTTATTATTATTGTGATTTTTTTTCGCATCCGACCTAGATATGGACCAAAAAGTCTCCTGTCGGCATGCTCCGCCTTTGTAATCCTTTGTAATGCGCGTTGCCAAACAGGTGTAAAATGAAGAAGACTAAAGAAACCCATAAAAAAAAATATATATATATATCCCATATCGGCGGGTACTGCGCGCGGCGCCATGTTTGTTTACTAACGATTGTAAGTATTTGTGAGTAGAAGCGCTAGATTTAGGACAGCTGCTAGCGCAAGACTTGGTAACCGTAAACTAAACTAACCTAACCTAACCTAACGGAGGTAACGTTAGTTTACGGTTAGGAAGTCTTGCGCGGCTGGAGTGGACTTCGCTAAGTGTAACAGATCTAGCGAGACATTTTTCGAATCGTTGGTAAAAACAAAGATGGCTACCGCTGGACTCCGGCCCTAAAATATGATTTTTAAGTTATTTTCTTTATATTTTTTAAGTGTTTTTGTTAATTTTATACCTGTTTTGCAACGCACGTTACTCCATTTATTAGTCTTCCCCACCCAAAAACCTCGATTTCCCACACGTCCACCCAGATCGTTCGGGAGATGTAGGCATAAGTGCATAAATTCAATACTTAATTACTTCAAAAGTACGCATTTGCGACGGAAATGATGTACACCATCGTTCATATCACAACATTTCTCACCAGAAACACATAAGCCACATATCAAATTCTATGGTTGGGCGAAGCTATAAATAGTCCGAACTTGGTCCATATTCCTTCAAGTACCTCGCGAGGTACTGGTGGAAGTACTGAGGGGTAAACACTTGACGAACAAGATGGCGTCCCGATCCTATGCTTGTGACTTCGTTCGTTAGTATATTTGCTTGCAGCTGGGTATTTTTTTCATTCCCAAGAAAATAGCATATTACGTTCATGTATTATAATTTACAAAATTAATATTTAATTTTCTAATGGTATATCGCGTAGTTGTGCACAACTGGATTAATGCCGCGCACACGCTCAGATGTTAGCGCGCTCGCTCACATGTTAGCGCGCTCGCTCACATGTTAGCGCGCTCGCTCACATGTTAGCGCGCTCGCTCACATGTTAGCGCGCTCGCTCACATGTTAGCGCGCTCGCTCACATGTTAGCGCGCTCGCTCACATGTTAGCGCGCTCGCTCACATGTTAGCGCGCTCGCTCACATGTTAGCGCGCTCGCTCACATGTTAGCGCGCTCGCTCACATGTTAGCGCGCTCGCTCACATGTTAGCGCGCTCGCTCACATGTTAGCGCGCTCGCTCACATGTTAGCGCACACGCTCACACACTAGCGCACACGCTCACACACTAGCGCACACGCTCACACACTAGCGCACACGCTCACATGTTAGCGCGCTCGCTCACATGTTAGCGCGCTCGCTCACATGTTAGCGCGCTCGCTCACAAGTTCGCGCGCTCGCTCACATGATAGCGCTCTCTCTCACATGTTAGCGCGCTCGCTCACATGTTAGCGCGCTCGCTCACATGTTAGCGCGCTCGCTCACATGTTAGCGCACACGCTCACACCCTAGCGCACACGCTCACACACTAGCGCACACGCTCACACACTAGCGCACACGCTCACACACTAGCGCACACGCTCACATGTTAGCGCGCTCGCTCACATGTTAGCGCGCTCGCTCACATGTTAGCGCGCTCGCTCACATGTTAGCGCGCTCGCTCACATGTTAGCGCGCTCGCTCACATGTTAGCGCGCTCGCTCACATGTTAGCGCGCTCGCTCACATGTTAGCGCGCTCGCTCACATTTTAGCGCGCACGCTCACATTTTAGCGCGCTCGCTCAAACGCTAGTGTACACACGCTAGCGCGCACGCTCACATGATAGCGCGCACGCTCACATGATAGCGCGCACGCTCACATGATAGCGCGCACGCTCACATGATAGCGCGCACGCTCACATGATAGCGCGCACGCTCACATGATAGCGCGCACGCTCACATGATAGCGCGCACGCTCACATGATAACGCGCATACTCACATGATAGCGCGCACGCTCACACGCTAGCGCGCTCGCTCACACGCTAGCGCGCACGCTCACACTAGCGCGCGCATAAGAGTACACAAATGCACGCACGCATTTAGGCACACACATATTTGGTTGCAAGGAATCGAAGAACAACCTGAAGTAGGTTTGTCATCAACACGCAGGGAGGCCTCGCACGTTACTTTAACAGGAGTGCATATCAGAGTTGAAGGGAAACGGGGAACCTCTTCGGTAATGTTAGCACCCACAATGCTAAGCGGAAACCGAGACGCAGGTGACGCAGCAAAGGCAGACTTCCTGTTGCTGAATTGAAGTACACTTTGAACACACTCGATGTGATTCTAGATGCACTACTTCAGGATTTCAAGAGAGAAATTCAGAGTGTACTTCAATTCAGCAACAGGAAGTCTGTCTTTGCTCTGTGCTGCGTGGCTTGTGTCGCCTGTGTCACCTGCGCCTCTGTTTGCGCTTAGGCTGAGCGCTGGAAAATCAATGTCATGGTGGGTTGGGGTGAGAATTGGTTGGAGATAATTAAGCATGCAATTGTGGCCGAGGTAGTGAACATAAGAATGAAGGAGACTGCAAGACGCCATAAGGCCTACACAAGGCAGTTCCATGTTCATTACCACCCTGTCATCCCCATCCATCTAATCTTTTCTTAACAACCCATGGTTTCAGCGCTCACTACATGGTTGCTAAGTCTATTCCATTCGTTGACCAACTCTGTTGTTAAACCAATTCTTGCCTGTGTCCTTCTCAAATCTAAATGTCAAATTTAGATCCAATACTGCGAGTTCTGCCTTGTTGTGTTAATATGATGAAGGAAAGAGTTGGAGAAAATTCGAGATCAGTCGTATGCCCATTTCTCAATATCCAGGTCTTGCCATATTCCATCTGTATTGATGGTATATGATATCCCGTAAAAACTTAAATGTATATATAGTTCTCAAAACACGCCATTGTTTCGTAAGTAGTAGATTGAGAGATCGAAGGGGGGTGCGTATGGCTGAAAGGGTTATCTAACTGGGGTATTTTTCCCTCCAACCTCAGATGCAACGGCGGTACCATCTACCTCCAGAACTATTTCCGCCGTAAAGTCACTACGGTAATTTTTTTTTTTCTGAACAACTAACATGGAATGTCATTTGATATGCCGGAGGAAAATTATTTTCCTCTTGCATATCACTTCCTGGGAGCTACGGGCTGCAAATTTACTCCAACAGTCACGGTGTGATGAACGTCGTCACTCATGGATGTGTAAAGAAAACGGGTGCATTGATTGAACGCGCATGTCCTCCACGTTTCAACCAGTTGAAACCAGTTTAAACCAGTTTGATAGGATTATGTTGTATGATAATACACTGCCACTGTCTTTCTTACATAAATGTGACACGTTTTTCTCTCTTTTTCTTTTGCAGGCGTCCGTAGTTTGGCATCGAGGGCGGTGGTTCTGTAAAGTCAACGAGTACAACAACGTTACGACCTGGGTCAGCCCTAGAGCCGACTCGTGCGCATAAGTGTCTTGACTCGTCGGAGTTGTCTCACTCGTGTGGGCAGCAAAGCGTGTGGCTCGTTTTTGGCGAGATAACCAGATATTCAAATTCGGTTTTATTTTTCTATACTTTCTCTCCCCTCTCTCCCTCGTACTTATCTGTTTTTTTAGTGTTTATCGTGTCCCGTCTGGATGGGTTAGCCAGCTTATCGTGGCTTCTGGTGCTGTGCCTGTTAGGCCTTCAACTTCAGTAACTTCTTCTCGAACTGGCTAAAACTGTTTACTTCTTCGTCCACCCCTTCTTCTTGCTTGACCTCTACCCTCGCTTGGCGTTCAAGGCTTACCGAGCCTCCCCATCAGCAGGCACCACGTTGTAGTGTTTTCTACCTAGCGGTTGTTGATTGTGAAAACCCTAGATTCGTGTTCTGTAGTGCACTGCGGAGGTCGACTCAGGATCCCTCGAGTATTTTGAGTTTGTGTATCGTACCTGAAACGCGTGCAGTTGCACATGCAAGCAGTTGGTGCTGCATCAGTACACGCCTGCAATGCTCCTCCGCATTGTACATATACACTGTCATCTCGCGTGTCACGTGGTCGTGTGTAGCCTCAAGCCGCAAAGCTCACGTGGCGCGTCGTAGTACACGTACCAGCACGTAGCATCAGTGCCCCGTAGTGCAGCCTCCCCTCTCTGCGTGCTTGCTCACGTGCGTGTTCACGTGGCGTTACGTGAATCGTTCACGTGACGTGATAAGGTGACACCACCGTCGCTCCAACGCAACGTCCAACCTTCGACCCTGTTCTCCCATCAGTGTAAGACCAGACACAGTGGAAGTTGTGTGTACATCCGATGTACCAGTGTGTGCGCCTCAGTGTGTGTTTGTGTACATAAGAAATGTGTATAAATATATAATTATATAAATATATATTATTGGAGAGAATATATATATATGCACACATATATAGATATATATATACATATATAATATATAAACCCTAAATACTCGAGATTCCTACTACTCTTGTCTGACGAGGAAGACCGCCTTTGCTTGGGGGAACGGTCGCGATAGTATGTTTAGCCCTCTTCAGGAGCTTTACCGCCGCGCCTTCGGTCCCCTCACGTCCACACAAGACACGAAGTAGCTGCACTCCCGCGGGAGAAGCGAGTCGGCGGGGAAGTTTGCTTCGCCTCGCCTTCTTCGGAGTAGTAGCCCTTAACAGTGTAGCCGGCCCAACTCACGCACTCGTCTCGCCATACCTCCTTCGGCTACTTCTGCAGCAGGCACCTGCTCACGACAAGTACCGGTAGCAGCAGTAGCGCTACAGTTTGTTACCTTCACCTGCTCACCAGCACAAGAGTCTCGACTCGCTTTTATTCTCGTATACTCTCTCCCCTTCAACCCCGAACACTCACCAAGATGCCTGTACGACGAGGAAACTTGGCGCCCCAAAATCTCTTCATCGACACCATCATTCGTCGCTTCGATGGACCGAGTGAGTAAACATTTGTTGTATTTTTCTGTATTGATTTCAACACTTCGTATGTTTTATCCCTGTGTTCTCTTTTTCTCTCGTGTTGAACCAAGGTTTTCTTTTCATGTGAATAATTTTTTTTTGTCGCCATTTTTTTTTTTTTTATCCTCAGGTGTCTTGTTTCCAAGATGGGTTTTCTTCTAGTGGAACACGTTTCCTCATGTTGGGTTTATCTGAAAGTGTCTTGAGTATCGCAACATCGAAGGCAGTCAGTTAATGCTTCCAGTTTCTCAGTGCAGAAACCCAATTCCCCACAAGAGCCGGCAACGGTTCTCGAGACTTCCCGCAACGCCCTCCTGAAGAAACCGTAGACTGCTGTGCGGGTTGAGGGTGGATCTATTCCCATGACACCTGATAGAAGGTGGAGGAGGGAACGGTCTTTGGGTGTCAGCTCTCCTTGTGTAAAAGAGAGATAGGGAGAGAGGGGGGAGGGAGGGAATGAGAAAGAGGGAGGAAGGCAGGGAGGGGAAGCGAGAGAAGGGCAAAGAGAAAGAGAAAGGGGTAGAGGGAGAGAGATAGAGGGGTAGAGAGAGAGAGAGATAGAGGGGTAGAGAGAGAGAGAGAGATGGAGGGGTAGAGAGAGATGGAGGGGTAGAGAGAGATGGAGGGATAGAGAGAGAGGGGTAGAGAGAGAGAGAGGGGTAGAGAGAGAGAGAGAGAGAGGTGTAGAGAGAGAGAGAGGTGTAGAGAGAGAGAGGGGTAGAGAGAGGGAGAAAGAGAGAAAGGGGGTAGAGAGAGAGAGAGGGGGTAGAGAGAGAGAGAGAGAGGGGAGGTAGAGAGAGAGGGGAGAGAGAGAGAGAAGAGGGGGTAGAGAGAGAGAGAGAGTGGGGTAGAGAGAGAGAGAGGGGGGTAGAGAGAGAGGGGTTAGAGGTGGGTGTAGAGAGAAAGAGGGGGAGGGGATAGTGGAGGCTAAGAGATAATGGGTCCTGTATAGAGATCGAATGCCACCCCCTCAGGGTTTCACCTCTGGACAGAGGTTAGGGTATTCATGGGCTTACAAACGAATGGTTGGGGAGATGATCATCTCTGACGTCCGTCCAGAAGTACGATTACATTCAGGTGACACTGAAGGAACTGTGGTCGTTTCCGGTAAATGGCTGGGTCATGTTACAGTAGCCCTGAGTGTCTTAACTGAGGGAGTAATTGAATTACTCTTAAGGGGTAATTTAATTACCCATCCCATGGCAAGACCTTTTTATAATTGCTCCTCACCCCAAAGGTAATAGGATAGGGCGTTGGGAATCAGTTTAGGCGTCTTTCATAATGCCTGGTCCCTATTTTGATTTCATTTTTTTTCTTTGCTGGCGGGGGGGGGGTAAGCAAAAAAGAAAAAATAGCGCAAGGTTGCAGACGTTGTTTTTTACGTGATGTCTTAGTAATATAAGTTCGTGACTTTGGGTGTTTACTATAACCTAGTGGATATGTATTAGCAAACGAAATTTATATTACTTGCCATAGTAATAGTTATTGTCAAATGCATGCACATCATGTAAGGTACTAGCGATTTATCCTCTAACGGTTCGTCGAACGCGGTTCGACAGACACGTGTTTAAATTTGTGTGAACGGGCTATTTGGGGTTTAACCAACGTGTTCGACAACCAAATACCCCGTTCACACATCACTTTAAACACGTGTCTGTCGAACCGCGTTCGACGAACCGTTAGACCGTAGATCCGTTGGTCCAACAAGACTGATGTCGGAGACTAACGGTGGTGTTCTTAAAAAAGTCTTTCCCTTCCAAGGATTTATATAAGGAAATATTTATATAAGGAAAGAATTTTTATAAGAATACCACTGTAAGAATCTTACGGTGGTGTTCTTAAAAATTCTTTCCTTATATAAATCAAGTAGAGAAGAAAAGGTAAAAGGTGCAGATGGAGAGATGATAATGGAAGAGAAGGCAGTAAGGGGAAGATGGGCAGAATATTTTAGGGAGTTGCTAAATGTGAAGGAGGATAGGGAGGGAAAGATAGCTGCAGTGGGAAATGCTAAGAAAATGAGAGTGATGAGTGAGGAGAATGGAGGAGAAATAAGGAAGGATGAAGTGAAGGCAGTTGTTAAGGTGATGAAAGCAGGTAAGGCACCTGGTCTGGATGGATGCCATGCAGAATGTCTGAAAAAGGGAGGTACAGTGATGGTGGACTGGCTGGTGAGGTTATTTAATGTTTGCTGGAGAGAGGGTAGAGTGCCGGAGGACTGGAGGAGTGCCTGTATAGTTCCTCTTTACAAGGGAAAAGGGGACAAGTGTGAATGTAGTAGTTTCAGGGGGATTAGCTTGTTAAGTGTAGTTGGGAAGGCTTATGGGAGGATCTTGATTGAGAGGATTAGGAGAGGAACAGAGGGAGTAATTGGTGAGGAACAGTGTGGATTTAGGACAGGTAGAGGTTGTGTAGATCAGATCTTTGTGGTAAGTGGACAAGGTGCAGGGTGAGAAAGCTATAGGAAAGGGGAAGGATGTTTTTTGGGCTTTTATGGATCTGGAAAAGGCTTACGATAGGGTAGACAGAAAGGCACTGTGGGAGGTTATGCAGATATACGGGATAGGAGGAAAGCTTCTGGGAGCTGTCAAGAGTTTTTATGTGAGTAGTAGAGCTTGTCAGGAGGTAAAGGTAAAGGTGGGACTTCGTCAAGGATGCGTTATGTCGTCCTGGCTGTTCAACTTATACATGGATGGGGTAGTGCAAGAGGTAAATGCAAGGTTAGTGGGTCAGGGACTGGAGATGGTTAAAGAAAATGGAGAAAGGTGGGAGGTGAGCCAGCTATTGTTTGCGGACGACACTGCGCTTGTGGCAGGATCGGAGGAGGGATTGGGGAAGTTGGTGGCAGAGTTTGAGAGAGTATGTGATAGAAGAAAGCTAAAGATAAATGTGGGTAAAAGTAAGGTGATGAGATGTACAAGGGGTGAAAGTGGTAGTAGACTGGAAGTGAGCATTAAGGGAGAGCGACTGGAGGAAGTGGATAGTTTTAGATACTTGGGTGCAAATGTGGCAGGAAAAGGTGGAGTGAAGGTGGAGGTAGAATGTAGATTGAGGGAAGCGAGTAAATGCCTTGGTGGATTAAAAAGTGTAATGAGGAATAGACATTTGGGAATGGATGCTAAGAGGAGACTGTATGAAGGAGTGATTGTGCCAACAGCACTGTATGGGGCAGAAACATGGAACATAAGAGAGGAAGAGAGGAGTTTGAATGTGTTTGAGATGAGGTGTCTGAGAAGTATGATGGGGGTTACTAGTGAGAAATGTGGAGGTGAGGAGGAGAACAGGGTTGGAAAGGGAGTTGGGAGATAGGGTTGATGAAAGAATATTAGGATGGTTTGGACAAATGGAAAGAATGAGTGAAGAAAGACTAGTAAAAGAGGTGTGGAAGGCAGATGTGGAGGGAGTGAACATGAGGGGACGTCCTAGGATGAGGTGGATGGATGGGGTGAAGGGGGCTTTGGGGAAGAGGGGAATGTCTGTTGAGGAAGGATGGGAGAGGACAGAAGACGGGTGAATGGAGAATGGTTGTATATGGATGATGTTGTGATGCATGAGGTGGAATGGGCGGGGGGATGGGGGGTGAGGTAGTATGTGTGAGCAAAATTTGACGCAGCCCGAAGGGATTTCTCTCCGTCTTCTCCTTTTATGCAATGGGGGGGGGGGGGACGGAGAGGGGGGTCGCCGATTTAATGAAGCGGCCTTGCTGTGGATGTGCTGTGTCTTGCGACACTGCTTCTGACCCAGGGCAGTGGACAAGGCGCAGGGATGACCCGTCATCCAGGAGGTGCTAAGATAAGAGGGAGGGTGGAGGGGTGTGGAGTGTATTCAGGGATGGAATGGGTGGGAATGATTTTATGCCTTTTCCTATTTGGCTACCTCCCTTGTAAGGGGGGAAAAGCCTTGGTATATGTATGTATGTATGTATAAATCCTTGGAAGGGATTTTTTTTTTTTTTTTAAGAATACCACCGTAAGTCTACCACCTGTTCTATGAACCAAACACCTTGACCTACTCGTACGTCTGGAAGTTCATGACCCACGGACCGATACTTGTTTTCGGACGAGGTCCGAGATTTCTCCATTATCAACTGTAGATCCTCCGTTTTTTCACGTAAGGAGAGCTAGCAACCCACGATTGCTCCCCACCTCTAGAAAATGTTCCCCACTAATACAACACACGATAATCAAAGTTTATCAAATATTGATGAGAAGGTTACAGGATCGTTGGCAGCCACTTTGGGGCCGCGTGTTTCTAGTCGGTGAAACTTGAAGCAACACCTATTACTATACAGAGAGAAGAAAAAAATGGATGTGAACTTTGCGATTCAATATCTGAATTATAAGTTACTTGCTCAGTCCAATTCGGGGTCGCTGGTGGTCTTCGGCAGGGTCGCATCAGAGGGCATCCAGGCAATGTCAACCTTATTCATAGTGACATGACGTGTAAATTCCGTTTTGACTAAAGCCAGAGGGTCGGAGGGGTTAGACCTCGGGTACAAGAAGTCGATCGATGGAGACTCACCTGCACCCGAGACTGATCCTTATCGAGTGAGTGATATCTTTTGGAGCTAGGAAGAACGTAAAGTATGCCACATTCATAGTCTTGCAATGGATAGAATAGGGTTGGTTCGTTGTTGGTTTGGATGCAACAGTGCCCTTCTGCATAGGGGTGGCCCAGTCGAAGCACAGACCACACCAGAAGATCCACTTAATTATACACAAAGGTTGTTTACTTTTCGAAGTAACAATAATCAACGAATAAGGGATTAATAAACATGTGCGTGACTTGGATGCCATGAAAGAAGGTTAAACATAGAATTGAAATTATTTATTCAGTACAAGTAGGATAGTTTGGGCTTCAGTGGGATAGATCCATAACCTACCACGCGTGAATAAAATAGTTAAGCGGTAGCCATAATGGAAGAGTAAGGCTCCGGTCACACTATCACGACTCAAATGAGTTCGTTTATTTATAATTTTTATTTTTATTTTGCGAAGCTGAATGACGAACCAAGAGAAATCAAACCTATATGAATATTAGACACGTTGTTGAATTGTCCTTAATGAAGTCTTGAATACTGTAGGCAAAGTCGTCTTGCAGCTTTTCAAATTCACAACATTTGACGAGAATCGTGATAGTGTGACTCGGTACAGGTCGAGATTAGCCTTGATAAAATCTATAAAGTATTTACGTAACATTGTTGAATGTGAGTAATATGATGAATTTTTCATTTGTGGTTGTGGGTTTATCAGCTACGTTCTGTGCATAGAATCGGGAATAATTAGAAGAGTGTATGTTAATAACTTGCCGGGAAGTCCAACCAGAAATAAACATTTTGACTCCTGTATTCTTCCATATTAGGCAAGGTCCTTGACCCTGAACCAAATGCTTGCAGTCGCGGAGCTGCTGCCGGTAACAGCCGAAACGCTTTATATGCAGCTTGCACGGCCTTGGCACAATAGACACCGTGGGTCACGTGCACAGCATGTCATGCATAATGCGCATACGTCCGAGTGCCTGGGCCGTTCTCAAGTGCCACCTGCAGCGACTGTCTCGGTCGTCCTCCGTCGTAATGTTTGGACGCAGTTTGAAAGAACGGCAAATAGTCGGCACGGCGCTTTTCATGGCCTATTTGTATGTACGTGCGACACAAACTGCTTCGTGCTTACTGCGTACTAAGAATGCACTAACGCGTCTCGCAGTGGTTGATTGTATACGTTCTACTCAACTGCATCTGAGGCATGTGTGTATGTACCAGAGGCCTTTTCTCTTCCCCACTAGTAAGGGGGTGGGCCAAATCATAACGCGATTTGGCTTCTCCTGGGAGAAAAATAAAGAAACCTTTGATGTGTGCCGCCATATTGGGCTGTTAGTAAACTCGTCACTGTTTTCATACAACGCGCAGCGTCGCTACGTGAATGTATACACCCCAGGCTCGGGTGCCATAAACAAGACGTACACAATGCGAGCACGTGTGCACGCACGCACGCACGCACACTGTAAACACACACACTTGTTATCACGTGGTGAAGGTCCATAGTTTCAACTGCCTTGGCACTGGACTTTCGTGTCGATACTCAGACGTTTAGCGTGTAACGACTATTTCTCTGTTTTGTTGACAGTAGTCCATGCAACGTCATTGTTGAGTAGAATATGAGGAGATTGAGTACACGGCTTATTTTGGACAATTTTACCTAAATTTTACGATTCACAGGACTCAAGAGTATCACTGTTGGGTGTTTAACTCTATAGCGAGTATGAGCTTGGGTTCAACTGTTGTAGGCCTTGTATGATGCATAGTGGATTTAGCGTACAGATGACACGTGTGTGTGTGTGTGTGTGTGTGTGTGTGTGTGTGTGTGTGTATGTGTGTGTGTGTATGTGTGCGCTCGCGTGCGTGCGGGGATGTTTATGCATCGGCTAGGCACTTAGTTTTGTAGTCAGATGGTTTGCTTTGAACATACACAAAGACATCCTTCCGGGAACTCTTAAATTGCGTCTTTTTGTCCCTTTTCATCACTGTACATTAGCCTCGTTTGAGATCGTTCCCCGCCCCGGTGCTTTAAAGTGGCGTGGCGCCTTTAGTCCTCGAAAGTGCTTACAAGGATGCTGTATGGTGGCTCAGTGATGCCATGGTCATAGGGGCCATAGCCTGTGACCCCGCAGCCTGTAATGTGTGACGTCATAACACGTGACGTCATAAATGTGACGTCAGAACATGTGACGACATGGTCTGTGATGTCATGGTCTGTGACACTATAGTCTATGGCACTATGGTCTGTGGCCCCATAGTCTGTGGCACCATGGTCTATGGCACTATGGTCTGTGGCCCCATAGTCTGTGGCACCATGGTCTGTGACGTCATGATCTGTGACGTCATGATCTGTGACGACATGGTCTGTGACGACATGGTCTGTGACGCCATGGTCTGTGACGACATGGTCTGTGACGACATGGTCTGTGGCGCCATAGCCTGTGGCGCCATAGCCTGTGACGTCATGATCTGTGACGACATGGTCTGTGACATGGTCTGTGGCGCCATAGCCAGTGACGTCATGGCCTCTGGCGCCATAGTGACTCGTTACTTTTATCACGGAGGAAAATGACGCAATGGAAATATTCCTTTGTTCGACCTACTCAAGCCCCGAGGCACCGTACTAATTCCGCACGCTCGACAGACGATCTGGGAAATGGTTGAATGACGTAAGCACATCAACTCCAGAGACGGTTGGTCAATACTGCAGGTCACTGGTGGTACTTCCTCAACCAACTAAGTTGGTCGGGTATTGCCCATTCGTGTATTTACCTAGTTGTATCTTACGGGAAAGGGAGCTACGCTCGTGGTGTCCCGTCTCTGCATCTCGCAGTTTTTTAAATTGTTCTTAAATTCGTGTATGGTTTTTGCACACACTATCATTTCGTTCAGTTTGTTCCAGACATCCACCACTCTTTGGGGAAAGATGTTCTCTTTCAGGTCTCTTCTATAACTGTCCTTTTTGAGTTTCCTTCCATGTCCTCTTGTATCTCTTATCCCAATTTAGTAAGTCTTTTCTATCAAGGACTTCCATACCTTCTTTGTTCCAGGGTCGGTAACTAGAGTTGCTCTTTGGATTCTTTCAATTTTCCTTGTATTATTTTTAGTACTGGGTGACTATAGTGTCGCTGCGTACTCCAGTCTTAGTCTTATCAGTGTGATTAGTATTTTCTTCATAATTTCTTCGTCCAAGTGTGTGTTTGTATGTGTTTGTATTTGTGTTTGTATTTGTTTGTGTGTGTGTGTGTGTGTGTGTGTGTGTGTGTGTGTTTGTCTGTATTTGTCTGTCTTTGTCTTGACTGTATGTGTCTCTGTCTACCTGTCTGACTGACCGTATCTGTTTTGTCTTTGTGTTAGTGTCTGTGTCCATAGGTCTAAAGGAAAAAGCTAAGTCGAGTTTCGGTGTAGATTTCTGGAGAGGGGGAAGTCCAGTGGCCAAAGGAAAAGTCTGGGGCGAATCCTGGATTTTATTTTATTTTATTTTATTTTATTTTATTTTTATTGTGTGCGTGTGTGTGTGCGTGCGTGCGTGCGTGCGTGCGTGCAAGTTGGGTCATTTTCGTTATGCTGGTCATGACCCCAGAATATAGTGTAAATATTAAGGCATGTACTCGTATAACATGGGAATGCCTCCATTAACGTTGATGCGGCCATAATATCGTAATTTTTTATTGATTTATTAGATTTGAAATTTTTGTTTTGAATATTGGAAGTTTTCATTATTTTGATATTAATTTATTTTTTCTTATCTTTTATTATTATTATTTTTTTTTTTACTAGATTTGAAACTTTTGTTTCGAATATTGGAAGTTTTAATTATATTGATATTAATCTATTTTTTTCTTATTCTTTATTTATTTGTTAATTTTTTTTTTATTAGATTTGAAATTTTTGTTTCGAATATTGGAAGTTTGAATTATTTTGATATTAATTTAATTTTTTCTTATTTTTAATTTATGTATTTTTTTTTTTTTTTTTTTTTTTATACTTGATTTGAAATTTTTGTATCTAATGTTGGAAGTTTTTATGATCTTGAATTCCCAATGGAGAAACGCCGACCTGTGCTTCTAAAGTAGTTTATCGGGTAAATACTTAAGACTGCAATAACTGTTTAAGTTTAAAGTAACCGTGAAGGAACCGCTATATTGATCTCAAAATCTCCTAACTTTGGGGCTTAACTTTTGCGAAACAGTAGCCCGTCGGGCAGGATTCGCTAACTTAAGACGCCTCCAAAAAATCGTTTAATCTAGTTTTCTTGTTGGCGTTCAGGTGCTTAGGATGGAGGGAGTGGTTGGGGGTGTTGGTGGGATTAAGAGCTGGGGTATATACTCAACTTTTGTGATTGTCTGCTTGATTTTGAAAAGCTTTAAGGCCCCATTCCCATTAGCGGTTTGAACCGCGCGGAAACCGCGGCGGTACCGCATGGTCAAGGAAAAACGGCAAGGTGGTGTGTGAACGCCTCCATTAACTTGCATTGTAAATGAACCGCCTCTATTGAAACCGCTAGTGTGAACATGGACTAACAATCCACATGATAGGCAATGTTGGGGCCATCTAATCTGGCCCGTGATGTACTTTAATTACAGAGATACATCTCTATTGTTGTTGTATTCATGTAATTTTTTTTACAAAATTACCTTACCTAACAATGCTGCATATAGAAATGTATCAAGTGTTCAACAAAGGGGTGTATTCGTATGGTTTTTTAATATATCATGGTTCCGGGTTGTATTGTCCGAAACGCTGCGTTTCGTTTTTCTTCGTCCAGTTTCTTCTTTTCAGCTCATCCCAACTTGAATCATCATTGTTTGTTTTCAGTACGTGTTCATCATAACCACGCACCATCTTTCTTCTCGTTTTTAGCTCCCTTTTCGTTATACAACATTTCTATTTCGAACAACGCACACGCACACACACACACACGCACAGTTGGTAGAACGATGAACTACTAGCATGGTGGTGCGCGTAGTGCTTGGTTCGAATCCTGCCCAGGGCCGAAATTATTTCGGTACAGCTGCGCTTCGGGTCGTTACTCTGACTCTCGTGGGCGGGGAGTTGGGTGTGTGTGTGTGTGTGTAAGGTCATAGCATTACCCATAGATCGGACCTACGAGCTCTGAGCTCTCTTCCAGGAGGGAAATAGCTGTCGATCACGAGTCGAACACGTGATCCAAAGACCAAGTGAATACACACACACACACACACGGCTCGACGGCGGTGGTAGCGGTCACAATCGCTACTCTAGCAGTTTGAATCCCGCCTAGGGCTGAAATAATTTAAGTATCGCTGCGCTTCAATCCGGTACTCTAACTCTCGTGGTTGGAGAGGTAGGTGTGTGTGTGTGTGTGTGTGTGTGTGTGAGGTCACAACATTAACCATAGATCGGTTATATACGAGCTCCGAGCTTTTCATCCAGGAGGGTAATAGCTGTCAATTACGAGTCCAGCGCGTGATCTAAGACCATGGTGAATCACGCTCACTGTCACTGTCGTTCACTCACTCACTCAATCGCTCAGTCAATCACTCACTCTGTCACTCACCCTCTCTGTCACCCACTCACATTATAGAATTCCTTCGTCACGAGACTGTGGTTATGAAATTGCTCTTCTGTGTTTTCTCCACTTGACGTGTGACCTCAAGTGCGAGTGGGCGTGAAGTGCCGCCGGGCTTTTCCTCTTTACAGGGGTCGAGTAACAGACAATTTCCACCATTTTATGAGGATAGTAACCTCTTCATGGGTCCCAAGGGAGGAAGAGGAGGGGGATGGGACCAATTTCCTCCCCCCTTTAATATTACAATAAGCAATACTCGGAAAGGAGTTTTTTGGGGTTGGTGCTGGGGCCAGTCCTACAACTATGTCGATTTGTTTTTATCTGTTTATTTGTTTAGTTATTATTTGATTATATATTAATTATTCTATTAGTTTATCGTAGAGATGATATCGGTATGTGTGTGTTTGTGTGTGTGTTTGTGTATGTGTGTGTTTGTGTATGTGTGTGTTTGTGTATGTGTGTGTGTGTGTGTGCGCGTTTTTTTTTGTGTGCGCGTTTTTTTGTGTGTGTGTTTGTGTGCGTGCTTTGTGTGTGTGCGTGTGCGTGCGTGTGTGTGTGTATGTGTGTGTGTGTTTTGTGTGCGCGCGCGCGCATCGGCATGGCACTTGGTTTTGTAGTCTGATGGTTGGCTTTGAACATAAACGAGTTCCTTCCGGGATGTTTTACATGGCGTCTTTGTGTCTCTTTTCGTCTCTCTGCATTAGTCTCGTTTGAGAAAACATACATACATACATTAAGATATGTTGGTCGTTCACCCTTACTCGTCTAAAGATGAGTTTCTGAATCTGTTTATGATACGGAAGATTTGGGCTTCCCGCAACCTGATAGAAGCAGCTTCGCTGACTTCTACTTGTACGCTGTCTTGCATAATCTGAAAATCAATTGAGGATAATTAACGGGAAAATAGTACTAAAATTGGTCCTAGAAAGATAGGTTATATATATATATATATATATATATATATATATATATATATATATATATATAATTTGTGTTGGTATATATATATATATATATATAGATATATGTGTGTGTGTGTGTGTGCGTGCGTGCAATGTAATGGTACAAAATATGCATTCAACATAATTCGTAATACAAAATAATGTATAAAATATAATGTTATTACACCGTGTAACGAGGCTGCAGGTCTTGCTTCTGGAATGCTCAGATTGTATTAATATCTTCATCCCCTGCTATTAGGTCATCCCATGACTTTCATGGTCTTGTCTAGATTGCCCTCGAGACACGGCATCTCCAGGAAACCAATTAATTTATAATCTAAGAAACAACATCGTGTCGG
>NC_134783.1:47292520-47295020 GCF_046742065.1 Oratosquilla oratoria | reverse complement strand
AGAATCCAGTTTTGACGACCCTTTCTTCACCCACCCGAAGAAGTTCTTAGTGTATATATATATATATATATATTCTTGCAGATTCATTTTTGATTATCTCCTTGCGTATAGTCTCTATACGACGAATATTTGACTTATCATTTTCTGTAAGTCTGTTTAGGAGATCTCTTACATTGGCCGACGTTTCGGAACTCTCTTGTTCCATCGACCAGGGCAATTCTGGATTCTGGATTCCAAGGAAAGACCACCTCGCTTGCGCGGGATTGGGTTTTGTGGGAGGGGAAGAATGTCTGTAGGAAAATGAAAAGATAGTAGTGTATAAAAGAGGGCTATTGCCACCGGGCGAATTGCGAGCGATTAGGGGCTTATTTGTTGTCGTGGCTTAGGAGAAATGGACCGGGAGCTTGGAGGGCAGCGCCTGATGCCGGGGTTAGGATTAGGATCACCAACGAAAGTTTAGAAAATGGTAGGAGGCGTAGTAGTAGAGAAAGGTGGAAAAACGGAAAAATCTTTAGTGGGAGGTAAACTGAAATGAGAAGATGTAGTAGAAGAGAAAGTTAGAAAGGAAGCGAATTTTAGTCGAAGAAAAAGTAGGTGTAGATGTTTGTGCGTGTGTTGTGGCTCTGTTCGTGAGAGGTGTATGTGTGTATCTTACGAGAAGTGAGTTGATTTCACTTCCCGCGTGTAGAGGGCGTCCTGATAAGCCACAGGTGGGGCGAGCGTACCCTGATTATCCCCAGGTTTTGGGTTTGAAGTCCTTTAGAGTTGAACCAGTGGCGGTGCGAGGGGGGGCAGACGGGCGGTGTACACCCGCCTGCCGACGTCAACGAAGAGATCCGTAACCAGAACGGCAGCCGCAAGGAGATAACTCCTCGCCGCCACCGCTGGCGAGCGCGTTCCTGATGAGCCATGGGTGGGGCGAGCGTTGCCTGTTTATCCCCAGGCTGGGTTTGGATTCCGGAAGAGTCGATTCAGTGGCGGTGCGAGGGAGGGGCAGACGGGCGGGTGTTGTATGGTCTCTTTCCTTCCAATCACAACTCTGAAAACAGAGAATTACGCGATTGGGAATTGTGTGTAAATGTCAGAAGTGTAAACTCGCTCACCAGCGTCAGCGAGAGGCCAGCGTTAGGTTGCGGGCCGGTTGGACAGAGAGGTGTCCCAAGTCTCTCCGTCAACCAGCCTGCGATCAGATTGGGCGTTCTGAGAGAGACGGTTTGGGCCTCTGCTTTGCCAGCGAGAAAGTGTGCGTGTGCCTCTTTTCTTCCAAGCACTACTCTGAAAACAGAGATTTACGTGACTTGGGAAATGTGTGTGTGTTTTTGTCTTGGTGTAAACCCGCCTGCCGACGTCATCGTAGAGGTCGGCCATGCCAGACCGGCAGCAGCTAGGAGATATATCTCCCAGCCACCACCGGCCGGCGAAGATTCTTGGAGCTTGTTGAGAGAGCTGGTTGAAGAGACGTCCGACCTCTACGAGCGCTGAGTTGATTCTGAGGGCAATTTGTTGTGTCAAGTTTTCTGTGTAGATTATATATGTGATGTACGGATCATGGACACTGTGTCGAGGAAAATTTGGATGCTCATTGGTGAATGGTAGCCAATGAGCGTGCGTTGTTTTCACTCGCGGGGGGGTGGTCTCTCCCAGTGACCGCGAGTGAAAACAACGCACGCTCATTGGCTACCATTCACCAATGAGCATCCAAATTTTCCTCGACACAGTGTCCATGATCCATACATCACATATATAATCTACACAGAAAACTTGACACAACAAATCGCCCTGGTAGATGGAACAAGAGAGTTCCGAAACGTTGGCCAATATAAGAGATCTAAACAGACTTACAGAAAACGATAAGTCAAATATTCGTCGTATAGAGACTATACGCAAGAAGATAATCAAACATGAATCTTCAATAGCTTTTAACTTCATCTGCCTACAAGAAAATTTCCTCCTTGTCTACACACACACACATACACAATTTTTTTTATATATATATATATATATATATATATATATATATATATATATATATATATACATATACATATACCAAGGCTTTTTCCCCCTTCCAAGGGAGGTAGCCAAAAAGGGAAAGGCATAAAAACACTCCCACCCATTTCATCCCTAAATACACTCCACACCCCCTCCCACCCTTCCTCTCATCTGAGCACCTCCTGGATGACGGGTCATCCCTGCACCCTGCCCACCGCCCTGGGTCAGAAGCAGTGTCGCAAGACACAGTACATCCACAGCCAGGCCGCTTCATTTAATCGGCGACCCCCCCCTCTCCGTCCCCCTTTGCATATAAGGCGAGGACGGGGAGAAGGTGAAGGGGGCTTTGGGGAAGAGGGGAATGTCTGTTGAGGAAAGAAGGGAGAGGACGGAAGACAGAGGTGAGTGGAGAATGGTTGTATATGGATGATGTTGTGACTGCATGAGGAGGAATGGGCGGGGGGGTGGGGTCGTATGTGTGAGTAAATTTTGACGCAGCCGAAGGGAT
>NC_134783.1:47282520-47290020 GCF_046742065.1 Oratosquilla oratoria | reverse complement strand
CCTCTGATTGGTTTCTGGTTCGACAGGTAAATGTTGGCGCATGCTTTCGCCTCCCCAAATGTCACGCCTTTTAGGATTCTGTCTGGAGTTTTGATAATGTTTAGTTCAGGTAATCCTGTAGAGAGATGTTCCAAAGGATTACATAGGAGGAACATGCCGACAGGAGACCTTTTGGTCTATAACTAGGTCAGATGCGAAAAAAATCATAATGATAAATAATTGAATAAATATATGAATAAATAGATTATGATAATATAAATAATGATAAATAAAATAAATGCATAGGCATAGTTAAATAATAAACAGGTAAACAGTAAATCATAATAAATTGACAGATAAATAATAATAAATGAAAATCAAGCAATTAATAACAGACAATAACAAACAAATAATATAAAATAAATGGCAGGCATTACAGCATCTTGCATAGATGTTTATCTAAACGAATCTTAAAGCTTCGAACTGAACTACCGTTTCGATTAACAGTGTCGTGGACCTCAAGCAGGTTCAGCAATAACAGGTTAATGTTCGAAGTAGGTTAATTTAATTAGGTTTATATTAGTTCGAGTTAGTTTAATCAGGTTTATATAAATTACTTACGCGTGCACATGCACACACATAGATACGTACGAACGTGTTGACAAGCAGTCGCATTTCACTAACACACATGAACACGCGCACGCACACACACACACACACACACACACACACACACACACACACACACACACACACACACACACACACACACACACACACACACACACACACACACACACACACGTGTACGTACACATACACATATTGACTCAATATATTGACTCAATATATTGATTCTACCATTCTACAACATGGCACTTCAATACAATTCCTACCGTGCCAACAACTTCTTGGCATGGGAATTATTACACAATACTATTGATCGGGAGAGGGCCAGAGAAATGACCATGAAAGGGTCAGGTTGTGATGGGATCGTGCATTTAAAACGGCCCCTACACGATAAAAAATATTGCGCAATATTCCGTATTGTACAATATTATTGAGAACATAGCAATTGTATTGAAGAATGGCACAATACATTGAAGATATATATACAGGCCAAACGCGTGTGCCTCTTGAATACTATCCGTACCCCGTCAATAATATTGTACAATACATAATATTGCGCAATAATATTGATCGTGTAGGGTCTGCCTAAGAGGGGGTCTCCCAAGGCTGAATAATATCGAGGATCCGGATAACAATGTTAAGTCTGTGTTGCTGGATAAGGTTAATTTCTTTTGCTACGTTTTTGGGTCAAATTAACATTTTCTATCGGTGGTTTAGGAATCGAGGTTAACTACCTGGATTGATCTCTTTGAGCCAGTCAGGCCGTTTTCATGTATTTCGGTGTTTAGGTAACGTTGGGGGCGATTAAGTATTCATGGTGGCGGTCACGAGCAAAGTGGGTTAAAGATTGGCTATCAGGATCAATTCAAACCATGGGAAAAGTGTTGTATTCAGTTGTTCCTTTATAAGTAAAACTGATACTCATTTTATCTTGTTTTATTTTGTTTTGTTTTTATTTTGTTGTGTTTTTTGTTTTATTCTATTGTTCTTGTTGGTTTATTTTGTATTCTTTTATTTTTAGTCTTGTATTTTTGTTTAAACTTTATTTTGTTTAAATTTTATTTTTAGATTTTATTTTTGCTTTAATTTTATTTTGTTTTAATTTTATTTTTGTTTTTTTCTTTATTTTATCTTATTCTCTAATGGTTTCTTTGATTTTATTTGATCTTGTTTTATCTTATTCTATTTGTGTGTTAAGGGGATTATTGTCTTAACCTTGAAGAGCAAAACCATCTGGCCAGAACGGATCAGAAATTAAAAAAAAAAAAAAAAAGAAAACCACGAATAATGTCGCTTGGAATTGGGTGGCTTTCCTGTCTTGGATGCACGAGGCCCAAGTTCGATCCCTGTTAAGTGTCAGGTAGATGTTCGTCACGTTTTCATGCCTTGCCAACCCCACTTTTCACTAGAGGTGCAGTAGCCCAGCACCAGGCATCAGCCATATTCGGTACATCCAAAACTCCATTCACTCCTTAACTTACAACCTTTTTAAATCGGATTAAGCGACCATGGTGAGGTTAAGAGGTTGTATCGTCAACCCACTGGATAGACAGGGGGTGCAGTGGGCCAAAAATATTGAACCGAAACGTGATAAAACACCCATAGGGCGTTCTGTCAGTGTGACAAACTCACTCACAGACGGATTAAACATACAGTTAGGGGTTGGTAGTCTAAGGGGAACAGCCTTGGAACGTAGGAGAGTCTTGCTGCTGCTTCCAGCCTCCAGGAAGCCTGGAAACTTCATTAGCTTCACTAAGCTTCATTAATCGTTTACCATTTCGCTGATGTTGCGTGACTTGCCCAAATGTCTCTATTATTATTATTACTATTATTTATTTTTGTTATTAATATTATGTTTTTATTATCTTGTATTATTATTATTTATTTTCTTTTTTTATTATTTTTATTATTATTACTTATTATTATTGTTATCGTTTTTTATTATTTCTATCATATTATAATTTATTATTATTATTATTATTATTATTATTATCATTATTATTATTATTATTATTATTTCTTTTTACTTTTATTATTATTTTTACATTTATTATTTTTTACTTTTATTTTTCTATTTATTTTCATTGTTTATTTTTATTGTTTTTTATTAATTTTCATTATATATATAATATATATATATATCATATCTTTATATATATATATATATATATATATATATATATATATATATATATATATATATATGCTAATAAGAACACGGGTACGTGTGTTCACTTATGCAAAGTAGACCACTTGGAAAAAGAAACTAACGAAGCAGAGCGCTTTCGTATATTACATCTTCAGTGTATTATATATATATAATGTTTTTTATTATATTGATTTATTGATTTATTTGTATTTTTTACCGATGACAGATATAACGGAAAATATTTCTTGATATGCAAGATATATTTATTTTTCTTCTAATTTTCATAAAACGGAAAGGGGAACCACATAGAATCGTTGTGGTAGGAAGGGTAACTGATATAAACGAGGGGAAAGAAATGGGGGGGAATTAAAATTCTAACACTCGGTTCGATTCCTGCATGGCCGTTGTGTTTAGACAGCGGCGCTTTTGAACCAGTCAGAATAGGTAGTCCTTCAAAAGGGGGAACGGTTAACGGTCACTAGGATTTGAAAATTCAAAATAATCATTATCACGCACACATCGCACACAGAGACGGGAGAAGAAAATTAAAATAAATATGTATATAGATGAGAACGTTAGATTTTTTTTTTTATCTTATTTTATTTTATTTTTTTATTTTATTATTTTTCTAAGTAGGGGCCTATGTGAGTGTTAAGGGGTATACTAAGATGCAAGACGAGAAGATCGTGTAGATTTTGTGTGCACATTGAACACGCTCACACACGCGTATGCACACACGCACACACACACACACACACACACACACACACACACACACACACACACACACACACACACACACACACACAAAATGTACGCACGCTCGCATAAACCAGAAAATGTTAGTAATTAACGCATGCAAAGCAATTTTATTCAGTATTCAAATAATCCCAAAGAGATTGTTTATCTAATTATTCATTTATGTACATAGTTTTTTTTGTTTGTTATTTTTTAAGTTGGTAGATTTTAGCATGGATCCGCACCTTGAAATAATAAATTAAATAGGGAAAAAGTATACACACACACACACACACACACACACACACACACACACACACACACACACACACACACACACACACACACACACACACACACACATACACACACACACACACACAGGTACAGTAGTATATATATATATATATATATATATATATATATATATATATATATATATATATATATATATATGATGTAAGCGGAATAGGAAACACAGGAGTCTTAGTCTTGAGTTTATTCCTGACTAGTTTCGCAGGTATGCTTTTTCAAAGGAATATGAGTTTATTCCTGACTAGTTTCGCAGGTATGCTTTTTCAAATTCCTTTGAAAAAGCATACCTGCGAAACTAGTCAGGAATAAACTCGTATTCCTTTGAAAAAGCATACCTGCGAAACTAGTCAGGAATAAACTCAAGACTAAGACTCCTGTGTTTCCTATTCCGCTTACTTCAACCTGTCAGAATGTCTCAACAATATATATATATATATATAATATATATGATATGTAGATTTCTGTTCCAGATATCAGAACACGAGAAATTTAATTACTGTGATGTTAGACAAACCATTTATGATGTCGGATGTATTTCGGCGTGCTAAATGCGAATATTTACTGTGCAAGGAAAACGCGTAGCATGAGTACTGGATACCGCTACTGGGATTAGTTTGATAGCGTGGAGCCCATGAGCATTCCAAAGACGTGGCCAACTCTTTGAACATTGTTGAAATATGTAAAAGCCTTAAGATATGCATGTTTGTATATCTATATATCTTTATCTGTCTATATATCTATATGTATCCATATCTATATATCGATCTATATATGTCTGTATCTATATATCTATATCCATATCTATATATCTATCAGTATCTGTATCTATATCCGTATCTATATTTATCTGTGTGTCTATATGTATATTTATCTATGTCCATCTATATTCATATCTATATACATTTATATATCTATATCAGTGTCATTCTATATCTAAATATATTTCACTGGATATACTGTGTGCTTCAACTCAAATAAGAGAAAAAAAAAAACTTTTTGGGAACGAGTACGCCTTCCAAATATATACTTGAATATAAGAAAGGGTTCTTGGTGTCCTAGATATCATATAGTTTTAGAAATTTGTTTCGAATATTGGGAATGTCGAGAGTTTAGAAATTCTCGGTTGAACTATTTGGAGTTAAAACAAACTCTCCTGTAAAATTAGCTGCAATATTCGAATTTGCCACATCTTAGAGAAAATGTTAATTGATCAGAAATGTAATCCATTAACGAGACACGTAATCCAGTTGTCCCACAAGCGTTTGAGTTAATTATAATGAGCAAAGGAAATGTTCACTACTTTTACCAGTGTTGATGAGGCTGCTGAGCATCTCGGCCAATCACACGTTCCGACGAGAGAGTGTGGGCGTGGCCTAATCTTTCATTTTTAGAATGAACGTGGCACAAAATGGAGGAATAAAGTCGTGATCACAAACCATTGTAAAGTCAATGAAGAATGACATTTTATAGTGGATTCTAACGTTGAATTTCAACAAAGAAAGTGACGGCCCGGTCTTTATTTGTATTTATTTATTCATTTTTATTTATTAATTTTTCATATAAAGTAATTACCATCAGAGGCTATGAAAACACAACTTTCTGACGGCCCGGTCTTTATTTTTATTTCCTTATTTTTCATATAAAATAATTACCACCAGAGGCTAAGGAAATACAACTTTCGCGTCTATGATGGGGGGGGGGGTAATTATTAGAAAATGCGTCACTGTAACCAATGAATTATTCATATTTAAACAAATGTTTTGGGCAAGTACAGTCATGGATAGAAATCTCGAATGATCCTAAGAATCTTGTTTTGCAAATGTAGTGTTTCTTGCTGGACGTGTGATGTATTATTTCTATTCAGTATTTGCCTGAGTAGCATAGGATTACTTGTACAAAGAATTATTATATCAAGGACATTTCCCCCCATACCTGGGAGGTAGCCAAATTCAAAAGGCATAATTCCACTCCCACCCATTTCATTTCCACCCATTCCACTCGCACCCTCCACCCTTTCCTCCCTCTTATCCTAGCTGGTCATGGATGTCGGGTCATACCTGTATTCCGCCCACTGCCCTGGTTCAGAAGCAATGCAGTTAGACACAGCATATCCTCAGTAAGGCCGCTTCACTTAATCGACGACCATTCCCTCTCTCCTTTCCCTCATGCAGAAAAATAGAAAGTTTTCAACATTTAGTAACAAAGGCTAGACTGGTTTAGTGAAAACTATATTTGTTAGTTCAAGACTTGAAAACTGCTACGCCAACACTAGTGTACATATTGAATTGTATAAAAAATGTATTTTATATAGCAAACATTTTTTTTTCTAGGAGTAGGTGAATCAATGCAATTTTTTCGTTTCTTTTCAAGAACGATATGGTTCGAAAAATGCACACAAATGAAATACGCATACTATAAAAGTAAAAGGATTTTTGACCACAGTGACTGTGCTTCACTTTAGCCGAACTTCAGGTCTCAAGTACAGATTCCCAGATCTTTTCGTTCAGCTCGTGATTTTATCGGTCAGGTCATGTTACTTCTGTGTTAATTCTAAAAGAAGAAAAATTCCTTACACACTTTGTTGACAAAAATATCTAAGGTAACTTTGTAAGATTTATAGTAAAAATCTTAGATCCACATGACCTCTAGTTGATTGTGAAAACATAGGATAAGCCATCATTGTCAAAAATAATCGTAATATTTCGATTATCTCTAAACGATGAAGAACCTTTCAGTCTGACATCAGACGTTCACATTACTGTCAGTGATTTTTATCTTCCTTTTATGGATTTCCTCTAATCCAGTATTTTGTTCGGATTATTGACTTTTTCACCTCTTTGGTAGTCGCAGACTTCATAGATCTTTGGTAGTCGCAGACTTCATAGATCTGTGTCTAGATTAAAGGGTTATCACACTGGGCCAGTTTTCCTCCAACCTCCGATTAATCGACGGTACCACCAACCTCCAACAGTCGAAGGAAAAATAGCCCAATGTGATACCACCTTTATGCGTGACTGCTCAGCAGAGAAGTAGGCTTCTGAATGAAGGCGATGGTGATTGATCAATACTACATTAAAGGCAGCCAAGACTAGTGGATGAATAATACAAGTTTGCGTTAGCTTGGGCCGAATCTATATGCTAGCGTGTTGAGAGGGAGTCGATTGTTTAGAGTTTTGGGTTTCGCTGCTTTGAAATGTGATGGAATTGGTGTAGTGTGAAGTATGTCTGTCCTAAATCTTTGGGTCCCCTCGTTTTGAGGTTTATTGAAATGTTTCCACTACATTTATCTTGTTTATTCATTCATTCATTTATTTATATATTTATTCATTTACTTGTTTGTTATTTTTTCATCTATTTATTCATTCATTAATTCATTTGTTCATTTACTTGTTTATATATTTATCTATTTATCTATTTATTTTTTGTTTATTTATATTTTGTTTATTCATTCATGCATGCATGCATTCATTCATTTACAAAGGATTACAAAGGCGGAGCATGCCGACAGGAGACCTTTTGATCCATATGTAGGTCGGATGCGAAAAAAATATTAATAATAAAATAATAAAAACTATGATGATGTAAATAACAAATAAAATACATAAATAAATGCATAGGCATAGTTAAATAATAAACAAACAGGTAAATAGTAAATAATAATAAATTGACATATAACTAATAATAAATGA
>NC_134783.1:47260020-47277520 GCF_046742065.1 Oratosquilla oratoria | reverse complement strand
TCCTCCCTCCTCCTCTTCCTCCTCCTCTTCCTCCTCCTCTTCCTCCCTCCTCCTCTTCCTCCCTCATCTTCCTCCCTCCTCTTCCTCCTCCTCTCCTCCCTCCTCCTGTCTCCTCCCTCCTCCTTTCTCATCCCTCCTCCTGTCTCCTCCCTCCTCCTTTCTCCTCCCTCCTCTCTCCTCCCTCCTCCTCTCTCCTCCCTCCTCCTCTCTCCTCTCTCCTCCCTCCTCCTCTCTCCCTCCTCCCTCCTCCTCTCTCCTCCCTCTTCCTCTCTCCTCCCTCTCCTCTCTCCTCCCTCCTCCTAACTCCTCCTCACTCCTCTCTCCTCCCTCCTCCTCCCTCCTCCTCCCTCCTCTCTCCTCTCTCCTCCTCCCTCCTCCTCCCTCCTCTCTCCTCCCTCCTCCTCCCTCCTCTCTCCTCCCTCCTCCTCCCTCCTCCTCCCTTCTCCTCCCTCCTCTCTCCTTCTCCTCCCTCCTCCTCCCCTTCCTCTTCCTCCTCCTCCCTTTCTCCTCCTCTCTCCTCCCTCCTCCTCCCTCCTCCTCCCTCCTCTCTCCTCCCTCCTCTCTCCTCCTCTCTCCTCCTCTCTCCTCCCTCCTCCTCTCTCCTCCCTCCTCTCTCCTCCCTCCTCCTCTCTCCTCCCTCCTCCTCTCTCCTCCCTCCTCCCTCTCTCCTCCCTCTCTCCTCCCTCCTCCCTCTCTCCTCCCTCCTCCTCCTCCCTCTCTCCTCCCTCCTACCTCTCTCCTCCCTCCTCCCTCTCTCCTCCCTCCTCCCACTCTCCTCCCTCCCCCTCTCTCCTCCTCCTCCCTCCTCTTCTCTCCTCCTCCTCCCTCCTCCTCCCTCTTCCCTCCTCCTCTCTCCTCTCTCCTCCTCCTCTCTCCTCCTCCTCTCTCCCCCTCCTCTCTCCTCCTCCTCTCTCCTCCTCCTCTCTCTCCTCCTCCTCCTCCTCCTCTCTCCTCCTCCTCTCTCCTCCTCTCTCCTCCTCCTCTCTCCTCCTCCTCTCTCCTCCTCCTCTCTCCTCCTCCTCCTCCTCCTCCTCCTCCTCCTCCTCTCTCCTCCTCTCTCCTCCTCTCTCCTCTCTCCTCCTCCTCTCTCCTCCTCCTCCTCCTCCTCCTCCCCCCCTCCTCCTCCTCCTCCCTCCTCCTCTCCTCCTCCTCTCTCCTCCTCTCTCCTCCTCCCCTTCTCTTTTCCTCTCTCTTCTTCTCCTCTCTCCTCCTCTCTCCTCCTCCTCCCTCCTTCTCTCTCCTTCTTCTCTCCCCTTCTCCTCTCTCCTCCTCTCTCCTCCTCTCACCTCCTCCTCTCTCCTCCTCTCTCCTCCTCTCTCCTCCTCCTCTCTTCTCCTCTCTCCTCCTCTTCCTCTCCTCCTCCTCTCTCCTCTCTCCTCCTCTTCCTCTCCTCCTCTCCCCTCCTCCTCTCTCCTCCTCCTCCTCCTCCTCCTCCTCCTCCTCCTCTTCCTCCTCCTCCTCTTCCTCCTCCTCTCTACTCCTCCCTCTTCGTCCCCCTTCCTCCCGGTCCTCCTCTTTCCAGGCCAGCACCCCCCGAAGTGTCTGTTGGCGCGCGGGAGGAGGCGTCTCAAAAATCTCCCGATTGACGAGTGCGATTGCTCGCTTTCCTTTAATCTCGACTAATGGGAGGGCCGCCATTGTCTTCTCCACTTTGACGCCGGAGGGAGGGAAGGAAGGAAGGAAGGAAGACGAGGAGGAAGAAGAGGAACAGGTGTGTGGAGGAGGAAGAGGAAAGTGGACGAGGAAGAGGATAGTGGACGAAGGAATGGGAAGGCGAGGGTGAGGAGGAAGAAGAGAGATAAGGAGGAAGAAGAGAGATAAGGAGAAAGAAGAGAGATTAGGAGGAGGAGAGTGGGAAAGGAAAAGGAGAGTGGATAAGGGAAAGGAACGGTGAGAGTAGGAAAAGGATTGAGGGGGAAAAAGAGGGAAAATAATAAGGGATAACAACAAAAAAGAAGAGGGAGAAAAGAAAAGGAGAATGGGGAGAGACAAGGGTGATGGTGAGGGCGAGGGTGATGGTGAGGGCAAGGGTGATGGTGAGGACAAGGGTGATGGTGAGGGCGAGGGTGATGGTGAGGGCGAGGGTGATGGTGAGGGCAAGAGTGATGGTGAGGGCAAGGATGGTGGTGAGGGCAAGAGTGATGGTGAGGGCGAGGGTGATGGTGAGGGCGAGGGTGATGGTGAGGGCGAGGGTGATGGTGAGGGCAAGGGTGGTGGTGAGGGCAAGGGTGGTGGTGAGGGCAAGAGTGATGGTGAGGGCGAGGGTGATGGTGAGGGCGAGGGTGATGGTGAGGGCAAGGGTGGTGGTGAGGGCAAGGGTGGTGGTGAGGGCAAGGGTGGTGGTGAGGGCAAGAGTGGTGGTGAGGGCAAGAGTGGTGGTGAGGGCAAGAGTGATGGTGAGGGCGAGGGTGATGGTGAGGGCAAGAGTGATGGTGAGGGCAAGGGTGGTGGTGAGGGCAAGAGTGATGGTGAGGGCGAGGGTGAGGGCGAGGGTGATGGTGAGGGCTAGGGTGATGGTGAGGGCAAGAGTGATGGTGAGGGCAAGGATGATGGCGAGGGTGGTGGTGAGGGCAAGGGTGATGGTGAGGGCAAGGGTGATGGTGAGGGCAATGGTGATGGTGAGGGCAAGGGTGATGGTGAGGGCAAGAGTGATGGTGAGGGCAAGGGTCGGTGATGGCGAGGGTGGTGGTGAGGGCGAGGGTGGTGGTGAGGGCGAGGGCAAGAGTGATGGTGAGGGCAATGGTGATGGTGAGGGCGAGGGTGCTGGTGAAGACAATGATTTTTCATATTGAATGATCGTCAAAGAGATGGCGGGGGGGGGGAGAGGAAGATAATGATCCTCACTCCCTCTCTATCCCTTTCCCCTTCTCATCTCCTTCCCTCTCTCCCCCGCTATCCCATAACTCTTCCCTTGTTCCCTCGCTCCCTCCCTCCCCCTCGATTTCTACCTCTCTCCATTCCTTCCCTCTCCCGCCTTCCCTCCCCACTACTCCTTCCCTCCCCATTCCTCCTTCCCTCCCCATTCCTCCTTCCCTCCCCATTCCTCCTTCCCTCCCCATTCCTCCTTCCCTCCCCATTCCTCCTTCCCTCCCCATTCCTCCTTCCCTCCCCATTCCTCCTTCCCTCCCCATTCCTCCTTCCCTCCCCATTCCTCCTTCCCTCCCCATTCCTCCTTCCCTCCCCATTCCTCCTTCCCTCCCCACTCCTCCTTCCCTCCCCATTCCTCCTTCCCTCCCCATTCCTCCTTCCCTCCCCATTCCTCCTTCCCTCCCCATTCCTCCTTCCCTCCCCATTCCTCCTTCCCTCCCCATTCCTCCTTCTCTCCCCATTCCTCCTTCTCTCCCCATTCCTCCTTCTCTCCCCATTCCTCCTTCCCTCCCCATTCCTCCTTCCCTCCCCATTCCTCCTTCTCTCCCCATTCCTTCTTCCCTCCCCACTCCTTCCCTCCCCACTCCTTCCCTCCCCACTCCTTCCCTCCCCACTCCTTCCCTCCCCATTCCTCCTTCCCTCCCCACTCCTCCTTCCCTCCCCATTCCTCCTTTCCTCTCCAGCCTTCTCTCCCACTCCCCCTCCCCCGCCACCCCTACAAGTGTTCGTTAGAATAGTTGACGGCGCCTCGGGGAGTCTCCCGTCTCCATCTTTCATATTTCCCCCTTCGCGCGGTTGGGATCGCTATACTTCTTGGTTGTGGGGCGGGGGGCGGGGGGGACAAGCTCTTAAGCTCCCTCACCCCTACACCCCCATTTCAAAATGGTAGTCTCTGGCAACGGGATGAGACGATATAGACTCTTGCCGTGAACAAGAACCAAAGTTTACATGCATAACCTAGACCCTTATTAGATGACGTTCTTCGATGTTATTTATGTCTTGGAGCCTGTGTGAATACGGCCGCGGATCTGGTGTCGCCAGCTGGCGCCGCCGCCGCCGCTGATGACGAGAGGCTGTAGGAGTTTGTGCCTTGCCCAGCGTGTGAATGGAATACTAAGGCAACAATTAGACGTCGTCTTTAGCTTGATTAATGTTTGCCCAAAGACTTGACGCTCGCTCGATCGCTTGCTCGCTCGCTCGCTTGCTCGCCTGCTCGACCTGATGGAATTCTATGGAATACATTGTCTCGCTCTCTCTCTCTCGCTCTCTCTTGCTCTCTTTCCTCTCTCTCCTCTCTCTCTCTCCTTTCTCTTTCTCTCCTTTCTCTCCTTTCTCTCCTTTCTCTCCTTTCTCTCCTTTCCTCTCTCTGTCTCTCTCTCTCCCCTCTCTCTCCTCTTTCTCTCCTCTCTCCTCTTTCTCTCCTCTCTCTCCTCTTTCTCTCCTCTCTCTCCTCTTTCTCTTTCTCTCTCACACTTTCTCCTTCCCTCTCCCTCTGTTTTTCTCTCACTCTCTCTTCCTCTCCCACTCTCTTCCTCCGCCTCTTTCCCTCCTGTACAATTTTTTTCCATATCCCTCTTTTCCTCTCCCCCTCCCTCTTTTCCTTTCCCTCTCTTCCTCCTCCTCTCTCATTCTTTCTTTCTTCCTTTCTCTTACCCTTTCCCTATATTTCCTACTTTCCCTCCTCTCTCTTTTTCTCTCCCTTATCTCTCGCACACTTTCAACTCCTCTCTCCTTTCCTTTTCCTCTCCTTTCCACTTCCCCTCTTTTGTGGTGTTTTATCGTTAAGATTACAGATCCAGTGTGGCAGTTGTAGGCAACTAAATGTCGCGGCGGTATAATTTATACAGAAAGCAGCAGTCAGTATTCAATGCTCATAAGAGAGAAGTTTATTAGGTAAACGTAGTATCCGCTGTTATGATCAACGGGTGAGATTTTGTGTGTATGTAGTATTTAAAGTATATGTAATGCATGTAGTGTGTAGCTAGTGTATGTAGTGTATATGTAGTGTACTTAGAGTATATGTTGTATGTAGTGTGCATGTACTGTTTGTGTGTGTATTGTGTATGTAAGCTTATGTACATAGTTACAGGATAGACATAAAGCAAGAGTGAGCGAATTGGTTGGCAAATCACAAGTTTATAATGTGTCATGGTATGGCCTTGCAATGGTGCGGGCACCAATCAGAATACAGGATCATGAAGCCTTTTTTTATGATAATGAAATTATTGGTCTTACTCGCAAAACAGCAAATATCTTCACCAGTGTTCATGCTACAAATTATAGTTTGACTATAACGAAGGAATATAGTTAACAAGGGGTGCCAAGGATAGCAAATCTCGCCCGACAAAAGAATTTTTCGTTCAACGAAGACTATGGCCTCCTCAAAGCTGTTTAACCCATTGCTCTTCAAAACTGTATTTAAAACGTTGTGGTGCATAGGATTATAACTGAAAATTGCGATGATTTCGATATTGGCTTGAAGGTAAATCCAATGTCCTTTTTTTTTTATAATTCTGTAATTTTAGTCTTAAACTTAACTCAATTACTCGTGAAAATTTTCAAATGTTATAAAGGAAGTTTTCCAGAAAGTTTCGAGTTAATTGATTTTTTCTTAACATTAAGAATCCATCAGAATCAATACCGCGTCCCCGGACACCGATCGACTCGGGGTGGATGCACATTCTCCCTGTCCCTCTCTTTTCCTGTCCCTCTCTCTTTCTTCCAGTCCCTCTCTTTCTTCCAGTCCCTCTCTTTCTTCCAGTCCCTCTCTCTTTCTTCCAGCCCCTCTCTCTTTCTTCCAGCCACTCTCTCATCCATCCCTTCTCTCATCAATCCCCTCTCTCATCCAGCCCCTCTCTCATCCAGCCCCTCTCTCATCCAGCCCCTCTCTCATCCAGCCCCTCTCTCATCCAGCCCCTCTCTCATCCAGCCCCTCTCTCATCCAGCCCCTCTCTCATCCAGCCCCTCTCTCATCCAGCCCCTCTCTCATCCAGCCCCTCTCTCTTCCAGCCCCTCTCTCTTCCAGCCCCTCTCTCTTCCAGCCCCTCTCTCTTCCAGCCTCTCTCTCTTCCAGCCTCTCTCTCTTCCAGCCTCTCTCTCTTCCAGCCTCTCTCTCTTCCAGCCTCTCTCTCTTCCAGCCTCTCTCTCTTCCAGCCTCTCTCTCTTCCAGCCCCTCTCTCATCCAGCCCCTCTCTCTTCCAGCCCCTCTCTCTTCCAGCCCCTCTCTCTTCCAGCCCCTCTCTCTTCCAGCCCCTCTCTTCCTCTCCCCCGTAATCTCTCCGAAGCGGCTCTCTGCAGGTTTTTTCTTTCTTTTTTGCAATAAGTAAATAAGAGAAAAAGGAAAGTCTATCAGGGCACTATGGATTACACCGAATCATGAGATAGCTGTCGAGCAGTTGCGGTTTATTGGATGGTTATGCGGTGGTGACATCAAACGAGGCCATCCAATCGTTGCCGGTTGAATAAGTGACCACTGGGGGGAAGGGGGGGAAGGGGAGGGGCAGGGTGGAAGGGGGAGGGGCAGGGCGGCTGGGGGAGAGAAGAGGTTAAGGGATGCCACTTCAAAATTCATCCTCAATTTTTATATCAACTTCCTGCTTCTTAACTTGTTTACTCAAAATTTGTTCTCAATTTTATTCCAGTTTCCTCTGTTTTATCTCAACTTTTTACTCTTGTTTATACTCAATGATGTACATCGCCGACTTGGTCTTCGAGTGCATTGTGTGCAGTGAAAGACAATACCATCTTGCCAGGTTTGTCCGAAGATTTATTAAACATTACGAAACTTCGAGAATCGGTGAGCCGTCTCTAGCCGATTCTCATAATGTTTCGCCATGTTTGATCTTCCTTCGGGCAAACCTGGGGAGATAGTTTTGTCTTTCAGTGTACACAATAGAGAATGGGTTGTGGATGTCGACTGCCAAGCAACCTTGTTTCCACAGAACCTTGGCTCTCTTTAGTATTCCAGATTTTCTTTTCCACTTTTTGCACGATCTGGAATGTTCGATAATCAATATTCAGTACATTAGCCTTGTATAGGACCTCCATCACCCTAAGAAAACTTACCAAAATCCTCACAACTTGGGATGTTACAGAAGCGTGTGGCACGGTACAAGTCGATACGCTGTTGTGTATATAAATTACATAGTATCTTTCGTATACATGCACATATATATCAAAAGTACAGTTTACACCAAGTGCTCGTGTGTATTTCTCGTTCGTTTTGGTTCACACACAGGCTCTTAAACACAAGTACACCGAGGACACACATCACACGAATAAAAAATAGAACAGCTTGCGTGCGGCGCCTAGTCTTATCGCCTTCCGCTCTAGTTTGATGCATGGCCCTGTCACGGTACCCACGTCTGCTCCTTGGCCTGCAGGGACTAGTGTATTATTCTTACTTCTGCTACTAAAGCATTAACCCTGGGGTCCCCCCCTATTGTGGTAAAGGCTGTCCACAGTGCTGTACGCATTAACCTTGCCCCCCCCTATTGTGGTATAGGCTATGCACAGTGCTGTGTGGATTAACTCTGGGTCCCCCTCCTATTGTGGTAGACGCTGTCCACAGTATTGTGCGCATTAACCCTGGGTCCCCCACCCCTCCCTATTATGGTAGCGGCTGTCCACAGTACTGTGCGACAGGGGAGTAAATTAGGTAACATAATTATGTTCATTGTTATCAGAGGGGGTTTATACCACACTGATGAATTAAAGTTTGTAAAACAAAACGCATGTTCTTCGATAAGGGGTTTTAAACGTCATTGTTGTTAGCTGGTATTTTTGTTTAATGTGTGTGTGTTTATGTATGTGTGTCTGTATGTCTGTGTGTTCGTGAATAAGCGGCATGACGACATAGTCACGTCATCGTTCTGTGCTTCAGAAGGCAGCGTCATTGATCCCTCCCTTGTTTATATGCATTGCTCATAGAAGCGAGATGATGGACGCTAGTGGGGAGAGAAGTTACATTGGGATGGATGGCGAAGAGTCTGGGTTTTATCTCTCCCGGGTGGCATCTCTTCAAGTGATGTTACGTAACCGGGAATTCCTCAAGCCAAAGCGAAAACCGAGACGCAGGCGGCACAGGTGACACAGACGGCACAGGTGACGCAGACGGCACAGGTGACGCAGGCGGCACAGGTGACGCAGACGGCACAGGTGACGCAGACGGTACATGTAACGCAGGCTGCACAGGTGACGCAGGCTGCACAGGTGACGCAGGCTGCACAGGTGACGCAGCCGGCACAGGTGGCGCAGCACAAAGCAAAAGCATATTTTCTATTGCTGAATTGAAGTACAGTTTGAACTTCTCTCACTTCAAATGCTTCTAGGTGTACTACCGCGGCATTTCAAACGAGAAATTAAAATTGTGCTTCAATTCAGCAACAGGAAGTTTGTGTCGGCAGCATCTCTGTGTGGGCTCAGGCTAAGTAAACCCTCCTATGGCGACTCTTTCAACCGACTTAAGTCCGTTAAATTCGTTATTGGATCGAGAGGGTTGTCAAGACAGCGAGACCCTTTCACCCTTGTAACCCACCTACGGGGTGAATAAAATCGTACGACTTAAGCCTGAAGGAAACGAGTAAGGATCGTCACGTGTCGCTGTTGTTTTGTTGTTATTGTTCGTGAATACCAGAGTTGATGACCTTCGTTAGGGTTTGTCTTGGAATGCGGCGAAGACATCGAGGGACACATTTCTAACCCAATAAGCATGCAGACGAACGAATATGAAAGATATGTCGGTGGTGGTGGATTTCATAGTCATACGTACTACGTTCATTTTCACGCTTACTAACATTATAGACACGCCATGGTAGTGACTGAAAATGTGGTGTATTCAGGGTGATAGGACACCTTTGTATTCTATTTAATATTGTTTATCCTTATTAACTTGATATTATTATTATCTATCTATTAATTTATTTGTACTTGTTTATCTGTTGGAGTGATGTGTGTCCCATCATGAACACACAGTACTCAACCCCCACACATAAAAATAAGAAAAAAAAAATGGAGGGCATATAAAACTTTAAATTTAATTCCACTGTACACCCTTCACGCTCAAGCTTTCATTTTTCAAACCGGTTTGAAAAAAAAAAAACTGCGCCAGTTTGAAAACTGCAGCTATTATATTGAATTTCGCTGTCACTCGCCCTTGAAGCCAGTCCCTCCCGTGTGAATCGTCTGAGCACAGAGAACGGAACATGTGAGCGAGCAGCTTGTAAAATGTAATAAGAGTACCGTTATTGATTCGGTGTATTGTCTGTTTGGCATTGTCCAACAGTCTTGCACGAAACGGGCGCACACACTGCGGGTTCATTGCTGTCCTTGACGTGGCACTGCGGCAGTGCTGCACCGAGTCAGCACTTCCTGTTTGTTTGCGTCGCAGTGCTAACAGACCATTCCATCATTTCTTTCACTATTTCTCCTCTTCTCTTGATCACTTTCTTTTGCTTTCATTCAATAATAATTTTTCATTAATGTTCTTTCTCCTCGTCCCTCTGTCCGGTCCCTTGCCCGGTCTCTCGCCCCGGTTCCTCGCCCCGGTCCCTCGGCCCGGTCCCTCGCCCCGGTCCCTCGCCCCGGTCCCTCGCCCCGGTCCCTCGCCCCGGTCCCTCGCCCCGGTCCCTCGCCCCGGTCCCTCGCCCCGGTCCCTCGCCCCGGTCCCTCGCCCAGGCTCCTCGCCCAGCCTCCTCGCCCAGCACACGCACACGCACACACACACACACACACACACACACACACACACACACACACACACACACACACACACACACTCACTCACTCACACACTCACTCACTAACACACACACTCACACACACACACACACACACACACACACACACACACACACACACACACACACACACACACACACACACACACACACACACACACACACACACACACACACTCGCTTGAAGCCGGAGCCAACATCTCGGTTGCCCTAGCAACATGCAAGCATCAGAACAATATTCAAATGCAACGAGATAGCTTTAACTCTGGTAGACATAAAGAATGGTTGATGGTATTCATGGGCAAGGTATCTAGAAATGATTGTGTAAATGTGTACACGTGTGTACGTGTTTGAGTTTCTCTTTACTTGAGGATGTGTGGGGATCAAGTAGAAGTGTTGTGGGGTAATACCTCATGTAGCAGCGGGGAATTTAACAACCCAGCGGGTTTAAACTACGACAAGATCAAGAGGAGACGACACACCAGCGAGACCAGATTTTCTGCTCAACAAAAAATACAGTAGCTGTTGATCACTAGTCCAACATGTGGTCCAGTGCCGTGGTAAACCACACACACACACACGCACACACACACACGCACACACACACACACACACACACACACACACACACACACACACACACACACACACACACACACACACACACACACACACACACACACACACACACACACACAACTTGAGTGCACGCGCATGCATATAGAGAACCATTTCCGAATTCTTTGTTGATAAACACCTCCGGTCATCCTTTCATTTCTAATGGCTATCTGGTTACAGTTAAATATTGCTTTTGTAATATTCAAATATTGCCTTAGGCCACTGACATGTCAATTCCGGGTACAGCAGTATTATATCTCTGTTTATTTTATATTTGCTGTGAATATTGAAGGATTAAGTTTCCAGGTAATCAGCAAGCTTACCCTAAGGCTTGTATGTTTATGATCATTATTCACCATATGGTCACTTTTTACGATACGAGCATTCACGGTGTGATCATTGTTGACGATATAATCACTATTCACCACACGAGTACTCTATGATTATTTAGGATATGATCACAACAATATCATCATTATTCACAATATGATTCATTGTTTGGGTAAAAAATCCAAAATATTAAAGATTAAAAATACAAAACATTAGAGTGGACGGAAAGGCAGATAACAAAGAAAACAAAGGAGTGTTGAGGAGAGGTTAACGAGAAAACAGGAAAGGGGGGTATGAAGAGGAATGGAAGTATGGACGAATAGGGAATTGGAATCCAAGCAAATGTCATCAGGTTCTTTGTTGGATTAAGTCGTCTATGGTAATCCAGAACTACTTTCCATAAATTACATCTTGGCGTGCAATGGTTAACCAAAACAGTCTCAACTTTTTCAATCTAGTGGGCAGCTCCTCACATGAATGGAATAGTCTGAAGTGTGCCGCCGAGACAGCCGATGAAGTATCTCGCCGGGTTCAAAACGACGAACAGGACCTTTGGTACAAGAGGGAATTGGACAGAATCTTGTTCGGGTCCGCGATTCGAGAGAGGAGAGGAAGAGAAGGACGGGAGGGAAGGAGTGGCGGAAGAGAAGGACGGGAGAGGAGGGGAGGGGGAGGGAGGGAGGGGAGGAATGGGAGGGAGGGTAGGGTGGAAGGACGAGGAAATAGGGCCAAGGATATCATGGCGATTAAAGAGTGTGGAAAAGCAGAAAGAGACTAAGAAACGTTGTGTGTGTGTGGGGAAATTGTCAAATGGGAATTAAAGGCTACAGGTGAAGATGATTCGTAAAAGATCCCCTTTCTCCCACCCCCTTACACACACACAACCACAAGAGCACAAATTAGTTACAGAAAGAGGGATCTAATGGTGTTGGTAATGAGGCACTAATAGAACTCTGGGAACAGCTGGCACGTGTACAATGGGATTCGGGATTGGCTGTAGGAACTGAAATGTTAAATGGCTTGAGGTCGGGGGCTTGTTATACGCCAATGAGACTCTTGATATACGAGGATGATAAGAGGCACTGGAAGTTAATTTGGGTCTTGAATTTAAAGGATACTGCATAGGGGGGATACGTGTCCTCGGTACTCAAACACATAATAGCTATAGAGTTTGTGAGTTTTTGTTAACTAAGAACATGACACTATGGGGCAGTTGGCATATAACACGAGGCAATTAGGGGAGCGTAGTCCTTGGCACTGGGTGACACGTGGGGCTGGCACCGGTAATCCTCCCGGAGGAAGCACGTGCAAAGCCAGGTCAGCAGAGGTCAACGGTCAAGCCTGGTGAAGCGAAGGCGTATTTCCGTGTTCGAGAAATTGGATTTGATGGATAGACGTAGGAGTAGAGGGTCGTTTAGAGGGTTATGACTGGATGGGAGTTGAGTGGACGTGATTGAAATTGAAGGAAAGTGGAATAAGGATGGGAATGGAGAATACGTGAATGGATATCAATCGTGTTGGGTTAAACGAAGGTAACCTCTGGGGGCATTGGGGGGTTGGAAAGGGTTGGGGTTGGTGGGGTTGGTATTTCCGGACCTGATATGTTGGTGATACCAATTCACGTCTCGTTTAGGTCGTCTCCATACAGTTACATTCGACTGATAGATACATTTGGACTCCAATGGGCACTTCGCTAATCTGACAGCTTCCACTTATCCATCAGACTCCACTTCTCTGCCATCTTCCACTTATCCGCCAGCCTTCACTTATCCGCCAGCCTCCACTTATCCGCCAGCCTCCACTTATCCGCCAGCCTCCACTTATCCGCCAGCCTCCACTTATCCGCCAGCCTCCACTTATCCGCCAGCCTCCACTTATCCGCCAGCCTCCACTTCCCGGCCAGCCTCCACTTCCCGGCCAGCCTCCACTTCCCGGCCAGCCTCCACTTCCCGGCCAGCCTCCACTTCCCGGCCAGCCTCCACTTCCCGGCCACCCTCCACTTCCCGGCCACCCTCCACTTCCCGACCGCCGTCCACTTCCCGACCGCCGTCCACTTCCCGACCGCCCTCCACTTCCCGACCGCTCTCCACTTCTCGGCCGTTCTCCACTTCCCGGCCGCCCTTCACTTCCCGGCCGCCCTCCACTTCCCGGCCGGCCTCCACTTCCCGGCCGCCCTCCACTTCCCGGCCGGCCTCCACTTCCCGGCCGCCCTCCGCTTCCCGGCCGCCCTCCGCTTCCCGGCCGCCCTCCGCTTCCCGGCCGCCCTCCACTTCCCGGCCGCCCTCCACTTCCCGGCCGCCCTCCATCCCCTTCCCGGGCTTTACTCATACACCGGCCACTTCTCTTACTGACTTGTCCGCGCCGCGTCCGGCTCTAGCTAATCCTTTCAACTTGTTTTGTTGAGATGACCGGGAGTGCTTTCGTCCCGTATCCTCTTCGGACACGTGCTGCATCCTTCTGATAAGAAATGCCCGCGAGAGGTATACAAACTCAAAGGCACGCATGTGCCAGGTCGACGTACACAAATGTTGCACATGAGCATTCCATACACATAAGCACAGGCTAAGCTTGTAGAGGGCGTGCACATGCTTGAGCATGAGCGCAGAAACGCTCATGAATACCCTCACATACGTAATGCTCACACACCAAGCGCTCGCATGTATCGAACGATCATAAAACTAACATTCACACACCAAGTACAAACACGTACGAAGTGCGCGCATTTGCCTCGCAAGCCAAGAGCGCGCGCAAGCCAAGAGCGCGCGCAAGCCAAGAGCCCTCACAAGCCAAGAGCGCGCGCAAGCCAAGAGCGCGTGCAAGCCAAGAGCGCGCAAGCCAAGAGCGCTCACAAGCCAAGAGCGCTCACAAGCCAAGAGCGCTCACAAGCCAAGAGCGCTCACAAGCCAAGAGCGCTCACAAGCCAAGAGCGCGCATGAGACTAGCGCGGAGTCGAGCGCGCACAAGCCAAGAGTGCACACAAGCTAAGAGCGCGCACGAGCCGAGGGCGCACAAGCCAAGAGTGTGCACAAACCAAGAGCGCGCACAAGCCAAGAGCGCGCACAAGAAAGGCTCGCACACACAAGCCAAGCGCGCTTACACGAACCAAGCGCGCGCACGAACTATATAAAACACAATCGTATACTAAACATATGCAAAGGGGTAGGTGACCTGAAAAAGAACCCTCCATTGAAGAAAAAAAAAAAAAAAAAAAAAAATCGGGAAGTATTTGCCCTGTCAATAGCACCGATAGCAAAACGTTTTCTTTCTTTCTTTGCACGTAAGCTATGTCAGACAAGGCCGCAGCTTGCCAGCAGCCCGTAAGTGACGCTCCTTGAAAGGTATCGAATGAAATTGCCTGTGCTTTGCGAGCCAGGGCGACTAGCCTCTCCTCCTCCTCCTCCTCCTCCTCCTTTTCCTTTTTATTCTCCTCCTCCTCCTCCTCCTCCTCCTCCCCCTCCTCCTCCTCCCCCTTCTCCTTCTCCTTCTCCTTCTTGTCCTTCTTCTCCTTCTTGTCCTTCTTCTCCTTCTCCTCCTCCTTCTCCTCCTCCTCCTCCTCCTCCTCCTCCTCCTCCTCCTCCTCCTCCTCCTCCTCCTCCTCCTCCTCCTCCTCCTCCTCCTCCTCCTTCCTCTTGTCTCTTCCTTCCTCTTGTCTCTTCCTTCCTCTTGCCTTTCCTTTCTTCCTACCTCGCTTCTCCTCCTACGTCGCCTCTTTTCCTGCCTCGCCTCTTTTCCTGCCACGCCTCTTTTCCTGCCACGCCTCTTTTCCTGCCTCGCCTCTTTTCCTGCCTCGCCTCTTTTCCTGCCTCGCCTCTTTTCCTGCCTCGCCTCTTTTCCTGCCTCGCCTCTTTTCCTGCCACGCCTCTTTTCCTGCCACGCCTCTTTTCCTGCCTCGCCTCTTTTCCTGCCTCGCCTCTTTTCCTGCCTCGCCTCTTTTCCTGCCTCGTCTCTTTTCCTGCCTCGCCTCTTTTCCTGCCTCGCCTCTTTTCCTGCCTCGCCTCTTTTCCTGCCTCGCCTCTTTTCCTACTTCGCCTCTTTTCCTGCCTCGCCTCTCCTCCTACCTCGCCTCTTTTCCTGCCTCGCATCTCCTTCTACTTCGCCTCTCCTCCTACCTCGCCTCTTTTCCTGCCTCGCCTCTTTTCCTGCCTCGCCTCTTTTCCTGCCTCGCCTCTTTTCCTGCCACGCCTCTTTTCCTGCCACGCCTCTTTTCCTGCCACGCCTCTTTTCCTGCCTCGCCTCTTTTCCTGCCTCGTCTCTTTTCCTGCCTCGTCTCTTTTCCTGCCTCGCCTCTTTTCCTGCCTCGCCTCTTTTCCTGCCTCGCCTCTTTTCCTGCCTCGCCTCTTTTCCTGCCTCGCCTCTTTTCCTGCCTCGCCTCTTTTCCTGCCTCGCCTCTTTTCCTACTTCGCCTCTTTTCCTGCCTCGCCTCTTTTTCTGCCTCGCCTCTCTTCCTACCTCGCCTCTTTTCCTGCCTCGCCTCTCCTTCTACTTCGCCTCTCCTCCTACCTCGCCTCTCTTCCTACCTCGCCTCTTTTCCTGCCTCGCCTCTCCTTCTACTTCGCCTCTCCTCCTACCTCGCCTCTCCTACCTCACGTCTCCTGCCAAGCCTTTACTTTTGTTCTCGATCACCACTATCCAATTTCATCACCAATACTCCCTTTCCTCCTCTTTTCCCTCGCCAGTCTACGCTTCTCTCCTGTTCTTTTTACCAAATCGTCCTCTTATCTCTTTTCATCTACATTTCTTATCCTTATCTTCGGCGTCCTCTTCTTGTTCAGGGGTCAGCACCTCGTGATTCGCTCGCAGGTCATTAAAAAAAAGTCTTTATTACCTTTAGCCCCTTGGCGAGTCCGGCACTGGCCTTCACAATAAGGATTTACTCGCGGCGTATCGGGAGCTTCGATCTGTGGAGTGCCACGTGAACTGGCACTGCGATCTCGCCAGGAGGCTTTCGAGGACAACTAAAGGTGGCAGCACACAAGGCGTATCTCGCTAGCGTGCTACTTGCTTTTGCTACTTCGTTTGAGTAGAAACGACTTCGGTGATAATCTTTTGTTTTTCGAATTTCTAAGTGTCAAATTACTCCTGCGTCAAGGAGTTGAATGACGAACTAAGTTAAATCTATCCGAATGTTAGACACATTGTTGAGATGTTCTTCCGGAAGTCTAGAATATTGTAACCGAAGCGTTTGAGGAGGTTCTTAGATACCATGGCAAGGTCAAGGAGGTTATCTTTGTACTTGACAATGTCAACAACTATTGCACATATAAGTTATATGTACCTATATATACGAGTACACGCGCAGTATATGTACACTGAAGACGAAACTATCTTCCTAGGTTTGTCCGAAGGTAGATTAAATATGGCGAAACATAATGAATATCGGCCAGAGAAGTAAAAAGCACTATTGGTCTCGAGTCGATTCTCGTAATGTTTCGCAATGTTTAATCCATTTTAGGACAAACCTAGGAAGAGAGTTTTCTTTCACTGTACTCGTATACACACGCGCACATTTGATATACATACGCATACAGTATTTATATACCCACAACTATTAACACAGCTCAGTGCGAAATATTTTATTTGAAATTTAAATAGTATGGGATTTTCACCTGAATGAAATTGTTTAAAGACAAATGGATTATATATACAAGACGTGGATAAGTAACTAACTCAGTGTAACCCATAAACAAAAGCTAGTGGTTATGTAATTGTATTAATATTTTTTTTTTTTCAAATGGAACATGAAGAGATAATTTGAAATGTCACGTTCATACTTCACAGCGAAATGAGTTTTTAGACGAGCCCTTCCAAATGACCTGTGGAAGCTTTTACCGAAGCTTACTCTGTGAATTTAGTTCGATGTCAGACCCGTCCAGATACGAAAATGGGAGTTTCAGGATCCCGATGGAATGAAAATGCAGATGATACTCCTGACGCATCGATCGGCGCCAACTCCATCAGGCGACGGTAGCTGACATAGCTGACGGTAGCTGGCGTAGTTGAAGGTAGCTGACATAGCTGACGGTAGCTGACGGGAGCTGACGGTTCTCTTCTTGACCCATTTGTGCTCGCGTTGCTCTTCAGGAGTTCTATTCAGGCTGACAAAGGAGGAAGAACTCTTGCTGTAAAGGTCTTGGTCGTTGACCACAGACTTTCGTCATATGTGACGCCAGATGATTTTATTCAACAGTGGTAGGCAGCATGATAAACAGGGTCACGTAAATCGAGACCTCTGGGTCTAGGATCCAGTTAAGGTGGCGGCACACTAGGCATTTCTCGCTAGCATGCTACTTGCTTTTGCCACTTCGTTTGGGTTGAAACGACTTCGGTTACGATTTTTTGTTTTTAAAATTTCCAGATGTCAAATTACTCTTGCGTCACAGAGTGAGAAGCTAAAGGATGAACTAAGAAGTTAAATTTATACGAATGTTAGACACATTCTTCAGATGTTCTTAGGGAATTCTAGATTATTGTATCATGCTAACCTACTGTGCCGCCACATTTAGTTGTATAGAATTCAGGGAACTCACCAGAAGAGAATCTATAAAGATTGATGTATTAGTTCATGATAACATGTACACTTTGGACGGTTCCACCCCAGTCATTGCGAACCCGAACCCCATCGTCGGGAAGGGTAACCCGAACCCCATCGTCGGGAAGGGTAACCCGAACTCCATCGTTGGGCACGGTAACCCGAACCCCATCGTTGGGCACGGTAACCCGAACCCCATCGTCGGGAAGGGTAACCCGAACCCCATCGTCGGGAAAGGTAACCCGAACCCCATCGTCGGGAAGGGTAATCCAAATCCCAGCGTCTGGCACAGTAATCCGACCACAAGTTGTGTAAAAACAGTTTCTCGGTCGGCATTCAAGCAAATAACCAATCCCCGAGTTGGACAGTAAATCTAAATCCATTTCCTAGAATGAGGATTTGTCACTTGATGCGGAAC
>NC_134783.1:47225020-47257520 GCF_046742065.1 Oratosquilla oratoria | reverse complement strand
CTCTCCTCTCCTCCCTCCTTCCTTTCTCCTCTCCTCCCTCCTTCCTCTCTCCTCTCTCCTTCCTCTCTCCTTCCTCTCTCCTCTCTCCTTCCTCTCTCCTCTCTCCTCTCCTCCTTCCTCTCTCCTCTCCTCCTTCCTCTCTCCTCTCCTCCTTCCTCTCTCCTCTCCTCCTTCCTCTCTCCTCTCCTCCTTCCTCTCTCCTCTCGTCCTTCCTCTCTCCTCTCCTCCTTCCTCTCTCCTCTCCTCCTTCCTCTCTCCTCTCTCCTTCCTCTCTCCTCTCCTTCCTCTCTCCTCTCCTTCCTCTCTCCTCTCCTTCCTCTCTCCTTCCTCTCTCCTCTCTCTCTCTCCCTCTCCCTTTCTCCCTCCCTCCCTCTCTACTTGTGTTTTTGTTTGTTGCGTGTGTGTTTTTGTGCGCATGTACCTGTGGTTACGTAAGGCTTTCACAACAATAGCAACGCTAATCATTATCATCTTTCAGTCGCAGAACTTTGTCTATATATATAACTTGTATAGCACAGGCAGGCTCCTCCGCCTCCCCATTTTGTCCTCGGGGTCTTGGTCTGCATGCGACGTCGCTCCTTCTGTTGGTGACAGGTCGTCAGCCAAGTCTCTGCCTCGGGCTCAGCCCCTCGACCTGCCCCGGAACTCTCGAGGGGCCACGGTGCCTCCCCGGTCCCTACGTCCCTCGGCCCCTACGTCCCTCGGCCCCTACGTCCCTCGGCCCCTACGTCCCTCGGCCCCTACGTCCCTCGGCCCCTACGTCCCTCGCCCCCTACGTCCCTCGCCCCCTACGTCCCTCGGCCCCTTACGTCCCTCGGCCCCTACGTCCCTTGGCCCCTTACGTCCCTCGGTCCCTACGTCTCTCGGCCCCTACGTCCCTCGGCCCCTACGTCCCTCGGTCCCTACGTCCCTCGTCCCCTACGTCCCTCGGCCCCTACGTCCCTCGGTCCCTACGTCCCTCGGTCCCTAGGTCCGTCTTCGAGGACGACATCGACCTTTGAAGGGGCTAAGTCATCCTTTTCGTTCTCATTTACGGGTTACAGCTGTTTCTTCGTTTGCTGCTTCGAGTCTTCGCTTTGTTTTCTTTAGGCTTCTCCCTACCTCTCCCTTCCTTTCCTTCCTTTCCTTCCTTTATTTTCTTTCCTTTCTTTCCTTTCTTTCCTTCCCTTCATTTCCTTTATTTTTCATTTCTTTTATTTCTTTCCTTCCTTTCCTTCCTTTCCTTCCTTTCCTTCCTTTTCTGACTTTCCTTCCTTTCCTTCCTTTCCTTCCTTTCCTTTCTTTTCTTTCCTTCCTTTTCTTACTTTTCTTTCCTTCCTTTTCCTTCCTTTTCCTTTCCTTCCCTCCTTCCCTTCTTCCCTTCATTTCCTTCATTTCTTTCATTTCTTTCATTTCCTTTCTTTCCCTCCTTTTCTTGGGCTTCTCCCAAACCTTTCCCCTCCTTTCCTTCCCTCCGCCCTACCTTTCCCTTCCTTTCCTGCCCTCCGCCCTCCTCTCCTCACCTCTTTTCTTCTTCCTTCCCCCTTTCCGTTTTCGTTTTGAGGTATACGTTTTCTTTGTCATTTTTTTTCCTATTCATTCTTCGTGCATTTTCTCTTCTGCCTGTTCCTCTTTGGTTCTATTCTTTTCTTCACTTTCACTCGTTTATCGTTCCTTTTCTTTTTTCTTTTTCCTTTTTCTTTTTCTTTAATTTTTCTCTATTGCTCTTTGGGGCTTTCCCCTTCGCCTCACTGGAACTCCCTCATTCCTTTTCTTTTCATTTCTCCTTTTTCAGCGTTTATTATTATTTTTTTTTATCCCTCCCCCCTTCTTCTCCCTCCCTCCTTCTTCTCCCTCCCTCCCTCTTCTCTCTCCCTCCCTCATTCTTCTCCCTCCCTCCCTCTTCTCCCTCCCTCATTCTTCTCCCTCCCTCATTCTTCTCCCTCCCTCCCTCTTCTCCCTCCCTCATTCTTCTCCCTCCCTCATTCTTCTCCCTCCCTCATTCTTCTCCCTCCCTCATTCTTCTCCCTCCCTCATTCTTCTCCCTCCCTCATTCTTCTCCCTTCTTCATTCTTCTCCCTCCCCCTCTCTTCTTCCCCCTCCCTTCTTTTTCTTTCCGCTCCCTCCCTCTTCTCCCTCCCTCCCTCTTCTCCCTCCCTCTTCTCCCTCCCTCCCTCTTCTCCCTCCCTCCTTCTCCCTCCCTCCCTCCTTCTCCCTCCCTCATTCTTCTCCCTCCCCTCTCTTCTTCCCCCTTCCTTCTTTTTTTTCCCCCTTCTTTTTCTTCCCCTCCCTTCTTTTTCTCCCTCTCCTTCTTCCCTCCCTTTCTCCTTCTTCCCTCCCTCTCTCCTTCTTCCCTCCCTCTCTCCTTCCTTCCTCCCTTCCTCTCTCCTTCCTCCCTTCCTCTCTCCTTCCTCTCTCTTTCCTCCCTTCCTCTCTCCTTCCTCCCTTCCTCTCTCCTTCCTCCCTTCCTCTCTCCTTCCTCCCTCCCTCCCTCCCTTTCTCCTTCCCTTCCTCCCTACCTCCATCCATACCTCTTCTTCCTCCCCTCCTTCCTCCCTCCATCCCTCCCTATTCTTCCTCCCTTCCTCCCTCTCTCCCTCCCTCCCTCCCTATTCTTCCACTCTTCCTCCCTCCCTCTTCTTCCTCCCTTCCTCCCTCCCTCTTCTTCCTCCCTTCCTCCCTCCCTCTTCTTCCTCCCTTCCTCCCTCCCTATTCTTCCTCTCTTCCTCCCTCCCTCTTCTTCCTCTCTCAATCTCTCTTCTTCCTCCCTCTCTCCCTCCTTCTCTCCCTCACTCCTTCTCTCCCTCCCTCCTTCTCTCCCTCATCTCCCTCCCTCCCTCCCTCCCTCCCCCTCCCTCTTTTTCCTCTCTCTCTCCCTTCCTCTCTCCTCTCTCCCTTTCATTCCTCTTCTTTCCTTTTCTCATTCTTCTCTCCTTTCCTCCCTCCCTCGTCTCTCCCTTTTTCCCTATTCTTCCTTTCTTCCTCCCTCATCTTTCTTCCTCCCTCATCATTCTTCCTCCCTCATCTTTTTTCCTCCATCATCTTTCTTCCTCCCTCATCTTTCTTCCTCTTCTCTCTTTTCCTCCCTTTTCTCTTTCTTCCTCACTCTTCTCTCTCTTCCTCCCTCTTCTCTCTTTCTCCCTCTTCTCTCTCTTCCTCCCTCTGGTCTCTCTTCCTCCCTCTCTCTGCTCTCTTCCTACCTCTCTCTGCTCTCTTCCTATCTCCCTCTTCTCTCTCCCTTCCTCTTCTCTCTGTTCCTCCCTTTTCTCTCCCTTCCTCCTTCTCTCTTCTCTCCCTTCCTTTGTTCCTCTCCTCTCCCTTCTTCTCTCTCTTTTCTCTCTCTTTTTCTCCCTTTTCTCTCCCTTCCTCCTTCCCTCTTCTCTCCCTTCCTCCTTCCCTCTTCTCTCCCTTCCTCCTTCCCTCTTCTCTCCCTTCCTGTCCAAGATATCTATTCTTACAGGCGGAGGACACAACAATCAAGAGAAGGGGGAAGTGTGAGGGAGGGAGGGAGGGAGGGAGTGAGTGAGGGGTGCATATTTCAATTTTCGAATTTCGCCCGACAAAGCCATGCATTTCCCGTGGCAGTGGTTAGGCTACTCCCGCAGAGAGATGGAGATAGAGATAGATGGAGATAGAGATAGATAGAGATGGAGATAGAAATAGAGAGAGAGTACAGAGAGTAGAGAGGGATAAAGATAGTAGAGAAGGATAGAGATAGTAGAGAGGGATAGAGATAGAAGAGAGGGATAGAGATAGTAGAGAGGGATAGAGATAGAGAGGGATAGAGATAGTAGAGAGGGATAGAGATAGTAGAGAGGGATAGAGATAGTGGAGAGGGATAGAGATAGTGGAGAGGGATAGAGATAGTGGAGAGGGATAGAGATAGTGGAGAGGGATAGAGATAGTGGAGAGGGATAGAGATAGTGGAGAGGGATAGAGATAGTGGAGAGGGATAGAGATAGTGGAGAGGGATAGAGATAGTGGAGAGGGATGGGGATAGTGGAGAGGGATGGGGATAGTGGAGAGGGATGGGGATAGTGGAGAGGGATGGGGATAGTGGAGAGGGATGGGGATAGTGGAGAGGGATAGAGATAGTGGAGAGGGATAATGATAGTGGAGAGGGATAGGGATAGTGGAGAGGGATAGGGATAGTGGAGAGGGATAGGGATAGTGGAGAGGGAGAGGGATAGTGGAGAGGGAGAGGGATAGTGGAGAGGGAGAGGGATAGTGGAGAGGGAGAGGGATAGTGGAGAGGGAGAGGGATAGTGGAGAGGGAGAGGGATAGTGATAGAGGGAGAGGGATAGTGATAGAGGGAGAGGGATAGTGATAGAGGGAGAGGGATAGTGATAGAGGGAGAGGGATAGTGATAGAGAAAGAGAGGGATAGTGATAGAGAAAGAGAGGGATAGTGATAGAGAAAGAGAGGGATAGTGATAGAGAAAGAGAGGGATAGTGATAGAGAAAGAGAGGGAGAGGGATAGTGATAGAGATAGAGAGGGATAGTGATAGTGATAGAGAGGGAGAGGGATAGTGAAAGAGAGGTAGAGAGGGAGAGGGATAGTGATAGAGAGGTAGAGAGGGAGAGGGATAGTGAAAGAGAGGAAGAGAGGGAGAGGGATAGTGATAGAGAAAGAGAGGGAGAGGGATAGTGTTAGAGATAGAGAGGGAGATGGATAGTGATAGTGAGTAATAGAGGGAGAGGGTGAGTGAAAGAGAGGAAGAGAGGGAGAGGGATAGTGATAGAGACAGAGAGGGATAGTGATAGAGAAAGAGAGGGATAGTGATAGAGAAAGAGAGGGATAGTGATAGAGAAAGAGAGGGATAGTGATAGAGAAAGAGAGGGAGAGGGATAGTGAAAGAGAGGAAGAGAGGGAGAGGGATAGTGAAAGAGAGGAAGAGAGGGATAGTGAAAGAGAGGAAGAGAGGGAGAGGGATAGTGAAAGAGAGGAAGAGAGGGAGAGGGATAGTGAAAGAGAGGAAGAGAGGGAGAGAGGAAGAAAGAGATGGAGAGAGGAAGAAAGAGAGGAAGAAAGAGAGGGAGAGGGGGAGAGATATCTAGCGTAACCGCACATCCAAGTTTTCTAAAAAAAAGATGGAGGCAAATTTTTCGAAATGGCGAGGTAATTCCTCACTGTACTGAGTTGATCTGTCACTGGACACGGAGAAATGGTGTCCTAAACTCTGGCAATACTAGGTGGGAAGGGGTGAGGAGGAGGAGGGGTCGACTCTTCTTCCTCCTTCTTCCCTCCTCCCCGCTTCCTTCCTCCCTCCTTCCTCCCTCCTTCCTCCCTCCTTCCTCCAGAATCAGCATTCTTTAGCTTAAAGGACAGGATCTATAGTTAAAGCCTTTTGGTCTCTCTTCCCGAAATTTATTTCGGTTAATTTTGGGCCTCGCATTCCGTGTGGATGTTTAATAGTTCCATACGGTTTCTTTGCATAGAATTTCATGCACATAAACGTTCAGTCATGACAGGAGGGAATTTCGAGTCTGACCGTATCTAGAATTTTTTCTTTATCATATGGTTTAACGTCTCAAACTCATTTCCTATCAGGAGGCTAGGACGGTGCCCCTCACAGAGGACTTTGTAGCATGGAATTTAATGAACCATGGCCCTTGGTTCAATTTCACTGGTGGCAGGGTTCGAACCATCATTCCCTCCACCTTCGCCGCAAGTAACGACGCCCCAACTCCCTCGGCCAGCAAGCTTCTTTAAGTAACATGACTAAAACCTTAAACCACAATCGGAGGAGAGTTGGTAGTCGAAATATATAGACTCCCGTCTCCGTTCTTTTCTTCTACTCCGACTGTGAGTGACAAATGCATTACTACATTTTTCATTGGTATATTTTTTATATGTTGTAAAATTACTTCTATGCATGGCAGGATATCAAGATTTCCGAAATTTTCCAGTTAATAGGTTTAAAGTGAGGAGTCTACGCCCAAGACAAACGTAGCTACGGCCGAAGCCGTCACCTTTGCCTTATGTGCATAGAATGTTGTGGCAAGTAACAGTCACTGCTTGGAATTTGAGAAGTGTGTGGGACTCGAATCCACAACTAAGCGTACAGGAATGGATTTAATCTTAAGTAAAGGTTGAACCAGACATGATAGGCTGGGGAGGGGGGGGCGGCGTTAATATCCAAAGCTGGGCGCGTTCCTAGATGCGCTCCTAGGTGTCCTGATTGGCTCGACATTGTTCAGGACACAGAGGAACGCATATAGGAACGCACCGAGGAACGCGCACTGCTCTAGTAATGTCTAATAGTGGAAAAGTAGTCATGAGGCAAAATCCAAATTCTTTGTCTAACATTCTTTTTTTATCTATTCAAGAAAACTACCTAAATGTAAGCTAGATAATGTAAGCTCGAAAAAAGTCGAATTGACGTGAGAACTGTAGCGTGGGTCAATTTCACTGATAGCAGAGTTCGAACCGCCAAAGGTGAAACGAAGAACTGAGCCAACACAACGGAAACAACCACAGGCGAATGTTGTCAGAATTACCAACAAATCAAACACGCGCTTGGTTGCGCATCACTGTTACAATTGCGCTCAATTTGGTGCCAACAATGAGAGCATCCAGCCAATAAAATGACAACAGTGTTTGAAAAAGGGAAAATTGCATAAAAGTTGGCATGGCATATGCTTATCTGGGTCCCTGTTTCGATCCCGTTCCCCGGACACTCATTATATGGTATAATTGGTTTGTTATCCCTTGGATGAACCTTTTCCCCATGGAGTCTCAAGTTCATTAATCAATTCAAAACACACGGGAAAGCTTTCGTCCTGGCCTCTATTAAGAATTTTATGACCTTGTGGGTTTGCCATTTCCTCTCTCTCTCTCTCTCTCTCTCTCTCTCTCTCTCTCTCTCTCTCTCTATCTATCTATCTATCTATCTATCTATCTCTCTCTCTCTCTCTCTCTCTCTCTCTCTCTCTCTCTCTCTCTCTCTCTCTCTCTCTCTCTCTCTCTCTCTCTCTCTCTCTCTCTCTCTCTCTCTGTGTGTGTGTGTGTGTGTGTGTGTGTGTGTGTGTGTGTGTGTGTGTGTGTGTGTGTGTGTGTGTGTGTGTGTGTGTGTGTGTGTGTGTGTGTGTGTGTGTGTGTGTGTGTGTGTGTGTGTGTGTGTGTGTGTGTGTGAGAGAGAGAGAGAGAACACGCCTGTCTGCATGACTGCCTGTGTGATTCACCATGGTCTTGAATCACATGATGGACTCATGATCGACAGCTATTTCCCTCCCGGAAGAGAGCTCAGCTCATATATGACTGATCTTAACCTTACACACACACACACACACAAACACACAAACACACAAACACACAAACAAACACACAAACACACACAAACAACTCCCCTCCCACGAGAGTTGGAGTGACGATCTGCAGCGCAGTGATACTGAAATTATTTCAGCACTGGGTGGGATTCTTAGCACTGCGCCACGAGTCGTGTGTGCATGCGTGCGTGCGATAACTTAATATTAAGGTGAAGATGACAGTGGATATTTGGCATGTTCACATTTCAACGTAGTTTTTCCCCCTGTTTTTTAGAATGAAATACTTCATTGTAAGCAGTTTTACGTATAAATCACACTAGACTATATTTTAGCGAAATTAGAGAGAGAGAGAGAGAGAGAGAGAGAGAGAGAGAGAGAGAGAGAGAGAGAGAGCAGAAATTCAAGGATAGGCTCGTTCAAGATAATCTGACAGTTTGATGAAAATATTTTTTTCTTTTTGCATCAAAATGGTTGAATTTTAGGTTTCGTACGTTTTGCTCCGACCTGTTGATTTTAGATCCTTTGCATCGATTGTTCTCTTGCAATTGAAGATTCATTGACTTTGTCATTGATTTTGTATTCCATTCCACATACCGGCTGTATATTGTCTCTTCTTAACCTTTGGGTGTTATGGATATCCTGACAAAGTGAATAACGTGATTGTGAAGGAGGAGAGGTGCTGGGGAACAATGAATTACGATGAAGAGGCAGGTGGAGCAGCAGTCTTTCTCTCTCTCTCACTCTTTCTCTCTCCCTCTCTCTCTCTATCTTTCTCCCCCTCCCTCCCTCTCCCCCTCCCTCCCTCCCTCTCTCTCCCCCTCCCTCTCCCCCTCCCTCTCCACTCCTTCTCTCCCTCCCTCCCTCTCTCCCTCCCTCTCTCTTTCTCCCTCTCTCTCCCTCCCTCCATCTCTCTCCCTCTCTCCCTCCCTCCATCTCTCTCCCTCTCTCCCTCCCTCTCCCCTCCCTCTCCCCCTCCCTCTCCCCTCCCTCTCCCCCTCCCTCTCCCTCCCCCTCTCCCTCCCCCTCTCCCTCCCCCTCTCTCCCTCCCCCTCTCTCCCTCCCTCTCTCCCTCCCTCTCTCCCCCTCCCTCTCCCTCCCTCTCCCTTCCTCCCTCCGTTCCTCCCCCTCACCTCGCAGTACTTAAGGTGACAAATGAAAATATTTTAGCCCTGGCCTTACCGAAAGGGCTTGTCATAAGGAGGGATATAGTAAATGTTAATTTAGGGTTGATTTATGGATAATTTCCTATACATGCTCATTGGCAAAGGTCGTTAGGTCGATGTGTCTATTTTCCCCTGGAGAAACTGGGAAAATATATATTTACTCATAATTTTATGAATTTGTTTATTTAGTTATTAATTTGTTGTTAATTGACTAATGAATTAATCTGTTTTCGAAGCTGTAAGCGAAAAATGGGGACACCTGTTTAAATGAGACGTCTCTTTAAGCTTAGAATGAATACTTAGATGGCGGGGACTTCTCCCTCCGTCAGCTGAATAAAATCGCCTGATGACAATCATAAACATATAAAAATATCCTCACCGTTCAGCGAGTTAAAGCTGCATAAAGGTAAGGTTTTGCTTGGTGCAATTATCGTTCAACGATTATCGTTCAACGATTATCGTTCAACGATTATCGTTCAACGATGATCGTTCATGGCTCAACGATAATCGTCAAACGAATGTATAGAGCACTAATTATTTGTTTTCCTTCGAGCTGCAGAATACGAGGCTGATCGATTTAACCTAACGTACAACCAACGCGCTTACACCAAATAAGATGCCAGGTGGTAGGATGCGCGTCACCCGCCAATGGTTGTGGTTGGAGGCTAATAATTTATTAATCGCACTAAGCAAAACATACCTTTACCCCAATTTCTTTTTATCAGAACGATTTTGAAACGTCAAAATAACATGTACTACTCATGGCTGCTGCTGCTGTTTCATTTTCAATATTTTGTGTTGTCAGAGGCAATCGTAAAATGTGTGCTTGTGTGTGTTTGTGCGTGTGTAGACGTTGCGTGTGTAGCTATGTAGACGTCCATGTGTAGGGGTGTTTCGGTGTTTACGTGTCCGTGTGTATGGGGGTGTACGTGTGTAGGCGTTTGCATGTGTGTATGTGTGTGTGTCTGTGTTTGTAGATATAAGTGCATACGTGTGTAGACGTGTATGTACGTGTGTAGACGTGTATGTACGTGTGTAGACGTGTATGTACGTGTGTAGACGTGTGTGTGTGTACGTGTGTAGACATGTGTGTATGCGTGTGTAGACGTGTGTATACTTGTGTAAATGTGTGTGCGTGTGTAGATGTGAATGCGTATACTTGTGTAGGTGTGTGTATGTGTAGTTGTGTAGGCGTATGCGTATGTAGACATGTGTGTATGCGTGTGTAGACGTGTGTGTATGCATGTGTAGACGTGTATAGGTGTGCACGTGTGCGTGTGTACGTACATGTGTACGCGTTTGCTTCACTTAGAAAGTAACAAATAGTTCACCTCTATCCGTAGTTCGCTCGCTCGGTCGATCTGGCTGGCCCTGGCCCACTAGAACAAGATAAATGTGCGACGCGCAACACTGACTCTCGCCGTGTTTGTGAACGACGTAGGGAGGGAGGGTGGAAGGGAGGAAGGGTGGGAGGAAGGGAGGAAGGGTGGGAGGAAGGGAGGAAGGGAGGAAGGGTGGGAGGAAGGGAGGAAGGGTGGGAGGAAGGGAGGAAGGGTGGGAGGAAGGGAGGAAGGGTGAGAGGAAGGGAGGAAGGGTGGGAGGAAGGGAGGAAGGGTGGGAGGAAGGGAGGAAGGGAGAGTGGAAGGGTGGAAGGGAGACAGGGAAAGTGAAAGGGTGGAAGGGAGAGAGGGAGAGTGGAAGGGTGGAAGGGAGAGAGGAAGAGTGGAAGGGTGGAAGGGAGAGAGGAAGAGTGGATGGGTAGAAGGGAGAGAGAGAAGGTGGAAGGGTGGAAGAGAGAGTGGAAGGGTGGAAGGAAGAAAGAGAGAGTGGAAGGGTGGAAGGAAAAGGAGGAGGGTGGAAGGGTGAAGGGGGAGAGAGGTGGGAGGATGGGAAGGAGGGCGGGAGGGGGGAAGGTTGGGGGGGAGGAAGAGAGAGAGTGTGGATATAGAACAAAAGATTCCAGAATCTAACAAAATATGCACATGTGAAAGCATAAGTTAGTGTACTTTATGGAGTGTACCCGTCCCTGTATTTGGTAGCACAGTTGTAGATTTAACCCATTCAACTCCGATGACAAGATGTCTTGTCATTTGGTCAAATAAAACAAAAAATCATAAAACACCAAAATGTTTGATCAAACACCAGAAAAATATGACGTCAGTCCTCGCTTCGCTGCGAGCGAAGCGAGGATTGACGTCATATTTTTCTGGTGTTTGATCAAACATTTTGGTGTTTTATGATTTTTTGTTTTATTTGACCAAATGACAAGACATCTTGTCATCGGAGTTGAATGGGTTAAGAAGGAAATGGACAAGAACTGGTTTACCAAGAGAGTAGTTAACGAATGGAATAGACTTATTAACCATGTAGTGAGCGTTAGTAACCATGTAGTGAGCGTTGAAACTATCTGTTGTTTTAAGAGAAGGTCAGATAGCTTTAGGGATGGGGATGATAGGTGGTAATGGACATAGAACTGCCTAGTGTAGGCTGTATGGTCTCTTGCAGTCTCCTTCATTCTTATGTCGTTAAAAAAGATAGAAAAATCCGTCACGAAGGTGCAAACCAAGGTAAAACGAATACTATAAAGTACGTTGAGCACCCCCCCCCTCCGCGCACCTCCACCGTGACGTCATAGGAAATCCAGAGGGGGGGAGAGTGAGAGGTGGAAGAAAATGTAAACTTTAAAGAAAACCATCTGTATGTATGGTAAACTTTAAAATTACACTATAATGTTCACATAATACTGAAATTACTCAGTATCACTTTCTTATCCTCAAATTATCAGTATCTGAGATATGACCGCCAGGAAAGTTGTAAAAATATTTTCCATGCTTTCACATTAGGTGGATTATATTAATATGACGAGTTATTAGATGGGATGACATGTCAATTTATATGTTGATCAGGTAGATGAGGAAGATATTATACTGTTGATACACACCAACTAGCTGAATATAAACCCAGTAGTAATGACACAAAAAAGCATCATTTGGTTTTTAATATATTACATTTTGGATTTGCGTGGATTTCCATATCTCCTCAAGCGTGGATTTTATATGTAGACCTTTATCTCCACCTAGCTCAGTTATGTTTTAACCGGATTCTTTAGTCTGTTTATTTGCAAATGAATGAAAGTTTCAGGAAATGTTGCTAATAAATAGTTACAAAATGACGGCTGCATACGTATCCAGATGACCGAGTATTGTGTGTGCCACATAATTCAATCCATTTCTAAGTTCTTTAACTTTGGGTAGTGAAAAGAAATGTATATTTTTATCACATTTCAGTCTAACGGCATTGCACTTCTGCACTATACAAACTGTTGGCATTTTTATGTTATTTGTCTGCCTTAGCTACCCCTTTAATCAGAAGATGGAGCTTCGCTCCACACACTGGTGTGTGAGTGACTGACAGCTCTCGACCCGCGGAACCCTCGTCTCGATATTTCCGTTGACGTCATCATCTACCTGCGCAGTGGAGAGGTTTTCTGGCTTCCCCCCCCCCTCCCGCTAACTTACCTTATAGTATTCGTTTTAGCTTGGTGCAAACAACCTTTTGTTTACGTTTGTCACAAGGACAGTCAGTGGACGAGTTTTCAGATGTGCTTTGAATCACTTACGATACATAGTGATCAAGCGTCGGAAACTATTTCCCCAACTGTACAGGCACGTTTCCAAAGTTCGACGACACCATGGGGAGAGCATCCTACCAAAGATGTGAAGTGGACCTTTTTTTTTTTTTTTTTTTTCTTTTTTTTTGCGAATGTCAGACGCCAATCGTAAAACAACGATGTGTGAGTGTGGTCTGTAGGGGGCGTTACCCAAACCCCTAAATCTATTGACTACGTAAAACAGATGTGGTCGATACTGGGTCTCGTTATTGCAAAATGATAATAGGTAATAGCAATGTAATGGCATGGAAATAATTGCGCTAATTAGTAGAGCAATTACAGCTGCAATAACACTGCACGGTCATTGGTTGAGGGGATGCCTGCGTATATCGTCTGTTTTGGCCGCGGTTTCGTAAGAGAAAAAGAGGCGGAACGGCCTGTGACGTCATGGGGGTCGTGGAGAAGAGTCAAAGAAAAGAGAGAAGAGAGGGAGGGAGACGAGGAATGGGAGGAGGATGAGGAATGGGAGGATTGAGGAATGGGAGGATTGAGGAATGGGAGGGTGAGGAATGGATGAGGAATGGGAGGATTGAGGAATGGGAGGATGAGGAGTGAAGATGATGAGGACAAGGAATGGGAGAATAAGGAGGAGAGTGAGGATGATGAGGATGATGGTGTGGTGGAAAATGAGGAGGAGATGGAGAATGATGAAGAAGAGGAGGAGAATGAGGGTGAGGAGGAAAGTGAGGATGAAGATGAGGAGGGGGAGGAGGAGAATGAGATGAGGGGGAGGAGGAAGAGGTTGAGGATGAATGATGGTGATGAGGAGGGGATTGGGAGGAGGAGCCGGATGAGGAGAGGGTGAGGAGGAGGGGAATAAAGGGGAGAATAAGGAGGAGGACGAAGACGAGGAGAATGATTAAGGAGGAGGAGGAGGAGGACGAAGACGAGGAGGAGGATTGAGCGAAGAGGAAAAAAAAAGTTGCAAAAAGTTTAGGCTGCTACATATTGGGTGTTTTAGAATGTACCGTTCATTCCTTACATGTCGCAGTTGCATTTTTGTCCTGGAACCACCAAATTCCCTTCGGACATTCTACCCCCTCCACCCCCCAACCTTAAAAAAAAAAAAAAGTGTCCGCCTTCCGTTGTACTTCGTTGGGTAAAACTATTTCCCCCTTGCCTCCCATTCTTTCCTCCCCCTTCCTCCCCCTTCCTCCCCCCTTCCTCCCCCCTTCCTCCCCCCTTCCTCCCCCTTCCTCCCCTTCTTCCCCCCTTCCTCCCCCTTTCCTCCCCCTTCCTCCCCTTCTTCCCCCCCTTCCTCCCCCTTTCCTCCCCTCCCCCCTCCCCCTCCTCCCCCTTCCTCCCCCTCCTCCCCCTTCCTCCTTTCCTCCCCCTCCTCCCCCTTCCTCCCCCGTCCTCCCCCTCCTCCCCCCTTCCTCCTTTCCTCCCCCCTTTCCTCCCCCTTCCTCCCCTTCCTCCTTTCCTCCCCCTTTCCTCCCCCTTTCCTCCCCCCTTGCCTTACCCTTGCCTCCCCCTTTTCCAAAACCATTTGCTTCCACTCCCGTCGCCTCCACCCCTCTCGCCTCCACCCCCCTCGCCTCCACCCCCCTCGCCTCCACCCCCCTCGCCTCCATCCCCGTAGCCTCCACCCCCCTCGCCTCCACCCTCCTCGCCTCCACCCCCGTCGCCTCCACCCCTCTCGCCTCCACCCCCCTCGCCTCCACCCCCCTCGCCTCCACCCCCCTCGCCTCCACCCCCCTCGCCTCCATCCCCGTAGCCTCCACCCCCCTCGCCTCCACCCTCCTCGCCTCCACCCTCCTCGCCTCCACACCCCCTCGCCTCCACACCCCCTCGCCTCCACCCTCCTCGCCTCCACACCCCCTCGCCTCCACACCCCCTCGCCTCCACCCTCCTCGCCTCCACACCCCCTCGCCTCCACACCCCCTCGCCTCCATCCCCCCTCGCCTCCGTCCCCGTAGTTTCAATTTACCCTCGCTTGCCCTTTACCGCTCCTTCCTTTGCCTGGCTGGCTTCAAAATTCATTCGTTTTCTCTCCCCGTCCTGTCTCTTATTCTCTCTCCTCTCGTCTCGCCTATCCGTCTCTGTCTCACCTGTCCATCTCACCTCTGTATCCCCTCTGTATCTCCTCTCTGTATCTCCTCTCTCTCTCCTCTTTCTCTCCTCTCTCTCTCCTGTGTCTTTCTTCTCTCTCTCCTGTCTCTCCTCTCTCCCTCCTGTCTCTCCTCTCTCCTGTCTCCTTTGTCTCTCCTCTCCCCTTTATCTCTCCCCTGTCTCTTCCCTGTCTCCTGTCTTTCCTCTTTGTTCTCTCTCCTGTCTTTACTGTCTTCCTCTCCCATTTGTCTCTATCTCCTCTATCTCTCCCTCTCTTATCTGTCTCTCCCTCTATCTGTCTCTCCCTCTCTTATCTGTCTCTCCCTCTATCTGTCTCTCCCTCTCTTAGTCTGTCTCTCCCTCTCTTAGTCTGTCTCTCCCTCTCTTAGTCTGTCTCTCCCTCTCTTAGTCTGTCTCTCCCTCTCTTAGTCTGTCTCTCCCTCTCTTAGTCTGTCTCTCCCTCTCTTATCTGTCTCTCCCTCTCTTATCTGTCTCTCCCTCTCTTATCTGTCTCTCCCTCTCTTATCTGTCTCTCCCTCTCTTATCTGTCTCTCCCTCTCCGCTCTGTCTCTCCCTCTCCCCTCTGTCTCTCCCTCTCCATTCTGCCTCTCCCTCTCCCCTCAGTCTCGCCCTCTCCCCTCTCTCTCCCTCCCCCTCTCTCTCCCTCCCCCCTGTCTCTCCCTCCCCCCTGTCTCTCCCTCCCCTCTGTCTCTCCCTCCCCCCTGCCTCCCCCTCTGCCCACTGTCTCCCCCTCTGCCCACTGTCTCCCCCTCTGCCCACTGTCTCCCCCTCTGCCCTCTATCTCCCCCTCTTCCCTCTGTCAACCCCCTCTGCCCTCTGTCTCCCCCTCTGCCCTCTGTCTCCCCCTCTGCCCTCTGTCTCCCCCTCTGCCCTCTGTCTCCCCCTCTGCCCTCTGTCTCCCCCTCTGCCCTGTGTCTCCCCCTCTGCCCTGTGTCTCCCCCTCTGCCCTGTGTCTCCCCCTCTGCCCTCTGTCTCCCCCTCTGCCCTCTGTCTCCCCCTCTGCCCTCTGTCTCCCCCTCTGCCCTCTGTCTCCCCCTCTGCCCTCTGTCTCCCTCTCTACCCTCTGTCTACCCCTCTGCCCTCTGTCTCCCCCTCTGCCCTCTGTCTCCCCCTCTGCCCTCTGTCTCCCCCTCTGCCCTCTGTCTCCCCCTCTGCCCTCTGTCTCCCCCTCTGCCCTCTGTGTCCCCCTCTGCCCTCTGTCTACCCCTCTGCCCTCTGTCTCCCCCTCTGCCCTCGGTCTCCCCCTCTGCCCTCTGTCTCCCACCTCTGCCCACTGGATCCCCCTCTGCCCTCTGTCCCCCCCTCTGCCCTCTGTCCCCCCTCTGTCCTCTGTCTCCCCCTCTGCCCTCTGTCTCCCCCTCTGCCCTCTGTCTCCTCCTCTGCCCTCTGTCTCCCCCTCTGCCCTCTGTCTCCCACTCTGCCCTCTGTCTCCCCCTCTGCCCTCTGTATCCCCCTCTGCCCTCTGTCTCCCCCTCTGCCCTCTGTCTTCCCCTGTGCCCTCTGTCTCCCCCTGTGCCCTCTGTCTCCCCCTGTGCCCTCGGTCTCCCCCTCTGCCCTCGGTCTCCCCCTCTGCCCTCGGTCTCCCCCTCTGCCCTCGGTCTCCCCCTCTCCCCTCGATCTCCCCCTCTCCCTCGATCTCCCCCTCTCCCTCGATCTCCCCCTCTCCCTCGATCTCCCCCGATCTCCCCCTCTCCCTCGATCTCCCCCTCTCCCCTCGATCTCCCCCTCTCCCCTCGGTCTCCCCCTCTGCCCTCTGTCTCCCCCTATCCCCTCTTTCTCCCCCTCTCCCCTCGGTCTCCCCCTCTCCCCTCTGTCTCCCCCTCTTCCCTCGGTCTCCCCCTCTTCCCTCGGTCTCCCCCTCTTCCCTCGGTCTCCCCCTCTTCCCTCGGTCTCCCCCATCTTCCCACGGTCTCCCCCATCTTCCCTCGGTCTCCCCCTCTTCCTTCGGTCTCCCACTCTCCCCTCGGTCTCCCACTCTCTCCTCGGTCTCCCCCTCTCCCCTCGGTCTCCCCCTCTCCCCTCGGTCTCCCCCTCTCCCCTCTGTCTCCCCCTCTCCCCTCGGTCTCCCCCTCTCCCCTCGGTCTCGCCCTCTCCCCTTGGTCTCCCCCTCCCCCCTCTGTCTCCCCCTCTTCCCTCGGTCTCCCCCATCTTCCCACGGTCTCCCCCATCTTCCCACGGTCTCCCCCTCTTCCCTCTGTCTCCCCCTGTGCCCTCTGTCTCCCACCTCTGCCCACTGTCTCCCCCTCTCCCCTCTGTCTCCCCCTCTGCCCTCTGTCTCCCCCTCTGCCCTCTGTCTCCCCCTCTGCCCTCTGTCTCCCCCTCTGCCCTCTGTCTCCCCCTCTGCCCTCTGTCTCCCCCTCTGCCCTCTGTCTCCCCCTCTGCCCTCTGTCTCCCACCTCTGCCCTCTGTCTCCCCCTCTGCCCTGTGTCTCCCCCTCTGCCCTCTGTCTCCCCCTCTGCCCTCTGTCTCCCCCTCTGCCCTCTGTCTCCCCCTCTGCCCTCTGTCTCCCCCTCTGCCCTCTGTCTCCCCCTCTGCCCTCTGTCTCCCCCTCTGCCCTCTGTCTCCCCCTCTGCCCTCTGTCTCCCCCTCTGCCCTCTATCTCCCCCTCTGCCCTCTGTCTCCCCCTCTGCCCTCGATCTCCCCCTCTCCCCTCTATCTCCCCCTCTCCCCTCTGTCTCCCCCTCTTCCCTCGATCTCCCCATCTCCCTCGATCTCCCCATCTTCCTCGATCTCCCCATCTCCCTCTGTCTCCCCCTCTCCCTCTGTCTCCCCATCTCCCTCTGTCTCCCCCTCTGCCCTCTGTCTCCCCCTGTGCCCTCTGTCTTCCCCTGTGCCCTCGGTCTCCCCCTCTGCCCTCGGTCTCCCCCTCTGCCCTCGGTCTCCCCCCTCTGCCCTCGGTCTCCCCCCTCTCCCCTCGGTCTCCTCTCTCTCCCCTCGGTCTCCCCCTCTCCCCTCGGCCTCCCCACTCTCCCCTCGGTCTCCCCCTCTACCCTCGGTCTCCCCCCTCTGCCCTCTGTCTCCCCCTCTGCCCTCGGTCTCCCCCCTCTCCCCTCGGTCTCCCCCCTCTCCCCTCGTCTCCCCCTCTCCCCTCGTCTCCCCCTCTCCCCTCGTCTCCCCCTCTCCCCTCGTCTCCCCCTCTCCCCTCGTCTCCCCCTCTCCCCTCGTCTCCCCCTCTCCCCTCGTCTCCCCCTCTCCCCTCGTCTCCCCCTCTCCCTCGGTCTCCCCCTCTCCCCTCGATCTCCCCGCTCTCCTCTCGGTTTCTACCTCTCCCCTCGGTCTCCCCCCTCTCCCCTCGGTCTCCCCCTCTCCCCTCGGTCTCCCCCTCTCCCCTCGGTCTCCCCCTCTCCCCTCGGTCTCCCCCTCTCCCCTCGGTCTCCCCCTCTCCCCTCGGTCTCCCCCTCTCCCCTCGGTCTCCCCCTCTCCCCTCGGTCTCCCCCCTCTCCCCTCGGTCTCTACCTCTCCCCTCGGTCTCCCCCTCTCCCCTCGGTCTCCCCCTCTCCCCTCGGTCTCCCCCCTCTCCCCTCGGTCTCCCCCTCTCCCCTCGGTCTCCCCCCTCTCCCCTCGGTCTCCCCCCTCTCCCCTCTGTCTCTCCCCTCTGTCTCTCCCTTCTGTCTTTCCCCTCTCCCCTCTGTATCTCCCCTCTGTATCTCCCCTTCTGCCTCTCCCCTTCTGCCTCTACCCGTCTGTCTCTCACTTTCTGTCTCTCACCTTCTGTCTCTTCCTGCCCCCTGCTCTTGCTCCACCTTTTTTCCTTGATCAATTTCCTCCTTATTCTGCAGCGCAGCAATTCCCTCCGGGGCACTGTTTCGTCCCTCCACCTTTCCTCCTCCTCCTTCTCGCCGATACTTTCATTCTCTACCAACTAAACTTCCTCCTCATGTTCCCCTCTCTTCAATCTCTTTCTCCTCTTCTTCCTCTTACGTTTCTTCCTTCCTCCTCTTCTTCCTCTTCTTCCTCTTACGTTTCTTCCTTCCTCCTCTTCTTCCTCTTAGGTTTCTTCCTCCTCTTCTTCCTCTTACGTTTCTTTCTTCTTCCTCTTCTTCCTCTTACGTTTCTTCCTTCCTCCTGTTCTTCCTCTTACGTTTCTTCCTTCCTCCTGTTCTTCCTCTTACGTTTCTTCCTTCCTCCTCTTCTTCCTCTTCTTCCTCTTACGTTTCTTCCTTCCTCCTGTTCTTCCTCTTACGTTTCTTCCTTCCTCCTCTTCTTCCTCTTACGTTTCTTCCTGTTTTTCCTATTCATTCTCCTTTTAATTCTCCTCCTCCTTCCTTCTTTTCCTTTTGCTCTTCCTCCTCTTCCTCCTCCTTTTCCTTATATACCTCCTCCTCGTCTTCCTTCTTTTCTTCCTGTTCCTTGTCCTTCTCCTCGTCTTCCTTCTTTTCTTCCTTTTCGTTGTCCTTCTCTTCCTATTCCCTCTTTCCTTCTCGTCTCGACCTTCCTCCTCCTCCTCCTTCTCCCGACCCTCCTCCTTCTCCCGACCCTCCTCCTTCTCCCGACTTACCTGTTCCTCCTAATCTAGCTCCTCTTCCTCCTGACTTACCTGCACTTTCTCCTGACCCACCTGCTGCTTCTCTTGATCCACCTGCTCTTCCTCCTGACCCACCTGCTCTTCCTCCTGACCCACCTGCTCTTCCTCCTGACCCACCTGCTCTTCCTCCTGACCCACCTGCTCTTCCTCCTGACCCACCTGCTCTTCCTCCTGACCCACCTGCTCTTCCTCCTGACCCACCTGCTATTCTCCTGACCCACCTGCTGCTCCTCTTGATCCACCTGCTGTTACTACTGACCCACCTGCTTTTTCTCCTGACCCACCTGCTTTTTCTCCTGACCCACCTGCTGTTCCTCTTGACCCACCTGCTCTTTTTCGTGACCCACCTCATTCTGACCCACCTGCTGCTTCTCTTGACCCACCTGCTGTTTCTACTGACCTACCTGCTGTTCCTCTTGACCCACCTGCTCTTCCTCCTGAGGCACCTGCCATTCTGACGGTCAGGTCTAGATTCCATACTCCCTAGTAGATGACGTCACGTTTTTGTGGTGTTATCACCTCGGGCAATGTCGGGTATTTTCGGAAGTTTCCGAAGTCCGATGTGACGGAAGACATTCAGAGGCCCAAATAAAACGCAATATTAGACTTCAAGCTTCTTTTATGGAAGAAAATTAAAATATCAAAACTTTATATAATTTTTTCACGTGGAATGATGAATTATATAATATATAAATACATTACTATTACTGGGTGGACGTTTTTTACATTAAAAAAGTTTGAACTGCTAGGAAAAGACAAGACTTGATTTTTTTTTTATATAAAAATGGTCTTATTTTATTTACAGCAGAACAATATTAAAATACATGTATGTGGAAAATCTCAATATTAAAATACATGTATGTGGAAAATCACTTATTCTTATTTACATCAGCACAATTAAAATACATGTAGGCCTAACATGTAGGTGGAAAATCTCTACTGGTAAAAACACTTTATCTTTATTTGCAGCACAATTCTCAATCATTCCTACATTGAGGGCAAGTGTAAGTGTCATCTGTGCACATTTCCCTGACATCATGCACAGACAGATTTACACAGTTGTTATGATACCATTGTTTACAAGAGCTGCACTCTATCATCAGTTTTCCAGGACGATAGACATGACACTACTAGCGAGTATGGAATCTAGACCTGACCCATTCTGACCCAAGCGTCTCGCCCACTGACTCCTCTCCTCCTCTCCTCTCCCCGCCGCTTGAATTTGCTCTCTCCTCTCCTCTCCCTCCTCTCCTCTCCATCCCTGCAGCTCCCAGTTCTTCCTCACTCCATTTGCCCCTTTCCACCTCTCCTACCACTCCCCACCTTTCTCTCTCCTGTTCCCTCAACTCTCCCCCTCAACTCTCCCCTTCAACTCTCCCCTTCAACTCTCCCACTTAACTCTCACCCTCAATTCTCCCCCTCAACTCTCCTCCACCTCTCCCCTTTCTCTCCCCCACTCATATCCCACGTATCTTCCATCCTCTCCACACCTTCCCTCACCTCTTCCTTCACCTCTTCCCCTCACCTCCTCTCACATCTTCCCCTCACATCTTCCCCTCATCTTCCCCTCACCTCTTCCTCTAACCTCTTCCTCTAACCTCTTCCTCTCACCTCTCCCCCTCACCTCTCCCCCTCACCTCTCCCCCTCACCTCTCCCCCTCACCTCTCCCCCTCACCTCTCCCCCTCACCTCTCCCCCTCACCTCTCCCCCTCACCTCTCCCCCTCACCTCTCCCCATCACCTCTCCCCCTCACCTCTCCCTCTCACCTCTCCCCATCACCTCTCCCCCTCACCTCTCTCCCTCACCTCTCCCCCTCACCTCTCCCCCTCACCTCTCCCCCTCACCTCTCCCCCTCACCTCTTCCCCTCACCTCTTCCCCTAACCTCTTCCCCTAACCTCTTCCCCTAACCTCTTCCCCTAACCTCTTCCCCTAACCTCTTCCCCTAACCTCTTCCCCTAACCTCTCCCCCTAACCTCTCCCCCTCACCTCTGCCCCTCTCTCCCTCTTTCTCCCCCCTTTCTCCTCCCTTTCTCCTCCCTTTCTCTCTCCCCCTTTTCTCTCTCCCCCACCTTTGCCCCCACATCCCGCTATCCCTGGCGGCGTGGCCCACACTGTATTTTTCTCCCCCCGTCCCCCCAATTCGATTACGTTTTTCTCCCTCGCTTTGTTGTTCTTCCCTTATCTCCCTTCGCCTTCTCCCCCCCCAACTCTTCCTCTTCCTTCCCTACGGCACTGGTTGTTTCTCATCCCCTATTCCTTTTCCTCTCCCTATTCCTTTTCCTCTTCCTATTCATTTTCCTCTCCCTTATAATCTTTTTCTTTTTTCCTCTTCCAAAAATTTCCTATTCCCATTCCTTTTCCTTCCCCTTCTTTTCCTCCCTTACTACTTTTCCTTCCTTTTCCTCTTCCTTTTCCTCTTCCTTTTCCTCCTCTTCCTTTTCCTCCTCTTCCTATTCCTCTTCCTATTCCTCTTCCTCTTCCTATTCCTTTTCCTCTTCCTATTCATTTTCCTCTTCCTCTTCCTTTTCCTCTTCCTTTTCCTTTTTTATTCCTTTTCCTTTCCTATTCCATTTTCTCTTCCTGCTCCTTTTCCTCTTTCTATTCCTTTTCCTCTTCCTATTTACTTTTCTTTCTATTCCTTTTTCTGGGCCTCTTCCTTTTTCTTTTCCTATTCCTTTTCCTATTCCTATTCCTTTTCCTATTCTTATTTCTTTTTCTATTACTATTCCTCTTCCTATTCCTTTTCCTATTACTATTCCTTTTCCTCTTCCTATCCCTTTTCCTCTTCCTCTCCCTTTTCCTATTAATTTTTCTCTTCCTATTTCTTTCCCCTTCCTATTTTTCCTCTTCCTATTTCTTCTCTTCCTCTATCCTTTATATTCCTCCCTTCACTCTCTCCCTACCCTCTCTCCCTTGCTCTTTCCCTTCCCTCTCTCCCTTGCTCTTTCCCTTCCCTCTCTCCCTTGCTCTTTCCCTTCCCTCTCTCCCTTGCTCTTTCCCTTCCCTCTCTCCCTTGCTCTTTCCCTTCCCTCTCTCCCTTGCTCTTTCCCTTCCCTCTCTCCCTCTTTCCCTTCCCTCTCTCCCTCTTTCCCTTCCCTCTCTCCCTCTTTCCCTTCCCTCTCTCCCTCTTTCCCTTCCCTCTCTCCCTCTTTCCCTTCCCTCTCTCCCTCTTTCCCTTCCCTCTCTCCCTCTTTCCCTTCCCTCTCCCTCTTTCCCTTCCCTCTCCCTCTTTCCCTTCCCTTTCTCCCTTTCCCTTCCCTCTCTCCCTCTTTCCCTTCCCTCTCTCCCTCTTTCCCTTCCCTCTCTCCCTCTTTCCCTTCCCTCTCTCCCTCTTTCCCTTCCCTCTCTCCCTCTTTCCCTTCCCTCTCTCCCTCTTTCCCTTCCCTCTCTTCCTTCCCTCTCTTCCTTCCCTCTCTTCCTTCTCTCTCTTCCTTCCCTCTCTTCCTTCATTCTCGTCTTCACCCCCCTCTCCCCCTTCTCCCCCCTCTCCCCCTTCTCTCCCCTCTCCCCCCTCCCGGTGTTCGTCACAGGTTCCATCGCCCCGCTGGTCCATTTCCTTCCCTCGTTTTCCTGGCTCGCTTCAATTCGTCTATGCGGCTCCTGCTTCCTGTTCCCTTCACTCTTACCCTCCCTCCCCGCCCCTCCCGCCCGCCCCTCCCCCCCTCTCTCTCTCTCTCTCTCCCTCTCCCTCTCTCTTCTCCTCTCTCTTTTTCTCTCATTCTCTCTCCCTCTCTCCCTCTGTCCCCTACTCCCTCTCTCCCTCTGTCCCCTACTCCCTCTCTCCCTTTCTCCCCTCTCTTCCTCCCTCTCTCCCTCTTTCGCTCCCTCCCTCCCTGAAGGGTTAGAGAGATGGAGGGAGGAAATGAAAGGAAGGTGGGAGGGAGGAAAGGAAGGCGAGAGAGATGGAGGGAGGGAAGGTGGGGAGGCGAAAGAGAAGGAGGGGAGGCGAGAGGGTAGTAGGGAAGGCGGGGAGGCGAGAAGGAGGGAGAGGGAAGGCGGGAAGGTAAGAGGGAGGGAGAAAAGGCGGAAGGCGAGAGGGAGGGAGGGAGGGAGGGAAGGCGGGAAGGCCGGGGGAAGGGAAGGAAGGCGGGAAGGCCGGGGGAAGGGAGGGAAGGCGGGAAGGCCGGAGGAAGGGAGGAAAGGCTGGAAAGCCGGAGGGAGGGAGGGAAGCCCGGAAGGCGAGAGGAAGGAAGGGAAAGGCAAGAGAAAAGGCAAGGTGCAAGGCAAAGCGAGAGTGGGAGGTTGAGGAAAGGATGGAAGGAGAAAGGGAATAATTGAAAACGTCCCCGTAGCCTCAAGAAGGCCTAACGCGTGCTAATGGATGCTCGGGTAATCCCGCACGCTTCCTCAAACACGCAGGCGTCGGGCATGGAGTCCCACAAATGCCCTTGTATCCTTACAGCATCAGACATCGTGGCTGTGTCTGTCTGAGCCGGTATCTGTGTCTGAGCCGGTATCTGTGTCTGTCTGTCTCACTTTGTCTCTGTCTGTCTTTGTCTCTTTCTTTGTCTGTCTGTCTTTTGTCTGTTTGTCTGTGCCTATCAATCTGCCTGCCTCTCTGTCTGTCTGTGTGTCTGTCTGTCTGTATGTCTGTCTGTACGTCTGTGTGTCTGTCTGTACGTCTGTGTGTCTCTGTCTGTGCGTCTGTTTGTCTGTGCGTCTGAACCTGCCTGCCTTTCTGTCAGTCTATTTGAGGAGGTGAAGAGGTGCGGTTATTCCCCAGTGGCGAGATTACGTGAATGGAACAAAGGCTAAACAAGGAGACAAGCAAACAGCCACATGCATACATTAGGCCATCCTTTATCCGGACCCTTTTTCCCCTTTTTTTCAATTGTTCATGAGCCCACACTGGACCACGATAGCCCCCGCCCCCCCCAAAAAAAATACGTCTTTATTTCGTAAACGTTCTTGAAGGAGGAAGGCTATAACAAACGTTAACAACCACGACAGCCCCCCCCCCAAAAAAAAAAAATAAATAAAAAATGGACGTCTTTATTTCGTAAACGTTCTTGAAGGAGAAAGGCTATAACAAACGTTAACAACCATGACAGCCCCCCCACCCCCACCCCCCCAAAAAAAATTGACGTCTTTATTTCGTAAACGTTCTTGAAGGAAGAAGGCTATAACAAACGCTAACAACCACCAGCAAACGTTCTTCCTCGGCGCTCCGCAGTTGAAATCACGTTCTTTGCTAACTGGTCCATATGCTTGGCACTCTGTGGCACCTTGTATGTGGGGAAGAATTAATGCCTGGTCTTGATTAAGCTCGTTCGTACTAGGTGCCATTTTCCTTGGCATTCTGGCTCGGTTGTTTCTTCACCCTCTCTGGCACTCCCATATTAGGAAATATAGTGAAGAGCTTACGCCAGAAGGCGCGTAGCTGCGGCCGAAGCCGTCGCCTTTACCTTATGCACTTGGACTGTTGGGGGCAGGTAACAAATACTCGCTGCTGGGAATTGAAGAGAAATGCGGGATTTGAGCCCATAGCGAAGCGAATGTGAGTCTGGCACGCATCCGATTATATCACTTCTTGGAGAAGTTGAAACAAAGCCACTATGAATTGTAAAAAAATATTTTTTTCTCAAAATGGCATTACAATCGACAAATCCCAAATTTGAGGATTGATAATGGAGTCTGATGACCGAGCGGACAGCTTCTGGAGGTAAGAAGACAGAGGTAGGCGGTTCGAATCCTCTAGTCTGCTTGGGACGTCAATCAGGACGCACGGTCTTAAAAGCCCGAAGTTAATCAAAGGTTGTCATACCTAGCCCCCGCGCTGTGCGATTAGTGTCAGATTTGTCTAGTTGTTGCTCTATTAATGTATTTATTTTTGTTAATCTATTTATCTATTTATTTATCTATTTACTTACTTGTTTACATATCTTTTCCTTCGCGTATTTCTGTTTTATCATGTTTGCTTGTTTGAATGAAAACGAGGATGAAAATGACGTCATGAAGTTAAGGAAAATGGTCAACATTGGAAATTTGTTTACAAAGTGTAAAAAAAATCTTCAAAAAACCTTTCAACCCGACGACATACCGTTTTTCTAATACTAAGGTCCGACAATTTTATTCGGTTTGATGAACACGGGACAGAAGGAAAGTAAAAAAAAATCATTGTGTTGTGGTTAATGTCGATTTAGTTTGACACAAGGTAATAAAGACTTCGCATCTCGTAACGAGAAACCTTTCTGTTGCGTCTGGACAGAGCCGCTCATTTAAGGCATAATAGACCATCAGAAGAGGAGGGGGACTGGAGGGGATTGGGGGGTGAAGGAGAGGGTTGGGGTGAAGAATGGGGTTGAGTGGGTGAGGGAAGGGGTTGGGGGTGAGGGAGGGGGTTGGTGGGTGAGGGAGGGGGTTAGGGGTGAATAATGGGGTTGAATGGGTGAGGGAAGGTGTTGGGGTGAGGGAGGGGGTTGGTGGGTGAGGGTTTTGGTTGGTGGGTGAGGGTTTTGGTTGGGGGTGAGGGAGGGGGTTGGGGGTGAGGGAGGGGACTGGAGGGGTAAAGGAGGAGGTTAGGGGTGAAGAATGGTGTTGAGGGGGTAAGGGAAGGTGTTTGGGTGGGGGAGGGGGTTGGAGGGTTAGGGAGGGGGTTGGAGGGTTAGGGAGGGGGTTGGTGGGTGAGGGGATTAGGGGGAAGGGGAGGTAAGGGGGGATGAGGGGGAAGGGGAGGTAAGGGGGATGAGGGGTAAGGGCGGTAAGGGGGGATGGGGGGTAAGGGGGATAAGGGAACTGAGGAGTAAGGGGTGATAATTGGGTGTAGGAGGGGTATAGGGGGGATGAGGGGGGGTAGGGAGTGGGGGGTGTTGGCTGTGACCAGAGAGTATTAGGGCCCTGGTTTCCATTTACCGCTGCAAATGAAAAGCTTAATAGAAGGATTCTGTCCATGAATGGAGATGGCTCTTGTTGCCAAGCCTCTGCTCGAGATTAACTTGGCTTGACACAAGGGACATGGTCAGACTATCACTGTCTAGGGCTCATGAGAAAGCTCCCACAGAAGACTATCGGTTTTGTGTGAATGTGTATATATATATTATATATATATATATATATATAATCTGACGGTTGTCCCCGAGCTCGAACCGAGACTTGCGCGGTGGCAGGTTCAGGTCCGGGGACAATTGTCGGAATTACTTGATTGGAATCATCGTTATTGGTGATTCTATTCATATATATATATATATATATATAATATATATATATATATATATATATATATATATATATATATATATATATATATATATATATATAATATATATTAGTCCTGTGAACGACGAAGGCATCCCTTGGAAATGTGACCCAAAAGTCTTCAGTCGCTGTGGTCTTCTTTTGTAAAACTTTGTAAAAAAAAAAAATCTTTTGAGTGTTTTGGACAGTCAAATGGTCCGTTGGTTCCTGAATCTATCTTCAGTAACCCCTCGATAGTTGATTTTTTTTGTGTAAATTATTTTTCTGTTATGATTATTCTTTTTTCATTTTACACTTCCACTTCGCCCAAACCAGTTTGGATGTAACTATTCATTTCCCCGACAAAATCTTTTGGCTCATTTTCCAAAATAATGTAGATCGTAACTATATTTTCGCACATTTCATAAAGATTTACTCCACGAATTACTCCTAAAATTTCAAGTATCGTGACGAAAGATGAGACGGGAACCGTGTTGGACACAACGACTTTCCTTCTTGTGCATTTGTTCATCTAACATTTGACGGAACAAGACCTCCAACGTAATAAAGAAGGTTACCATGGATCTGAACAAAATACCCTTGACTGTATCAAGAAGGGAAGACACACCAAATGAATAGAATAGGCTGGCGGCAATTAGGAGGCAATGGGTGAGGAAGAGGGTTGGGGTGAAGGAGGGGGTTGGGGTGAAGGAGGGGGTTGGGGTGAAGGAGGGGGTTGGGGTGAAGGAGGGGGTTGGGGTGAAGGAGGGGGTTGGGGTGAAGGAGGGGGTTGGGGTGAAGGAGGGGGTTGGGGTGAAGGAGGGGGTTGGGGTGAAGGAGGGGTTGGGGTGAAGGAGGGGGTTGGGGTGAAGGAGGGGGTTGGAGTGAAGGAGGGGGTTGGGGTGAAGTAGGAGGGTGTGGGGTGAAGTAGGAGGGTGTGGGGTGAAGTAGGAGGGTGTGGGGTGAAGTAGGAGGGTGTGGGGTGAAGTATGGGGGTGTGGGGTAAGGGAAATAGGTAAGACCTGGTTAAACGAATGGAATAGACTTAGTAACCATGTAGTAAACACTGAAACAATTAGAATTCCTAATAAGAGGTTAGATAAGTTCATGGATGGTTATACTCGTAATTGGTGATGACATGGAATTGCCTAGTGTAGGCCTTATGGTCTCGTGCAGTCTTCTTCATTCTTGTGCTCTTATGTTCGTAACACTACAATGCATGGTATAGGGTTACTTGTCAACCGAATAAAGTTTTGTGGCTCCAAACCGAATTAGATTTTTTGACGCCAGGTTGTAAAGAAACTCGTAACTCCAGTGTCGATTTTTTTTATCCCTAATTTTATTTTCTCTATATTTTTGTTGTTTATTTTGTTGATACATTCATTCATACACTTATTTTATCTTGATATATTTGTATATTTACATATTTATTCATTTATATATCATTTATTCACTTGTATATTTATATACATTTATTTCATCTTCATACATTTGTATATTTACATCTTTATTCATTTATATATCATTTATTCACTTGTATATTTATATATCCATCTATCTCTTTATTCACTGTTTATTTTGAGATGACGACAGTGCACCTTGATGTATTCTCACTCGAACTTTGTGTTGAGGGACAATATACACGTCCGAGAAACCTGCGTACATCACGGAGGGTTCCATTACTCAAGTTGCAGGAAAGTGTAAATTTCGCTGCATTTCGTGCAGGAAATGTTGAATGGCGCTGCGGTTGAAGCTCATCCAAGCTGAATAGAATGTTCTGGCTTTACATAGAAAAGGAATGTTAATTAGAACGTTAATGGTTAGTGATTAGAACATGATTGGTTAATAAATTTGTTTTCATTTTTGTTATTTAACTCTTCACCCCACTCACACGTAGTGGGAAGTGAGAAACCCACTGGGAAGGCAAGCCCTATCGGTTGAGGCAAACCGCTTTTATTTTTATTTTTTTTTTAAGGCCGATGTTTGGGTCGCCTCCCCGCCTGGGCTGTCGGGAACCAACACTAGAAGCAAGCAGCGGGTCCCGGGAATAGAACTTTCGACCACCTGCTCATGAGTTTGACAGAGAACATCTTGATGAGAACATCTTGAGAAAAAAAAAAAAAAAAAAAAAAAAAAAAAAAAAAAAATAATAATAATAATAATAATAATAATGATAATTGGCCTTAATGGCGATGTCTTGCCTAGCCCCCAGCTTGGGCTTAACTCGTTAAATTAACTATGTGGCCTTAGTGAGTTAAGGAGCGATTAACATCATATATTTTCGTCTCAAGGCTGTTCTTCGGTGTAGAGGGTCTGTCAGGGAAATGAAAAAAAAAAAAATAATCACATGCTTAAAATGCTTTCAAAGTACATGGGATTCTTTATCTTTCATATCTATTTATTAATTAATTCGTTTATTTATGTGGTTATTTATTTATTTATTTTTTTCATGAAGGTACGGCACCTTGATTGGGTAACTATTTTTTATCTACAGGATTGCTGTCCATTTTTTTTTTTTTTTTTTTTTTTTTTTTAAATAATTTCTACCCAAGGTCACATCTCACCCACGAGAAAAATTACGAAAAAATAACAAAGGAATTTTTCTTTTATTTATTTATTTATTTATTTATTATTAAATAATTTATTATTTTTAAGTGAAAATCTACCGGTTAGGTAGACCTTCAACACAGATGAGTCATGGCACGGGGAGAGTGTGCTAATCGATGTCCTACTGCGACCCCACCAATGGATTTAAGCCTATTTTATTTCAACCCTGGGCTTTAATCCTCAGCTGAATCATAACAGGATTTTGGCAGAGCGAGATCAAAGGGGGTTTGGAATGGTTCGGTTCCTGAATGGATTTAGCTATTTAAATTTATCCATGTGTACATACATTAATGCGTATGAATGCATGATAAATGCACATACGCTTAAACATGCACATACGAATAGATATATACATACACTTAAACATATACTTGCGGATACATGTACACATGCATACATACGTATACCAGTACACTTAAACATATACATAATATATATACATATACTTGCGTGTGTATATGTGTATATGTATGTGTAGATCTATATGTATGTATAGTAATTATGTATATATACATTTGTATTTATATGTATGTACATGTATTAATATGTATATGTATGTACATGCATTTGTATGTATATGTATTTATATATGTTTATCTATGTATATGTATATACTATATGGATGTAATATAATGCATTGTAATGCATAAAGTTAACAAACTACCTACATGATTACTAGGACATTAGAAACAGAATTAGAAAAACAAATCACAGTAACCTCTTGTCACTTGAGAACCTCAGTATCAGAAATCAAATTCTTCCCTCACAACCTTGAAAAAACAACAACGACCTGAACTTGGTTTCTTGTAATCTCTGGAAACATTTCTCTGCTTCCTTCGGAGGCGCAACATCGATTTGTGGCTTAAGGCTCTTGGTTGGATAATCTCGATATTTTGCCATCTGGCTATGAACTAATGCGATCGAGTCCTCTCGGCCTGAAAATCTTATCTCGATGTGTATGTATCTCTCCCCTCTTCTCTCCTCTCCTCTCCTCTCTTCTCCTCTCCTCTCCTCTCTTCGTATCCGGAATGGTTCGTTGTCGCTCTCTTCTCTTGTCTCTTGTCCTTCTCTTTTTCTTTCTCTTTCTCGCTCTCTTGTCTTTATCTTGCTCTCTCCCTTCTCTCCTTTCTTCCTCTCTTCTCTCCCTTTTTTCTCTCTTCTCTTCCTTTTTTTCTCTCTTCTCTTTCTCGCTGTTTCTCTTCTCTCCATTCTTTCTTTTTTTCTCTTCTTTCGATTTATTCTCTTCTTTTGCTTCTTTCTCTTCTCTTTCACTCTTCTTTCACTCTTCTTTTCTTTCACTTTTCTCTTTCCTTTCACTCTTTCACTCCCTTCTCGTTCACTCCCTTCTCGTTCACTCCCTTCTCGTTCACTCCCTTCTCGTTCACTCCCTTCTCGTTCACTCCCTTCTCGTTCACTCCCTTCTCGTTCACTCCCTTCTCGTTCACTCCCTTCTCGTTCACTCCCTTCTCGTTCACTTACTTCTCTTTCACTCCCTTCTCGTTCACTCTCTTCTCGTTCACTCTCTTCTCGTTCACTCTCTTCTCGTTCACTCTCTTCTCGTTCACTCTTCTCGCTTACTCACTTCTCTTTCACTCTCTTCTCGTTCGCTCTCTTCTCTTTCGCTCTCTCTCCTCTTTCGCTCTCTCTCCTCTTTCGCTCTCTCTCCTCTTTCGCTCTCTCTCCTCTTTCTCTCCTCTCTCTACTCTCTCTCTCTCCTCTCTCTCTCTCCTCTCTCTCTCTCCTCTCTCTCCCTCCCTCCCTCCCTCTCCCCACCACACCAAACCCTCCTCTACACTTCGCCTTCAACACTCCATCCTTTCCCATTCGCCTTCTCTTCCTGGCCACAATTTTCTTCGTTAGAAGATCTTTAGCTTCAGGTCGGCTTCTTCCCGTTCTCTTTCCCTCTTACCTTCTCGCCCTCTCACCCTCTCGCCCTCTTACCCTCTCGCCCTTTTGCCCTCTTGCCCTCTTACCCTCTCACCCTCTCGCCCTCTTGCCCTCTTACCCTCTCGCCCTCTCACCCTCTTGCCCCCTCGCCCTCTTGCCCCCTCGCCCTCTTGCCCTCTTGCCCCCTCGCCCTCTTACCCTCTCGCTCTCTTGCCTTTTCGCCCTCTTGCCCTCTTGCCCTCTCGCCCTCTCACGCTGTCACACTCACCGTCTCAACCTCTCCCGATCATTTTACTGAAATGATATTCATTGATAAGTTTTATACTTGTCAGTGTATACTGTTTCGGACACGCATCATATCAAACCCACTGCTAGCATTTTCACAATCCACATGATTGACAGTGGAAGAGTGGAAGACTGGCATTGTTACCGCCTTGTTGCTTTTGGCCCCCTAAAGTCGGCTCGTGTTTAGGGGGTGAGGGAGTATGGATAGGGGGGAGGGGGGAATGGAGGGAGCAAGGAATGGGGAGGAAGGAAATGGGAGAAGGAAGGGAAGGGGGAAGGAAGGGAAGGGGGGAAAGAAGGGAAGGGGGAAAGAAGGGAAGGGGGGAAAGGGAGGAGGGAAAGAAGAGGGAGGGGAATAGGGAAAAGAGGAAAGGTAAGGAAGGAGAATAAGATGTATAAGAAAATGGAAGGGCATTGGTAGGTAACGGATGAAAAGGGAAGAGGGGAGAGGAAGGGAAGAGGGGAGAGGTAAGGGAAGGGAGGGAAGGGAAGGGGACGGGAGAGCGAGGAGAGGTGGCGGAAGGGAAAGGAGGAGAAACAGAATCTTAACCTTCAGCCTGAGGCGTTTCCAGTCGGCTTGTTTGGTAAAAAGTCTGGCGGGGTTTTTTGTGTCGTTATTTTGAACGCATAGTACTTCAGGTCAATAGTTTGAGGATATTCAGATTTGGACTTAAAAAAAAAAAAAAAAAAAAAAAAAAAAAGGAAGACGTGGTGAGCAATCAAACCTGGAAAAATAAACGAAAGAATAAACTCGAGTACGAGACGATAGAAAAATAAAATAAAATAAGTAAAAATAATAAGTAAATAAAAGATTTATGGAGAGCCCTCATACGAGGCGATAAAGCAATTGTCTTTTATACAGTATTGATTGAATGCTTCTGCGGCGTTGCCATGGAGAACTGCCATCTGGTACGGAAGGAGTTGGTATGTTAGGTTAGTATTGGTATGGAGTTGTGTAGCAATGACAGAATGCAAGTATATCGGAGAACGTTTTCATAGGAGACACACGCACGAACACACACACACACGCACACACACACGCACATACGCACTCACACTCACACTCGATGGCGCAGTGGTTAGAGTTCCCGGACGTCACTACGGCGGTTCGGGTTCGAATCCCGCCCAGGGCTGAAATAATTTCAGTACCACTGCGCTGCGAGTCGTTACCCCAACTCTCGTGGGCGGGGAGTTGGGTGTGTGTGTGCGTGTAAGGTCACAATATTACCCATAAATCGGTCATATATGAGCTCTGAGCTCTCTTCCGGGAGGAAAATAGTTGTCGATCACGAGCCCAACACGTCATCCAAGACCATAGTGAATCTCACACACACAAATACACACACACACACACACACACACACACACACACACACACACACACACACACACACACACACACACACACACACACACACACACACACACTCGCAAACACACACACACACACACACACACACACACACACTCGCAAACGCACACACACACACACACTCGCAAACGCACACACACACACTCGCAAACACACACACACTCGCAAACACACATGCAAATAAGCAAGCTATATCCACGTATTCAAGCTAAACTATCTTATAACTAAAAGAAAGAGAACAAGTATAATTGTTTCACGAGACGGGACTCCTCGATGACAAGCTGTTCTGGTAAGCTTTTTTTTTTTTTTGGGGGGGCAAATGCATGTTCATATGGACTGCCTTGTATATGTTATGACTATGGGGAAAGGGAACATACAGTAGTTCAGCCATCTTGGAATTCCTTCTTAAGACGTTATCACATTGGTCAATTTTTCCTTCGACTGTTGTGGTAGATTTGCAACCCACAGCAAACAAAATAGTTTATCTTGGTGAT
>NC_134783.1:47162520-47205020 GCF_046742065.1 Oratosquilla oratoria | reverse complement strand
AAATATATATATATACATATATATATATATATGTATAAATATATATATATATATATATGAGAGAGAATGCGGGTGGGGAAGGGCAAACGAAGATGTGTTAGGAATAGAGTTTATTGCCCTAACGTTGCGACCAACTTGGTCTTCTTCAGAGGACTACAGCATTACAGACGGATCACAATTCTTATATTCGTAGTGAGAGGGAACCCGCCAAGGTATGAGCGTCATGTTTTCCCTTTGGCTAACGATTTAATTATTAGGACACTTGCTGCTTTCGAGAGGCATTTAAATCCGTCTCTGTCGTTGTTGTTCTTGTTGGCGGCGATATGTGCAGCTTCCACAGTTTTTCTCATTTTCTTCTCAAATCCCTCGTGTAGAATTTCTGCGTTGTTCCAATCAGGTAGATGTCCACATTTGTCCAGGTGACGAACCAGGGAGTTAGATGTTCTATGAGCCCTGAGATCGTTTTTGTGCTCATTCAAGCGTTTATTGAACCCTCGACCTGACTCACCGAAATAAGATGATGGACAACCGTTGCATGGAATACGGTAAATGACACTGAGATTATTACGCATATTATTATGTTTCTTAAATATTTTTCCTATTTTATTGGAAGATATTTTTGCTATATTTATTCCACCTTTTAACAAATAATCATCAATAGCTATGGTGTTTGTAGAATTAGGGACAGAAATAAAATGAGACTTATCCTTTCCCGGGGTCCGGACGTTTGAGCCATCGTAGATCTTCTTGGCTTTCCTCGTTGTCCTGGTTTGTAATGCTGTAGTCCTCTGAAGAAGACCAAGTTGGTCGCAACGTTAGGGCAATAAACTCTATTCCTAACACATCTTCGTTTGCCCTTCCCCACCCACATTCTCTCTCATTTGTCTGAAATAATCTTAAATATATATATATATATTCTCGTTATCTTGCAATCCCATCTCTCTTCCTGGATGTCCTCGACCCCTTTCCCTTGATCATTTCTTTTCCCCTCATGAAACATTTTTCTTCCCATTGTTTATATAATTTCTCCCGTTTCAACCATTTCATATATTTGGTTGTGGCCCTCCTTCGTGGCCCCACGATTTTTGGTTGTCTTGTTCATTCCCCAAGACCGATTCCTTTGTTAACGAAATTGAGTCAGGAGAATCTAGCTAAAGTAATTTTGGAGAAAAAATAATGTAAAAGATGATTGGTCAGATTAAGATGATCTTGCATAACAAGATTTGGTTGAAGAAAATGTGCGGTGGACGCAGGCGATGGCAATGCAGTAGCTGGCTATTTGCTACCATTAGTATTACAATGAAGACTGTCAGTTTCATTTTCTACGAAATATGGAGGTACCTTGCAGTCAGACTACGAAATACGGGGGCACCTCGTAATCAGTCGTACGAAATATGGAGGCACCTGGAACCCAAGCATACCCATCACTCACCCTCACCGTGTTTCCAATATACGATAGGAATCAACACATCCCACACACACACAAACACACACACAAACACACACACACAAACACCCCCCCCACACACACACACACCTGTTCGTACGAACCTGTTCTTGGAATTTCGTGAACTCCGCCAACCGATTATTAAAAATTGTCTTATACAGGCTATAATACAGCCCAAGTGATATCTGCATATTACTGGCCCAGTAAGAGAACCTGTTGTTAAAGTTTTTTTAATCCCACCAATGAGTGTACCGGGTATTCTTGTGTTCATTTCGAGTTGCCCAGTGTGTTCATTCAAAAATTATCGTTCCCTCTGAAGGAGGGAGCAAGAGTAATGTGGAAGGAAGTGGAGATGGGGAGAAGTAAGGGTGCCAGTGTCCACGGAGGAACTGGAAAGGAGTGTAGGCCTAGCAAAGGCAGAATGACCTGATGTTGTTTGCTCTTCTTTGTGCCCCAGTGTATGTGCGGTCCCAGATGAGGCTGGAAAGAAAAGAAGATGCTTTAGAAATGGGAGCCGCGGGGGATGGGGTGGGGGGGTCTTCTGCCGTAGTAGTTTGAGTAGGAAGGGGGAGGAGAGGGCGAAGGGAGATGATGATGAGCAAAAAACATTGGTTTTACGGAGGTAGAAGAGGACTTACGAAGTAGCCTGAAGGATTGGAGAAATTTGAAACTCGGTGTATCTTTTCTAGGGAGAATATGAATACTTTTCTTGCTTAAAGGGACATTAAGGAGAAGCAAGAGGGTTTGATAGTGGCCACTTCTAAGATGAGCTGGCTTTGGGTGTTAGAGCGAGAAGTGGTATTTCGTGTGTGCGTGCGTGCGTGTGTGTGTTTGTGTGCGTGCGTGTGTGTGTGTGTGTGTGAGCGCGCGCGCGCGCGTTCGTGTGCGTGTGTGCGCGCGCGCGTTCGTGTGCGTGTATGCCAGTTCGTGCATTTTAATGGAGGTGTTTTCATTGGTAGCGGGATGATGTCAGATCAGTAATTCTTGCAGCCATGAAGGAAATTCTTGCTGTACAAATGATCTTGCCACATAGTCTCACACTAATTCCCAAATCCATACGATTGGTGTGAAAAGGAAGGGTAGAGTATGTAAATAGTGTTAACCATACCAGGCAGTCTCGCCAATCCTATCGCGAGAGGGCGAACGGTGGGCGGAGCTTGTATGACGGAATAATGTGAACGGGGTAAACCACAACCCCTTCTTACCCGGGGGTACCCGTGAAGGGAATGACAATATGACCCTTTCATGAGAAAAGGCCTTAATTATTGTGACGTTAACCTCTTGAGACTTGGCGTTGACTATTGAATAGACCTGTCTGACGTTCGAGAGTCCGTGGTCATAGAAGACAGATTGGCAGGTGAGGTGAAACGTTGGGAATTAGTGGTTGGGAATAAATCAAGCAAATGGTCCGATTGGTAGGGAGGGATTGTGTATGTGCATGTATGCGCGCGTGTGAGTGTGGGGGAGGGAAGGAGGAAGGGCGTATGAAAGACATGGAAAGGAGGAGGACTGCAAGGAGAGAGAACGATAGAGAGGAATCGAGATAGAGGTGAAGTGGGGAGGCAAGAGGGAAGAACACTGGTAGTGTGAGAGAGACGATGATGGAAAGAAGGAGAGAGAGGTGGACCAGGAGCGACTGGGTGAGAAACAGAGATGAGAGGGCGGAAGTGAGAGAGAGAGAGAGAGAGAGAGAGAGAGAGAGAGAGAGAGAGAGAGAGAGAGAGAGAGAGAGAGAGAGAGAGAGAGAGAGAGAGAGAGAGAGAGAGAGAGAGAGAGAGAGAGAGAGAGAGAGAGAGAGAGAGAGAGGAGAGAGAGGGAGGGAGAGGGGGGGGAGGGAGGGAGGGAGGGAACAGGAACGGGAGAAGGGAGTGAAGGATAGGAACCCAAATGGGGCAGTTACGGTTAGGGAATGTGCTGATTAAGTGGAGATAATGGAGCAGGGGAGGGGAGGAGAAGGATTCGTAGGATCGATTTCGTGGTTGGAAAGTGACGTCTCGTTTCGACACCCTCAAGTCTGTGGTGGTATACTTGGCATATTTTCATCCAGCGTCAGCAGCAGCAAAAAAGATATATATATATATATATATATATATATATATATATATATATATATATATATATATATATATATATATATATATATATATATAAATAAAAATCTATTTTGGCAGCGAAAGATCAACGAAATTGCTTTCGTCAATAGATGAAATTAATTTACCTCAATGTCGGGCCACAGTCTGAAGGAGCTAAACTTGGAAAAGTGACGTCAAGAGAATGGCGTCACGAAAATGACGTCAAGAGAATGGAGTCACGAAAATGACGTCACGAAAATGACGTCACGAAAATGACGTCACGAAAATGACGCCACGAACATGACGCCACGAACATGACGCTACGAACATGACGCCACGAACATGACGCCACGAACATGACGCCACGAACATGACGCCACGAACATGACGCCACGAACATGACGCCACGAACATGACGCCACGAACATGACGCCACGAACATGACGCCACGAACGTGACGCTACGAACATGACGCCACGAACATGACGGCACGAATATGACGGCACTATCGCAATGGCGTCACGAAAATTGCGTCATAAAGAAAATTGAGGTTTCGGATTTGTCCAGATCTTCAGTTCGGCACTCGTAGGCCTAACGAGCCGCGACCCAAACTGCGTTGTTGACCCAATTAAGAGGGCGAGTAAATACGATTAGATTTTTTTGTTCTGTTTTTTTACACCAGCTAGTCCTTAGCCCCTTCGAGACCTAGGGGTTCCACTTAACTGAATATAATAGTTTGGCATTGGTCAGAACAAAATCTAACTTTTGTGAAGAGATGTGTTGAACTTTCCTGTTGTGTTCACGTAAACTACCTATCCGAATAGTTGAACTACCATGTGATAAAAGTAGTTGGTAAGCTAGAAATTACGTCATGGGATGAGCACATCCATGGCCTCGTGCTCTGAGCACAGACCTCGTGCTCTTCCGTGTCTTCCGGTTTTGGTCATTATGTTTAGTTTACATGCGCACTAACACTCGTCTTTCTCTGCGGTTATCGTTCAGTGATGATCGTTCATGGCTCAACGATGATCGTCAAACGATTATCTAGAGCATTTATTCTTTGTATTTGAATGGGGCGGTTTGGCTTCGAGGCTGATCGTTTTAACCCATTAAACTCCAATGACAAGATGTCTTGTCATTTGGTCAAATAAAACAAAAAATCATAAAACACCAAAATGTTTGATCAAACACCAGAAAAATATGACGTCAGTCCTCGCTTCGCTCGCGAGCGAAGCGAGGACTGACGTCATATTTTTCTGGTGTTTGATCAAACATTTTGGTGTTTTATGATTTTTTGTTTTATTTGACCAAATGATAAGACATCTTGTCATCGGAGTTTAATGGGTTAACTGAAGCTACCAAGTAGTTGGCCCAAATATAATGCGGGATATGATGCGCGTCATCCACAATTGCTTATGCTAGGCTAATGACAATAGCACCAAACAAAACATTCTCATACGTGTGTAACAACCCGCGGTCTTAAACAACATTGTTAGTTAGAGGACAGGATAGATAAGATGGGGGAGAGGGAGGGAGGGGGGATTTGGGGGTTTAGTGTAAGGAAAGAATGAAATGGAAGGAAGTTAGAATTATGATGGATGTGGGTCTGCGTTGTATACTCGTACTTGTCTCTATATACTCGTACTGTTGCCGAGTATTTGATGAATTTATCTGAAAAAGACTCGTCTTATTTTAAAGCGATCTTTGTATATAAAAGAACAGATCTATGAACATTGTGAATTAAAATTGCAAATTGAAATAGATGGTTCCGAATAGGAATTACAGGTGGTAAGGGACATGGAACTGCCTAGTGTAGGTCTTATGGTCTCTTGCAGTCTCCTCCATTCTTATGTTCTTGTAGACTTTTTCAAACAAACCTGAATCTTGAAAATTGGTCCAGACCCTTCGAGTGTTTTGGGGATTTACTGAAACTGAAAGAAATTGTCTAACGTTGGACAGGAGAGAGATGGTGTGTATGAGAGTGTGTGTGTGAGAAAGATAGTGTGTGTGTGTGTGAGAGATAGTGTGTGTGAGAGATAGTGTGTGTGAGAGATAGTGTGTGTGAGAGAGATAGTGTGTGAGAGAGATAGTGTGTGAGAGAGAGTGAGTGTGTGTGAGAGAGAGTGAGTGTGTGTGAGAGAGAGTGAGTGTGTGAGAGAGTGAGTGTGTGAGAGAGAGAGTGTGTGTGAGAGAGTGTGTGAGATAGTGTGTGTGAGAGAGAGATAGTGTGTGTGAGTGTGTGTGTGTGTTTATGTATGAGAGAGAGAGAGAGAAAGGGATAGTGAGAGAGAAAGAGAGTGTATGTGTGAGAGAGGGTGTGTGTGTGTGTGTGTGTGTGTGTGTGTGTGTGTGTGTGTGTGTGTGTGTGTGTGTGTGTGTGTGTGTGTGTGTGTGTGTGTGTGTGTGTGTGTGTTTAATACTGAGTATTCAAGGAAACAAAGGTTGAGAGCAGTGTATCACTTCGCTGTCATGGCGCTAGCTGTCTCGATTGGTTGATTGTATTTACAATATGGATATTATTAGATACAGGTGATCGGTTGTTTCATGGAAGACTACACAGGCTTCCAATTGTGTTTTGCTTTTGTTTTGTTTTGCTTTGGCCCCGTTTGTAGAAAATTGAATTCGAAATGAGGCTTTTATATATATTTTATATATATTTTATATATATATATATATATATATATATATATATATATATATATATATATGAAGTAATGAAGACAAATGAGTGGAAGGGTGGTGAGTTAAACACAGAGAACAGTTGGAGTTTTATTCACTGACGTTTCGTCCTTACCAGGACATTCTCGAAGTACATGTGAACAGTTGGAGTTTTATTCACTGACGTTTCGTCCTTACCAGGACATTCTCAAAGTACATGAGAACAGTTGGAGTTTTATTCACTGACGTTTCGTCCTTACCATGTACTTTGAGAATGTCCTGGTAAGGACGAAACGTCAGTGAATAAAACTCCAACTGTTCTCACGTACTTTGAGAATGTCCTGGTAAGGACGAAACGTCAGTGAATAAAACTCCAACTGTTCTCTGTGTTTAACTCACCCCACTTCCACTCATATATATATATGTATATATATGTATATATATATATATATATATATATATATATATATATATATATATAATGTATGTATGTATGTAATCTTGTTTACTTGTTTATAAAGTGGTACTTGTACGTTGTACACAATGAGCACGCATGCGCACACATGCACACACATACACACACACATATACATGTAGATGCGTACGTGCACATGCACACACTCGCATGCACATATACATGCGCACATGCTCATTCACACGCTCATGGGCATGCGCTCATATGCACACGCACCAATACACACGCACAAATACTCACGTGCATATACGCATACACACACATGTAAACGCATGCTCGCACACACATGCAAATGCATGCTCGCACACACATGCAAACGCATGCTCATACACACATGCAAACGCATGCTCATACACACATGCAAACGCATGCTCATACACACATGCAAACGCATGCTCATACACACATGCAAACGCATGCTCATACACACATGCAAACGCATGCTCATACACACATGCAAACGCATGATCATACACACATGCAAACGCATGCTCATACACACATGCAAACGCATGCTCATACACACATGCAAACGCATGCTCATACACACATGCAAACGCATGCTCATACACACATGCAAACGCATGCTCATACACACATGCAAACGCATGCTCATACACACATGCAAACGCATGCTCATACACACATGCAAACGCATGCTCATACACACATGCAAACGCATGCTCATACACACATGCAAACGCATGCTCATACACACATGCAAACGCATGCTCATACACACATGCAAACGCATGCTCATACACACATGTACATACATGCACACGTACATATACCCACAAACACACGTACATATACCCACAAACACACACACACACACACACACACACACACACACACACACACACACACACACACACACACACACACACACACACACACACACACACACACACACACACACACACACACACAAGCACACCTGGGTCCTGCAAGCACTCAGGCAGGAACATAAGCAGACCTGCTTGTTTGTATCGTATAAATAAACACGGGCGATACGCGCACGCATGCATGCGAACGCATATTTGCTTTGGCATGTGTACTCTGTAAACAAAGGTGAGAGACGCAGTGAATGTTTCACCTGCAGTGTTTGCCCTTGGTTTGGAACTTTATTATTCGTACATCATCTGAAGAAGCAGAAGAAAAAAAGAAAAGAAAAAAATATCCTTTGTAGCCATTTCAGTTTCAGAGATTACAGTGGTGATGAATGACCGAGTTGAGCGTCATTCATTGATGTTCATTGTGAATTCTAGTTCGATTTGTTCTCTTAATAGTTGTGCTCCCGTTAGAGTAAGTGTAAACCCCTCAGTTGTAGAACATCTTTGAGCGTTAAAAAGAACTGTGGAATTGTGTTTTAGTGTACTGAAGGTGATTGTTTCTAAATGATTCGTTCGTATGTTCTTGGTATTTGGTCATAAATTGTATGATAACTACTCCAGATCGACACGGATCCCGATAGAAAGACGAGAGCAATATATATGTTTCTGTTATGTTGAAAAGAAATTATGTTAGATATGGTAGAACACACACACACACACACACACACACACACACACACACACACACACACACACACACACACACACACACACACACACACACACACACACACACACACTTTCTCTCTTCTCTCTCTCCTCTCTCTCCGATATTGTTTTATTTATAATTTTGAAGAAAAAAGGGAAACATAATGCATTTTACTCGAAAACTCTTGTAGACAGTATCAAAGATTGAAATGTTGTGTGTATATCATTGTTGAGGAAACTGAAACAAAGTAACTCTAAGATTGTTAAAGGAGTATGGGGTTGGGGGGTTGACATAAGAACATAAGAACATAACATAAGAATGAAGGAGACTGCAAGAGACCATAAGGCCTACACTAGGCATCTTCGTATCCATCACCACCCGTCATCCCCATCCATAAAGTTGTCTAATCGTTTTTTAAAACAACTGATAGTTTCAGCGCTTACTACATGGTTACTAAGTTTATTCCATTCGTCGACCACCATATAAGTACTGTAAATGTACATGTTCAGAGAGCATGGCAGTCTTAGGTGGGGTCACGGAGGTCGACGTTTCTTACATAGTTGCTCCAAACTTTTATTGGTATGTGGGAGTCATTCCACAACGGCCGAAGTAATTCAGAGTGGTGCCAAAGGGCGAGGAAGAAGAAGAGGAGGAGGAGGCGGAGGATGAGGACAAGGAGGCGGAAGAGGAGGACAAGGAAGCGGAAGAAGAGGAGGATGCGGAGAAGGAAAAAGAAGAAGAGGAGGAGAAAGAATAGGAGGAAGAGGAGAAAGAAGAGGAGGAAGAGGAGGAGAAAGAAGTGGAGGAAGAAGAGGAGGAGAAAGAAGATGATGAAGAGGAGGAGGAGGAGGAAGCTGGTTACTTCATTGGGAAACGACATGGAGACTTATTTTTTATCAAATTGTATTTTACTTATGTTTTTTTAAATGTATTTTACTTTGTTTCTTACTTTATCTTGTTCTTTCATTTAAGGTTATAAGTATTTGTTTATTCATTTATTTGTCTGTTTATTTATTTGGTTTGTGTGTGTATTTGTTTATTTGTCTATTTTTTATATTTTTTTATCATCAATTTTGTGTCCTAGAAATATTATAGGATAAGTTTTTGACTTCCCTACTACCAATCCCCGTTGACGTCACGACGTCTTCAGGCTCCTGCAATAAAGAAGTCTTGAGACGTTTCGTATCCGAGAAAGGTAATCATTGGGTTTAGACTTTAAACTTATGTATCCTTGGAAATAAACTCATCTGCTGGGATTCGAACCCCCGCTAGAGCGGATTGCTTCATATGAAGCGAGGACCGTACCGCCTGTACCACCGCGACCCTTCAAAACAGAATGAATTAGTTCACGGACTAATCATTCTGCTATTATTTATCCTTAGCTAAAGAAAAAATAAAATTAACATTTGTCCCTTTATTGGATATAATGCTGAGAGTTAACATAGTTTGACCAAGTTACTTGAACTCGATGAGACTCGAGTTATGAAGTCGATTTAAAGAAAGTCTGACGAAGATGGCTGTGGCGAGATTTCTTAAAAGACAAGTTTTTGGAAAATTCAGATGCATAGCCCATCCCACATGTCTCCGGTTTTCATTTTCGGTTCAAAATTTTAAAAATGTGTGTGTGGGGTAATAGTCAGTGTCATATACAGCTGTGAGTTTGCAGCTGGATGCATTTGCGATGTTTTCCTTTTCTTTATCAAGTAAATCGTCGTATACACATGTACTAGTGAAGGCTGGCTCGAATGGATTTATGTGCGTTCGAGTCCGCGTTTGTTTACATTCATGTGCGTTCTATTCTCCGTGATTACTTACTTCATTTATTCATTTATTCATTGTTTATTATTTGATTAGTTAATTTATTTGTTTTCTATTTTCATATATAATTTTTTATTACTGGTTGATTTATAGATTTACTTATCGTTTACCTTTTTCTCGCATGCATTCGTGTGGCCGCTTTTGTTGAAAATTTTCGTTCTTTCGAATTGTTGCTCATTTCAGTATCGAATTGAGGATATATTGTTTCGTTTCCAGAACAATATGAATAAAACCGAACTTGCAAACTCATCCAAGGATAACATGACAAGTTTCGTCCGATTTCTGTTTTGTTAAATTTTCTCCTATGAATGGGTGTAGGTGTCCAAATACCACCAAATTCCAAAGTTCGACGACAACCTTTTTACTTGTGTGCTGGTAGATGGCGTCGTAAACACTGCTTTCTTAACTACGTAGTTATCTCTCGTAGACAGTGCTGTTGTAAGTGTATTCTTAAGCAATACAGAATTTAAGCAAAATTTGGTGGTGGTGACAATTGTGGTGATGTGTGTGCTGGTTATTGTGGTTATGTTTTTTGGTGGTTGCGTTGTAGGTGGTGGTGATGTAGATAGAAGTCGGGGACTGAAGGCTCAACAGAGAGAGAGAGAGAGTCAGTCTAAGAATAAGGACAGGCAATGGGAACATAAAGAATGTGGTTGAAACTGAGTTAGGACCCATATACCTGAGGACCCTCGTTAGCTTAGAGTTCAGGCCAATTCCCCAGAGTGGCGTCTGTTCCTTGTTTATTCGAAAACTCTTGAAGAAAAAGAAAATCTTCCTAGAGAGTCTTCTCCATTAAGAAGCTGGAGAAATCGGCACGCGAGTTTTACGGACTACTGGTAAACAAGTTCATTCAAGGTCGTGTGTGAGTCTTTATGACGTCGTTGTCTCTCCAACGGTATTGCGGAAGGGAGCAGGAATGGGAGTTGGGAGTGGAGTTGGGGGTGGTAGGATTGCATAACTGCTGCAGGAGGTGTGGAGGAGAAAGGGAGGATAGGGGAGGTCTTTTTCGGAGTATGGGGAGCGAGGGAGGAATGGAAGGTGGAGATGTCAGGAAAGAGGAGGAGGTGGTGTCAGGAAAGAGGAGGAGGGACAAGGCCATGGATGCAGTAAACTTTATGAAAAACTGACGAGACTTCCGAAAGAGGTCAGAGGGGGCAAGGCGCAGTGGGAGGTCGGCCAGAACATGATAATGGAGGAGACTGCAAGAGACCATAAGGCCTACACTAGGCAGTTCCGTGTCCATTACCACCTGTCATCCCCATCCATAAAGTTATCTAACCTTTTCTTAAAACAACCGATAGTTTCAGCGCTCACTACATGGTTACTAAGTCTATTCCATTCGTTGACCACCCTACTGGTAAACCGGTTCTTGTTTATTTCCTTAATCTAAATTCGGTCCCTCAGAGGGGCTGAGGCACCGAGGGGGACCACAAGAACGACAGTTCAACTCCTTCAACTGAATAGAATCGTCTGACGACAGATAGAACAAAGTCTGCAAATGGCGTCACCGTGATAGTTAATCGAGGTAGCTTGAACGCTTTCTGCGATGCAAAATATTCTCACTAAAATGTGAACTGAAAAAGAGTTGTAAGTGGCGAGACGAGAGATGCATTGCTTTTTTAGATCTTCAAAAGGTCCTTGATTGCATTCCTGGAAACTAGCTGTGAGAGGTAATGAAAAAGAAGTATAAACGTACCTGGAAACTTGGACAAGGCAGTGGCGAGCTTGTACCAGAAAGGTGTGAGGTGTGATACTCATATAAAAAAAAAAAAAAAAAAAAAAGGGGAAAAAATAATAACAAATAATAGTAAATAAAAATAAATAAAGATGATTAAATAGAATAAATAAATATTTGAAAAATAAATAACATGAAAAAAAATATATAAGAAATTATCTAATAGATAAAGACTGGGTAGTTTGTTGGCACCACTCCATGATCATGCTGAACTAAGGCTCTCATTGCAGATGCTGACGCAGTAACTGTTGTTTAGAGCCGCAGGAAGTTTACAAAAGTAGAATATATTGATTGAAACTAAAATCAAGATCAATGAAGAGAAATTTGTTGGGTATAAGAAGAGGAGGAATCCGTATGAATCTTCATCAATGATACACAGCTGAAACAACAGTTGTTATTTCAATATCTGAGTAATTTCTGAGGAGAGAAATTGCTTCAGAATGGGGATAAAAAAAGTGACAGGCAGAATATCGTGTCGAAGTTAAGCAGAAGGAAACATGACGTGATATGAGTGGTAGGGTGGTGAGTTTAAACGCCAAGAATCCGTTGAAGTTTTATTACTGACATTTCGTCCAACTAGGACTTCTTCAGTGTACACAAACAAGACAATGACAACTTATATATTCACACAGCTCACCCCGTTCCTCCCCGGTCAATGTTGTGACATGATATAGCCGGCGAAAGGAGACAAGAAACTATGATGGGAAAAAGAAAAGGGTTAAGATTAAAAAATATATAAATAATAACCATAGATGGAAGGAGGCTAGGCTATAGAGGCGAAAACAAGACAATGACAACTTATATATTCACACAGCTCACCCCGTTTCTCCCCGGTCAATGTTGTGACATGATATAGCCGGTGAAAGGAGACAAGAAACGATGATGGGAAAAAGAAAAGGGTTAAGAGTAAAAAAAAAGAAAGAGAAAAAAAAAAACGCAGATGGAAGGAGGCTAGGCTATAGAGGCGAAAACAGGCCTCTTTGGAATGGGACGGGATCCCTTAAGGCGCCTCAGTGTGTCCTTTGATTGACCCGAAGAGTGTGGAGGACGAGTTTCTTGTTTGTGTCTTTTCCTTCACGAGGGTCAACTTGGGCTGGAAGTCAGCTTAACTTTTATGATCTCCAAATGTTTTGGACCTTCTTGTCAGGCTTCTTATGTCCAGGGGCAACTGCTGGAATAAAAAGAATAGTCTGGTATAGACTTGGGCAGAAGTCTTGAAATATTTTTTAGAGTTTTGTCATAAATGTGTAGATATTTTGATGATTATTTGAAAAGTTTTTCTTATGGTATTTTCTTTAGAGTAAAATGTTTTCTTGTACAGAATCATGGAGTTTTGGTTGATAGTCATATATTCACATTAGAAACTACTGGATTTTCAGTATTCAAGGCTTTTGACCACAGTTTGAAAAAAAAAATCTGTGGGTGCAGAGTCTTCTGTATATTATAATATGGGGTTCTTGAACGTTTTTCACTTTTACCTGATATTTACTGAAATCTGTAAATATCTGTAGGGTTAATTTTTTTATTTCTAAGTTCGACATTTTGTCTTTTACGTCTTGTCGTTTCTGCCAACGAAGTTGGACAAGGGTCATGGAATCTCTCGTGTTTTTTTCCTTCAAAAAATCTCGGCGTTGCTGTCGAAATTCAGTGAAATTTTCTTGATGGCTCGCCGAATGACCAAGGAAAAGTTGAATAGACTCGCAGGCGGCGGACGTAGGATTTTTTTTTTCGATATTTTTTCGATATTTTTTTTTTGTCTATAAAACTGGTGACCAGAGCTTCTTATCATTCTTTCTATTTTTTTTTTCTGGAAATTTTTCAAGTCGTAGCAGGAATTTATCTTCCAAGGCTCGGTTACAGTGGCGTCGGGGTTGGCATAAACTTTGCTTTCTCGTTTGGTTATGTTGTCTATTATTCGTGTGAGGAGGGTTTGCGGTATGGTACCCAGTTTCAGTGGCAATTGGTGACTGCCACTTGCCATCGCCTTCTGGACACAAAGGAGAGTAAAGTAAACCCTTTGATCGAAGCTAGTGCTCTCTCCTCTCTTTCCCTCTTCTCTCTCTTTTTTTCTCTTTCTCTTTCTGTCTTTCTCTTTCTCCCTCTTTCTCTATCTTTTTTTCTCTTTCTTTTTTCCCTTTGTCTTTTTTCTTTCTGTCTTTTTCTTTCTTTGTATTTTTCTTTCTCTTTGTCTTTTTCTCTTTATCTTTTTCTCTTTGTCTTTTTCTCTGTCTTTTTATCTTTGTCTTTTTCTCTTTTTCTCTTTTTCACTTTGTCTCTTCTTCTTTCTCTTTCGCTTTTTCTCTTTTCCTTTCTTTGTCTCTCTCACTCTTTCTCTTTCTCACTTTCTCTCTCTCTTTCTCTTTGTCTCTCTCTCCTCTCTCTCTCCTCTCTCTCTCCTCTCCTCTCTCTCTCCTCTCTCTCCTCTCTCTCTCTCTCTCTCTCTCTCTCTCTCTCTCTCTCTCTCTCTCTCTCTCTCTCTCTCTCTCTCTCTCTCTCTCTCTCTCTCTGTACATTCCGTATATACATATATGTACACACTCGTGCATAAACGTACATGTGTATAAGTGTACGTAATTAAGTTTCAGAGAAATGTATTGTTGAACATTCGCGCGCCCTAATGACAGCTCCCGGCTTGCTGCTGCTGCTCTCAAGTTGGGCATTAAGTTGCTAATAACGCTCTTAGCCCGAAGAACTGCTGTCTGAGAGCCCAGCCTTCTCGCCAGCACGTTGCATAGCTAAGTAGGGGACTGCGAAGGGCGTGGTGTGGGGTCGGGGTGATGGAAGTTCACACTGCACGCCCACAAGTATACATGTGGGCGTGCGCCCTCGGTCTGATAAGATTGTTGAGGGTTAACCAGGATTAAACCTCCCAAGGAGGTTACCAGATCGAAGGTTAAATCGAGGTGACTTTGACCAGAATTTGACAGTTTCCATTGAAACCCATGCATGGACCCGGAGTTGCCACTTATTTCATTCTTACTTTTTTATTTTTATTTATTTATTTATTTTTTTATTTTTTTATCCAGTGCAACAACTGTGGTGCGTTGGTTTTGAATTATTCTCACTACGTGGACTGCTATCTGCCCCGGAAGTCCAATCACATAGGCAAAGGTGGTGGCCTGTGCCAGGCTAAGCATCACTTGACTTCTGAGAAACTTCTCTGTCGCTATGGCAACACTCTTATCTGAATAAAATAGTTTGGCGTCAGCCAGAATGAAATTAGGAGTATCAACCCGTATATAAAGGTTTAATAACTAAATGTAATTTCACACGTACCGAGAAATGTCAGCAAGAGGTCAGATAAGTTGTAAACAAACATCTCGTCGGAGGAACTTGTTCGCAATGAGCGAACATCCATCGAAGACGTTCTTGGACTTTGCTTAGGCGCGAGACATGATCCAATTTCGCGCGCCTTGAAGAGAACTTGGACGCAATGCGCGAGGGACTTGCAGCCGGTTTGCAAACGTCGATGTTGACAGACACAAATTAATGTCAACGCCTCTGTCGCTGCTGGGATTGCTTTGGGTTTTCATTACAGCAATGTGACTCCTCTCTCTTGGGTGGATGATCTAGGAATGACTTCCAGATTAGCCGTAATAAGGCCCTGTTCACACTTGAGGTTTGAAACGCGCGGAAACCGCCGCGGTACTACATAGTCAAGGAAAAAATTATGTGGTTGTGTGTGAACACCTCTATTGACTTGCATTGTAATTCAACCGCCGCGGTTTAGACCGCTAGTATGAACAGACACTAGGTGTCCGGGCCAGCGTGATTCTGGATTTACTTCCCCCCCCCAGAGAAGGAGGAGGAGTAAGACTAAGAGAGAAGAGGAGAAGAGAAGAGAGGAGAGAAGTGTCATGCCCTGCCATAGGTTGAATCAAAATCACTGACGTTAGCCAGAGCAAAATTTGTAAAGTGCGCCATAGTTTCGAAAAGGTAAAACCGCTTAGTGGAAGCTGCTGGATCCTCATCTGGGGAATTTTAATGGGGAGGGTTGAGTGCTGTTGTTCACAGAAGATTTTCTCACTCTGACGTAGGTACTAGGTTCTCGAGGGTTGCAAATAAGATATTAGGGTAACAAGCTCCTTATCTTTCCTGTAATCTCTGTGTGTCTCTCCATGTATCTCTCCCTGTGTATGTCCCTGTGCATCTCCTCGTGTCTCTCTTGTGTCTTTGTATTTTCCTCTGCCTCACCCTCTCTTCCTTGTCTCTCCTCTCCCCCGTCTCCTCTCTCACCCGTCTCCTCTCTCACCCGTCTCCTCTCTCACCCGTCTCCTCTCTCATTCGTCTCCTCTCTCTCACTCGTCTCCTCTGTCTCACTCGTCTCCTCTCTCTCACTCGTCTCCTCTCTCTCACTCGTCTCCTCTCTCTCACTCGTCTCCTCTCTCTCACTCGTCTCCTCTCTCTCACTCGTCTCCTCTCTCTCACTCGTCTCCTCTCTCTCACTCGTCTCCTCTCTCTCACTCGTCTCCTCTCTCTCACTCGTCTCCTCTCTCTCACTCGTCTCCTCTCTCTCACTCGTCTCCTCTCTCTCACTCGTCTCCTCTCTCTCACTCGTCTCCTCTCTCTCACTCGTCTCCTCTCTCTCACTCGTCTCCTCTCTCTCACTCGTCTCCTCTCTCTAACTCGTCTCCTCTCTCTAACTCGTCTCCTCTCTCTCAATCGTCTCCTCTCTCTCAATCGTCTCCTCTCTCTCAATCGTCTCCTCTCTCTCAATCGTCTCCTCTCTCTCAATCGTCTCCTCTCTCTCACTCGTCTCCTCTCTCTCAATCGTCTCCTCTCTCTCAATCGTCTCCTCTCTCTCAATCGTCTCCTCTCTCTCAATCGTCTCCTCTCTCTCAGTCGTCTCCTCTCTCTCAGTCGTCTCCTCTCTCTCAATCGTCTCCTCTCTCTCAATCGTCTCCTCTCCCTCACTCCATCTCCTTCACCTTCATCCCCCTCACCCTCTCCCTCTCTTTCTCCCTCTCCCTCTCCTCCGTCCTCCTTCCTCACGTCCCTCTCTCTTTCTCCCTCTTCTCTCCTTTTCACTCTTTTCCTCCATTTCCCTCCCTCTCGTCCTCGTGATTCCTCCTCTTCCACGCGTTAGCCCAACCCTTTCCCGAGGACCACCTGTTGGGAGGGGGGGGTTGCGGTGAGATGGAGGGAGACGTTTCTGTCGGACTCTCGGCTCGCTTGGCTCGAATATTTGCTTATCCGGTCGGACGCCCTGTCCATCTAGCGCTGACACTCCCGTCCCGTGACATGTCTGTTACGGACCCCTCGGCGTCACTGAATGGTCTTCGTTGTTGGAAAGACAGATTTGATTTACTTCTCCTGAAGGGTAGGATGGGGTGGAAGGACGCTTCATTCATGGGAAGTAAGTCTCCCGAACCCCATAGTTCGTTCTTTGAATTGTAGTCGGAACGGTCAAGTATGTCAACGTGTACTGTATATAATTTTTTTTCTTCATTTTTTCTACTTAGGATTTATTTCTTTTTCAAATATTGCACTTATTTTTCTTTCGTAACTTTATTTAAGAAATATGTTTGGTATATTGTTCGTTCCGACTGAATAGAACTTGGTGTTTGAACAGAATTGACAGGATTGATGATGTAGTAGGGGTTTATGGAGCGTGGACAGGCTCTCTCCAAGAGTAACCCTCTCCCTCCCCCTTCAACCCCCTCCCCACCCACCCCCTCCCCATCCATCCCCTCCCCCCTCCACTCCTCCCTCATCGTTAACGCGGCTCAAATTTCTGTGGTTCTTCCAGCAGAAAGTTGCATGGGAACGTATCGCTTTAAATATATACAATTTGATCAAATAACTCCTAGTTACTGATAATCATTCAATGTCATCCCCCTTTCCATCTCGATTTTTCTTTGTTAGAACCACATTATCAGCCATTGTTTCTTTATATTAAGTTTAACTTGGGGGAAACTCTTGCTTTTTTTTTAATCTTCAGTTTTTTCTTTTGCAATCTTGCAAACCCATCCTCTTTTCTAACCCTCACTCTATCCCATCCACTCCTCCTCTACATCTGGTCAGCAACAACCCACAAAAAGCTGGAAATGGAAGTACACTTTCCATATTATCATGACGCAATTTTTCACTGCAAAAGCAGCCCCAAGGGCTTCGTGTCGGGATTCTCGAGCAGCTGTACTTTCATGGCTTCCGGTGGTGGTGGTCGAAATGGCGGTGCAGGTGTTGGGAGTGGAGGTGGTGGTAATGGAGGTAATGACGGTGGTGGTAATGGTGGTAATGGTGGTCGAAATGGTGGCGCAGGTGTTGGGAGTGGTGATAATAGTGGTGGAAATGATGGTGCAGGTGTTGGGAGTGGAGGCGGTGGTAATGGTGATGGTAATATTGTTAATGGTCGAAATGGTGGTGCAGGTGTTGGGAGTGGAGGCGGTGGTAATGGTGATGGTAATATTGTTAATGGTCGAAATGGTGGTGCAGGTGTTGGGAGTGGAGCCGGTGGTAATGGTGGTAATGGTGGCAATGGTGGTGGTCGAAATGGCGGTGCAGGTGTTGTGAAGGGAGGCGGTGGTAATGGTGGCAGTGGTAATGGTGGTGGTGGTAATGGTGATCGAAAGGGTGGTGCAGGTGTTGGGGGTGGAGGCGGTGGTAATTGTGGTGGAAGTGATGGTGCAGGTGTTGTGAGGGGAGGCGGTGATAATTGTGGTGGAAATGATGGTGCAGGTGTTGTGAGTGGAGGCGGTGGTAATTGTGGTGGAAATGATGGTGCAGGTGTTCTGAGGGGAGGCGGTGGTAATGGTGGTGGTGGTGGTAATGGTGGCGGAAATGGTAGTGCAGGTGTTGGGAGTGGAGGCGGTGCAGGTGTTGGAAGTGGAGGTGGTGGTAATGTTGGTGATGGTGACACTGGTGGATTGGTGTTGTTAGCGCACATATATGGAGATGCAAAGGCTGCAGTGGTGTCATCAGACTTTTAATCCTCCTCCTCACCAACCAAATCCTCATCATCCTAATCCTCATCGACCTCATCTCTGTTCTCTTTATCCTCATCCTGATTTAACTCTAATCCTAATGTTAATCCTGGAACAAACCTAAGTACTAACCTTGATACTAATCCTAATCCTTTTAATCCTTATCCTTTTTATTTTCCTCCAACTGTTCCTCCACACTCTTGCTGTCTTTCTCCTTTCCAACTCCACACACTCCACTTCCTCCCAACTCCACACACTCCACTTCCTCCCAACTCCACACACTCCACTTCCTCCCAACTCCACTTTTTCCCCTATGACCATACTTTACAGCAGTGATGGTGGTGGCTGCTGGGTATTCCCGCAGTCGCATTTGCAAAGATGGCTGCTGTGGCGAGATAAGAGGGTCGTCAAGCGTAATTGTGTTGCTTCTGTTCGTCAATTGTTTAATTTGTAAATACAGACTACAGTAACGCTACCATTACCTCGTGCATGTATGTGTATACATACGTGTATGTGTATATGTACGTGTACATGTATATGTGTATACACATGTGTATATGTACATGAATATGTATGTGTACCTGAATATATATATATATATGATATATACATACGTGTGTGTGTGTGTGTAGGTGTATATATACATGAAAATGTACATGTATATATGTGTGTATAGATATGTATATGTGTATATATGTATGCATATATATCTATATGTAATATGTACAGTATGTGTATGCATATGTGTACATGCATATATAATGTGAGAGGAGAAAGAAGAAGAGAAAACGGGGGGGGGGGTGTTGGATGTTAGGTGGTGTGTGCATTAGTTGGCCCGTATACGATCAGTAACATTGCCATTGTACTAGACTCTACACTCTTCTCCTGGGCAATATGCTTCCTCTTGCATGGCTCCTAACACTGTTAGTGATACTGTACAACAAGGGTCAGCTTTGGGATCTGCCCATACCGTGGATTAAAGCACCACCTTTGCCTAGTGTGCTCGGAAATGAATGTTATTTCAGGTCTTTGCCCTTGACTGACTTCCGGTTTCTCTAATTTTGATCATATTGATCAAAGTTAACCATGATGAAATCTTTAAAGTTGGCAGACTGCTTCCTGAAAAAAAGTTGATATAAATTTTTTATCAACCACAATACACTTTAATTCTAAGTCATCAACATAGACTCGAGGAGGCCAACATGCAGAAATTGAAACGTAGAGAGGTTGATATATTATGCATCTTAATTTATGTAAACACAAATTCGATCTAAGTTCCTTTATTACGGGATTTGTATTTTTTATGATGTATCATTTATGACGTATCATTTATGACGTATCATTTCCGACGTAAAACAATTTACTGCATTTTCTGTCATGCCAGTAGAGTGACACGTCTGTTGTATTAGCAAACAAGGTACCATGACTTTTCAATTCCATTTTCTATCTTATCGGAAATGGAAAGTGTGATAACGGTAAAAAATATAAATTACGTTGATTGGGTACGAATGGAAACTGTTATTACGATGTAGATTATGGAGAAACCAATTGGACGCCAATCTATCAACTTGAAATTATAAAATAATGGGAATTAGTCTTTGAGGAGTGTCGTTTGCCTTTTCCTGAGCTGAAGGCGAGGGAGGGGAAGGGGGAGGTGGAGGGTGACGGTAAAGTGGAGGGGGCAGGGGAATGGAAGGGGAAAGGGAGGATAATGGGGAAAGGGGAGGGTAATAGGGAAGCGGAGGGTCATGGGGGAGGGTGATGGTGAATTGGAGAGGGAGGGAGGAGGGGAAGGGAAGGGAAGGGTAAAAATGAAAGGGAGGGTAATGAGAAAGTTGAGAGGGAGAGTGAAGTGGAGAGGGAGGGAGGATGGGAAGGCGAAGGTGAAGGTGAAGGGAAGGGAAGGGTAAAAAGGAAAGGGAAGGGGGAGGGTGACGGTGGAGTGGGAGGGGAAGAGGGAGTGGGAGGAGGTTGTGTTTAGGATTGGGGGTAAAGGGGTAAGGTTAGGGTAATGGGAATAGGATTAGAGGAGGGTGAGGGTGAGAATGAGGCGGTAAGGATAGACGAAAGTTGTGAGGGAACGGGAAAGTAGAAAGGAGTATAATATATATTGTTTTGCATAAAAAAGAAAAATTATCTTTATAACTTTTGTAACGTTTCAGGAGAGAGAAACGTTCAGTTCGGGTCGAAAGCCTCCCTAGACGATTTGTGACTTGAAGCGTCGAGATGCGAAAAATGGGTCGCCAGTCATTGTCGTAATGGGAATTACCTCGTCCCGGCAATTGCATTGGGAGCCTTTGGATAGACTCAAGTATTTTCCCAGTGCCTCGTTTGCCTTTGAGTATCTGGGGGGCAGTGCCATCTCGAATGGTGTGTTTGTTTCTCACTAAGAACCATGTCAAGTGGTTTCTTCTGGCTGTATCAAAAAAACATAATGACTATGAAATAAAAGTTGAACAAGAATAATAAAAATCCAGGACCAAAGAACCCCCCCCCCCCAAAGAAAAGTGTGTGTGTGTGTGCGTGTGTGTGTGTGTGTATATATATATACATATATATATATATATATATATATATATATATATATATAAAGTTAAAGATATAATTATCGACACATAAACGTCATAAACAAAAAGCCGCGGATTGAAAATTGTCGCCACTAAAAATAGGTCTAACACACAAAAACGGCAGCAGAGCAAAATGCCACCACAAGAAAAACATCACAAATAACTGCCAAAATAACACCACGGCCTCCCTCGCCCCCCCCCCCAAAAAAAAATCACAAATTGATGTACACTCAAATTAAAAAAAATGATAGTTATGGAATGAATAGAATGAATAGAATTAATAAGTTTAACGAAATTAAATAATGAAATTAATGAAAAAATTAAATTAATGAAATAATGAAATTAATGAAATAACAAGATTAATGAAATAATGAAATTAATTGAATTAAAAAAAATAGAAAACAAGATATATTGATAGAATTAAAGAAATGAATACATAAGTAAATAGAAAATAGATAAGCGAATGGACGAATAAATGAAGATATGAATAGATAGAAAGAAAAGAAGTCTCCACAGCCAGTAACGCTACCACCGCAACGACAAAAGACATCCACCACCGCATGGTCAAAGGCCAGCCACCGCCATTTTCCATATTACTGTAATCTCATCCCTTAAGCAATTGTTCATATAATCGCATGTCCCATTGCACGCTTCCTGGAAGCCTCTTTGGCGGCACTGGAAAGTATTCATGTGTGTTGAAACATGGATGTCCCCATCGTTGTTGACATTGTCTGGAAGTCTTCATGTTAGCTGTGCTAGGAAGTCTTCTGGGGGGGATAGCTGGCTCCAGTAAGTTTTCTGGGGGTATTGATGATACCATGAAGCCTAGTTGCATTGATGGCGCCAGAAATTCTCCTGGGAGAATTGATGGCACCTGGAAATCTGGGGGTATTAATGGCGCTAGGGGGTCTTCTGGGAGCATTGATGGTGCCAAGAAGTCTCCTTGGGTATTGATGGCGCCAGGAAGTCTTTTGGGGGCAATGATGGCGCCAGGAAATCTTCTGGGGGAATTGACGGGACCGGGAAATTTCCTGGGGGTATTGATTGTGCTATGAAGTCTTCTGGGGGAATTGATATTGCCAGGAAGTCTCCTGGGGCATTGATGGTGCCAGAAATTCTCCTGGGGCATTGATGGCGCCAGGAAGTCTTCTGGGGGCAATAATGGCGCCAGGAATTCTTCTGGGGGTATTCAAGGCACCGGAATTCTTCTGGGGGTATTCATGGCACCGAGGAGTCTCTTGGGGATATTGATGGCGCCAGGAAGTCTTTGGGGGCAATGATGGCGCCAAGGATTCCTCTGGGGGTATTGATGGCGCCAGGAATTCTTCTGGGGGCAATGATGGCGCCAGGAATTCTTCTGGGAGCATTGATGGTGCCAGGAAGTCTCCTGGGGAGCTAATGGCCCCATGAGGTCTCCTGGGGGCATTGATGGTGACAGAAAGCCTTCCTCAGTAATGAAGTCCTCAGAAGTCTTTGTGGGTTCTGCCCTTGTCAGGGTTCCTTGATGTTCATAATGCAAAGGGACACTTGTGAGTTTTGAACATTTAAGGAAAGGATTGTAGATCTTGGATATGGTGAAGATAATAGATAATGAAAACTACTAGATGACGTGGAAAGCAACAACCATCATGTAGTAAGAAAGACTTAAGGTTTGACAAACATTGATAAAAATTATTATTAGACTATTATTCATGGGCTATGGTATAAGCGTGCCGTATATGTATATGACATATTCAAGAACTCTCTCGTGGTTGTTTGGGGGAAATGGAGATGAAATGGTAGTTGTAGTTTTAAGGGTAGTAGCTACAACTGTAGCTGCAGTAGTTGTTGTAGTTCTGATTATAGTTGTGGTTCAGGTTGTAGATGTAGCTGTAATTGTTGTAGTATTGTAGCTATAGCTGTAGTTGTAACTGTAGTTGTAGTTCTGATTGTTGTAGTTGTGGCTCTGGTTCTAGTAACTGTAGATGTAGCTGTAATTGTTGTAGTTTTGATTTGTGTAGCTGTAGCTGTAGCTATAACTGTTTTAGTTGTGATTGTAGTTTTGATTGATGCTGTAGTTGTAGTTATAGCTGTAGATGTACCTGTAGCTATAACCGTAGCTGCTGTAGTAGTTCCGATTGCCGTGGTCGTAGTTGTAGCTGTAGATATAGCTGTAGTTATAACTAACTTCAGTTATAGTTGTGGTTGTAGTTATGATTGTTGTGGTATTGTAGATGTAACTGTAGCTGTAATTGTGTTTGTAGTTCTGATTGTTGTATTGTAATTCTAATTGCTGTATTGTGGTTGTAGTTCTGATTGTTGCATTGCGGTTGTAGTTCTGTATGTTGTATTGTGGTTGTAGTTCTGAATGTTGTATTGTGGTTGCAGTTCTAAATGTATTGTGGTTGTAGTTCTGATTATTGTATTCTAGCTGTAGTCCTGATTGCTGTGTTGTTTGTAGTTCTGAGTGTTGTATTGTGGTTGTAGTTGTAAAGTGGAATGGGAGTGGTAATACAAGGGCCTTAATGTCCGCAAAGAATGGCAACAGACCGGTGGGACAGCTTGCGAGGTCGTGACGGTTCGGTTGGCCCGCTCTGTTCTAGTCCCTTGGGCCTAAAGGAGGTCATTTGGTGTCTCTGAGGAGGTCGTGGGGGGGGGGGGCGGGCTCCCTCCCGCTTTTGCTAAAACAGGACTGCCTCTCGCGCTCTCTCTCTCTCTCTCTCTCTCTCTCTCTCTCTCTCTCTCTCTCTCTCTCTCTCTCTCTCTCTCTCTCTCTCTCTCTCTCTCTCTCTCTCTCTCTCGCTCTCTCTCTCGCTCTCGCTCTCTCGCTCTCTCGCTCTCTCTCGCTCTCTCTCTCTCGATTTGTCTCTCTCGATCTGTCTCTCTCTCACCTCTCTCTCTGTCTCTCTTTCTCTCTTTGTTTCTTTCTCATTTCTTTTCTCTTTGTCTCGTTTTCTTTCTCAATCTTTCCCATTCTCTCTCTCTCTCTCTCTCTCTCTCTCTCTCTCTCTCTCTCTCTCTCTCTCTCTCTCTCTCTCTCTCTCTCTCTCACTCACTCACTCACTCACTCACTCACTCACTCACTCACTCACTCACTCACTCACTCACTCACTCACTCACTCACTCTCTCTCTCTCACTCACTCCTCTCCTCCCTCCTCTCTCCTCTTTATTGGGGTCGCTCCCTCCCCTTGTATTCCCTCGCCTCCAGTTTGTCCTTAAGTGTTCTGTTGTCCGTGACCAAGGGAGAACGACGGGAACACAAACATTAGTTTTGGTCTTGTGAACTGGTGGTCGCTCGTTTGGCCGCGAGTATGCGCGCACAAGCATAACGCGCACACATACACATGAGCTCACACACACAGATTTGCGCTTATATACATACATACACATGCGCTCACAGACACACACATTTATGCGCACACATACACACGCACACGCAGAAATGGGTACAAACACAAGCAAGTGAGCGTGCGTGCGTGTGTGTGTGTGTGTGTGTGTTAGAGACTGAGTGTGCGAGTGATAAAAAAGTATGGCGCCCATTCCCGCGAATGGGATCATTGACTACCAGCCAGGGAGAGGGAGGGAGAGGAGGATGAGGGAGAAGGGTGGATGGAAGGATAGAGGAAGAGAGATGGAGGTGAGGAGAGGAGGAGGGAGGAGAGGGGTGGAGGGAGGTAAGGAGGGAGAGATGGAGAAAGAAGGGGGAGAAGAAGAAAGGAGGGGGAGGAGAAGAATGTAGGGGAAAGGAGGGCGGATGGGGAATGAAAACGAGGGAGGGGGAAGGAGGGAAAGAGAAGGAGGAGGAGTGAAGGGGGAGGAAGAGGGAAGGGGAAGGAGGAGGAGAGAAGGGGGAGGAGGAGGAGAGAAGGGGAGGAGGAGGAGAGAAGGGGAGGAGGAGGAGAGAAGGAGGAGGAGGAGAGAAGGGGGAGGAGGAGGAGGAGAGAAGGGGAGGAGGAGGAGGAGAGAAGGAGGAGGAGGAGAGAAGGGGAGAAGGAGGAGGAGAGAAGGGGAGGAGGAGAGTGAGTGAGTGAGAGAGGGGGAGTGAGTGAGTGAGAGAGGGGGAGTGAGCGAGTGAGAGAGGGGGAGTGAGCGAGTGAGAAGAGTGAGAGAGTGGGGAGTGAGAGAGAGGGGAGTGAGGAGCGAGTGAGGGGGAGTGAGCGAGTGAGAGAGGGGGAGTGAGCGAGTGAGAGAGGGGGAGTGAGAGAGGGGGAGAGAGTGAGTGAGAGAGGGGGAGAGAGTGAGTGAGAGAGGGGGAGAGAGTGAGTGAGAGAGAGGGGGAGAGAGTGAGTGAGAGAGGGGGAGAGAGAGAGGGAGAGGGAGAGTGAGTGAGAGTGGGAGGGAGTGAGTGAGAGAGGGGGAGTGAGTGAGAGAGGGGGAGAGAGGGAGGGGGAGAGAGTGAGAGAGGGGGAGGAGTGAGTGAGAGAGGGGGATGAGAGGTGAGTGAGAGAGGGGGAGAGAGGGGAGAGAGGGGGAGAGAGGAGTGAGAGAGAGAGGGGGAGAGAGTGAGTGAGAGAGGGGGAGAGTGAGTGAGAGAGGGGGAGAGAGTGAGTGAGAGAGGGGGAGAGTGAGAGAGGGGGAGAGAGTGAGTGAGAGAGGGGGAGAGAGTGAGTGAGAGAGGGGGAGAGAGTGAGTGAGAGAGGGGGAGAGAGTGAGTGAGAGAGGGGGAGAGAGTGAGTGAGAGAGGGGGAGAGAGTGAGTGAGAGAGGGGGAGAGAGTGAGTGAGAGAGTGAGTGAGTGAGAGAGGGTGAGAGAGTGAGTGAGGGAGAGAGGGGGAGTGAAGGAGTGAGTGAGGAGGGGGAGTGAGTGAGGAGGGGGAGTGAGTGAGTGAGTGAGGAGGGGGAGTGAGGGAGTGAGTGAGGAGGGGGAGTGAGGGAGTGAGAGGGGGAGTGAGTGAGTGAGTGAGAGAGGGGGAGTGAGTGAGTGAGTGAGAGAGGGGGAGTGAGTGAGTGAGTGAGAGAGGGGGAGTGAGTGAGTGAGTGAGAGAGGGGGAGTGAGTGAGTGAGTGAGAGAGGGGGAGAGAGTGAGTGAGTGAGAGAGGGGGAGTGAGTGAGTGAGTGAGAGAGGGGGAGTGAGTGAGTGAGTGAGAGAGGGGGAGTGAGTGAGTGAGTGAGAGAGGGGTAGTGAGTGAGTGAGTGAGAGAGGGGGAGTGAGTGAGTGAGTGAGAGAGAGAGAGAGAGAGTGAGAGCAAGGGAAGGAACAAGATCGAAAACTAAATTAAAAAACAAAAATGGTTGAAGGATTTTTTTTTCGAGGTTGAACGAGCAACATGGGCTACATGATGCGGCAGATAACATGAAAACCGAAACGTAAAGAAAGGTTCACGACATTTTGCTGCTCTCTGCCATGATCCACTTCTCTGCGTTCTCTCCCTCTTCATTTCCGACCGGAATTCTCGTCTCTTTTATGAAAGAAAAGAAAATCAATTTCCTCCCAATTGGTCACTTGGTCATGGCCGACCTACCAACCCCCAACAACCTCTCTCTCTCCCTCTCTCTCTCTTTTTTTTTTTTTTTTTTTTTTTTACCGAATCGTCCCGTTTGGCCTTTATCCCTTCTTCCAGTGTCTCCCACTTCCCATGTCTCCCACTTCCCACGTCTTCCATCTCCCACTTCTCCAATTTTCCACCTTCCACTTCCCACCTGTCCCATTTCTCACCCCTCCCACTTCCCACCCTTCCCACTTCCCACCTTCTTCTTCCCGCCTCCCACTGCCCATCTCCCACTTCCCACCTCCCACTGCCCACCTCCCATTGCCCACCTTCCACTTTCCACCTCCCACTTTTAATCTCCAACTTCCCACACACCACCCCCACATCCCACCTCCACACATCCCACCTCCACACATCCCACCTCCACACATCCCACCTCCACACATCCCACCTCCACACATCCCACCTCCACACATCCCACCTCCACACATCCCACCTCCACACATCCCACCTCCACACATCCCACCTCCACACATCCCACCCCGACACATCCCACCCCGACACATCCCACCTCTACACATCCCTCCCCGACACATCCCACCCCGTTACATTTCATTTCTACTCCCACCATGACATTAGGACCAAGAAAGGAGTGGTAATAGACTTTTTCCTTAGGGCACTCAGGATATGCAGTGCAAAATACTTAGAAGAAGAGTGCAGGTTTATTAAGGAGACTTTTTTACAACTAAAATTTCCAGAATTTCTTTTGGATAATTTCCGCAGAAACAGCAGACTCGCTAACGATTCGGGAAGTAGCCGTAGGCAGTGGACAGGTGACCGAAGCCAAAACGTCTCGTGTTGCCAACCAGCGACGTTGCGACCAACCTGACTCATGTTTTAAGAACCATCAATTTGGAAGTAGTGTGCTAAACCAGCAGGACAATACAAGACATCACGAGGACGGAAACATACGACAACCAAACAGCGGGCACCAAAGCCGGTGTTTATTGTATTCCGTGCTCGGGATGTGATAAATCCTATATCGGAGAAACGTCACGCGACCTGAATACACGAATACGTGAACACCGTTACGACGTCAGGCATGATGTCACCACCAATGCATGTGTGACACATAGGAACGGGGAAAACCATCTGATGGACTGGAAAATGCAGAGCTGCTGATTTGAGAACCCGACAAGATCTGCGGGAAGTGTTTGGAAGCAGCGATCATTCAAGGAACGAACACTATTGAATAAAATAGGGGCATGTTCAACATCTCACCCCACATAATTCCTCTAATACCCATGGCCAACAACAAAAAAAATTAAACCACCCCTTTGTGAGCAATTTGCCCGCGGACGTTTGGGCTAGCCTTCTCAACCTCTCCTAGTATTCAATCCCACTGTTTCCTTCCTTTCCTCCTCTCCATCTCTCCTTTTCCACTCTCCACCCACCCCCCCCCCCCCCCCCCCCCCCCCCCCCCCCCCCCCCCCCCCCCCCCCCACCCCCCCCCCCCCCCCCCCCCCCCCCCCCCCCCCCCCCCCCCCCCCACCCACCCCCCCCCCCCCCACCCCCCCCCCCCCCCCCCCCCCCCCCCCCCCCCCCCCCCCCCCCCCCCCCCCCCCCCCCCCCCCCCCCCCCCCCCCCCCCCCCCCCCCCCCCCCCCCCCCCCCCCCCCCCCCCCCCCCCCCCCCCCCCCCCCCCCCCCCCCCACCCCCCCCCCCCCCCCCCCCCCCCCCCCCCCCCCCCCAACCCCCCCCTACCCCCCCCCCCCCCCCACCCCCCCCCCCCCCCCCCCCCCCCACACCCCCCCCCCCCCCCCCCCTATACGAATAAGATAAGTCCCCCCCCTCCCCCCCCCTCCCCCCCCTCCCCCCCCCTCCCCCCCCCCCCCCCCCCCCCCCCCCCCCCCCCCCCCCCCCCCCCCCCCCCCCCCCCCCCCCCCCCCCCAGGAAGAGCATGAGTACAAGACTCCTCTACCTCCTCTAATCTCATCCTCCTCCTCTCCTCTCCTCTCCTCTCTTCTTCTCCTCACTCTCCTCCTCTTCCTCCTCCTCCTCTCCGCCTCTCTCCTCCTCTCCCACTTTTCCTTTCCCCCCTTCTCCTGCTCTTCTTTCTCCTCCTCCTCCTCTCCTCATCTCCTCCCCTCCTCCTCCTCTCCCCCTCCCCCCCTCTTCCTTTCCCCCTACTTCTTTCTTTCCTCATTTCCTCCATTCCTCTTATTTGATATCAAGCATGTTTATCTCAACTTGTACTTGAAAAAGCTCTAATAAGCTAAACGTCGTACAAATATAGGCTCCGTCCTCATATGGTGTTTAACTCGTCACCCTTACACATCCCACCCCGACACATCCCACCCCGACACATCCCACCCCGACACATCCCACCCCGACATAATCCCACCCCGACATATCCCGCCCCAACACACCCCACCCCGACACATCCCACCCCGACCCCCCCCCCACATCCTACCTCCACCTCCCACCCCCATTCCATCCCCAACGTCCCACCCCCAACATCCCACCCCCAACATCCCACCCCCACATCCCACCCCCAAATATCCATCCCCCAACATCCATCCCTCACACCTCCCGCCTCCCACCTTCCACTTCCCACCTTCCACTTCCCACCTCCCACCTTCCACTTCCCACCTCCCACCACCCACCTCCCACCTCCCACCTCCCATCTCTCACCTCCCACTTCGCATCTCCCACCTTCCAGCCAATCGGTCGGCTGGCCATCTCATCAGTGTTGAATCCGGATTTATTGCCTTCTCCACTCGCTCGATCCATCGCTGCCCGGTTCCCCACCTCGGGAGTGCCCGTTGGTTCGCCCGGGCGAGATGGTGTCTGACGGGCAAGAACCGACGCCGCGTCTGGAAGAGCCCGAACTGAGGCAGTTGGCGTGTACAGTCACGGGCAGAAGTTCTGACCCAGGCTACAATTCTTACAACGTCAGTTTTGTCGAGTACGTGATAAATTTTCTTGTGTGGTTTTTCTCTTAGAGTTGGGTTATTTCCCTTGAATAGGTTTGAATTTGGAACATAAGAACATAAGAATGAAGGATACTGCAAGAGACCATAAGGCCTACACTAGGCAGCTCCGTGTCCATCACCTCCTGTCATCCCCATCCATGAAGTTGTCTAATCATTTCTTAAAACAACTGATAGTTTTAGCGCTTACTACATGGTTACTAAGTCTATTCCATTCGTCGACCACCCTATTAGAAAACCAATTCTTGCCTATTTCCTTCTAAAATCTAAATTTGTCCAGTTTAAATCCATTACTGCGAGTCCTACCCTGTTCTTTTAATATGATGACCTTGTTTGCATCACCCTTGTTAAAGCCTTTGATCCACTTGAACATCTCTATTAGATCAGCCCGCACTCTGCGTCTTTCCAGAGAGTGTAAGTTAAGGTGCCTAATCCTCCTTTCGTAAGTCAAATTTCTGAGTCCATGTATCATTTTGGTCATTCTTCTCTGTACTGTTTCTAGTGAATTGATGTCTATTCTGTAGGGCGGAGACCAAAACTGTACCGCATAGTCAAGGATAGGCCTAACTATCACTAGTTGGATAATTACCTCGGCACTTCTATTCGTTACCGTCCTAGCAACGAAACCTAATGTTCTGTTAGCTTTATTTCTGGCACTAATGCACTGTTTCCTGGTTTTAAGGTCCGGACTCACTAGAACTCCCAAGTGTCTCTCGCACTCCTGTTTTTCTTCTAAAAAGCGTGCAATATATCTTTTTGCTGCTATTTATGAAAACTTCTCTATCGGTGGTGTCATAAATTTCCTCTTTCCCTACTTTTTCTACTCGTGACTGTACAGACAGGTTCTAAAGTTCGCTGACAGCTTATGGTGTCCTTATTTGGTCAAGCAGGCGCTCGCAAGAAACGTGATTTATTTTTATGATATCCAAATTGTATAAATAATTATTAGACATGTTTATAACATGGGCAGCGTTGTAGCCCAGTGGATCCCGTGTCGAACTCGTGAGCAGGTGGTCGTGAGTTCGATTCCTGGGAGTCGCTGCGTGGTGCTTGTGTGGGTTCCCGACAGCCCTGGCCAAGCAGGGAGGCAACCCAAACATCGGGAAAAAAAAAAAAAAAAAAAAAAAAAAGTTGCAACTGACGGGGCTTGCCATACCATTGTTTCTCACTTCCCACTTTGTAGGAGTAGGATTGTGAGTTTAATTTTAACACAGTAGGCACACAGGACTAATTGAAAACGACTTGATTTATCCGGAAACTGTAAATAAACACTAGTTAAAGAAGTTAAACAAGAAATTAAAAGTTTGAGTTCTGAACTCTTTAGAATCCTTCAAGGGTTCTCCCTCTTCCTCCCTGCTCAGCATTGAATGGAATCTGTCGCTCTAGCCGACAAAGAAGATATAAATCTATCACAAAGTCCAAGCAAAAACATTCAAAGGGATTTATATAGGGATTTTTTTTTTTTTTTTTTTTTTTTTTTGTGGTGGTGGTGGTATGCGGGGGTTGGAGGTATAATTTGCCAGGCTCGCCGCTCCAGGCAATGCTCTGTCCGCCTCATCGCTTGGAATTGCCCATGCCAGCCTTCCTGTGATTATGCTTGCAGACTTGGAGCGGCCTTCATTAAGGACTAAAGGTCTCCCGCTGCTGTATTACTTTTCATTGTACCCAGGGATTTTATCTATTTATTTATTTGTTTATTCATTTATATAAACAAATAAACGAGTAAATAAATATTCATTAATTTGTTAATTTATTAATTTATTTGTTTAATTATCTCTTTACTTATAAACTCGTATATAGCTTCATCTTTCCTTTGCAACATGTCACTTAGCTACATTGACGCCTTTACAAAACAAATTCTGATGAAATCCAGACGACTTCACTCAGCTGAAGGCAGGACCTTTCCCCGAAAGGTCTGAGTTTTCTTCCCTTCTTTCCTTTTCTTTTCTTTCTCCTTTTCCCTTCCCCCTCTTTCTCCTTTTCTTTCCCCTCCCTTCTTCCTCCGGCTCGTGTGAGGGTGCAGTAAACTACAAGGCCCGAGAGCAGTCAACCATTAACACCTTTTGTCCACTAATGAGCTTCGGAAACTTAAAGCAAGTCCCGGCAAGAATCCTCCCACCACACTGGAGCCTCTTCCCTGTTTGCGTGTTAGGTGGTTCGCGGGTGATAGAAGAACGCGTACCAAGACAGTTTCAATTCAATTCGTGTTCCACTAAATCCGAGTGGAATTTCCTTCCCGGGGCGGTGACGCCGCGGGATATACGGGCTGCCCAGTAGTGTCCACTGGGCAGGCGAGGGCTATAGCCTCCGTGGGTGTTGGTGTTCAACTGATGGAGAGCTTCCCATCTCTTCAGTTTACTATATTTCTTATATTCACTCTCTTCCCCTTTCATTTAATCATTCCACAACTTCATGGTGAATTCTTGTTTTACCCTTCTCTTTCTTTCATGTTCTTAATTTTTTTCCTCTTTTTCTTGCTCTTTTCTTTTTGTTTTCTTCTTTCCATTTCTCTTCCTCTTTTTTGTCTTTTCTTTTCCTTTTTCTTTCTCTTTAATTGTTTATATTTTCTTTCTATTTCTTTCCCTTATGTCTTCACCTTTTTATCTACTTATTTGCTCCTCTCTCTCTCTCTCTCTCTCTCTCTCTCTCTCTCTCTCTCTCTCTCTCTCTCTCTCTCTCTCTCTCTCTCTCTCTCTCTCTCTCTCTCTCTCTCTTTCTTTTCTCCCCTTCTCTCCCTTCTTTCTTTTCTCTCCCTTCTTTCTTTTCTCTCCCTTCTCTTTTCTCCCTTCACTCTTTTCTTCTTTCTCTTTTCCCTCTCTTCCCTTTCTCTTTCCACCAATTTCTCTCCTATCCTCGTATCCCTTTCCGTTCTGTCCAAACAAATCTTACCTTTTCGCCCTTCCCACTGATATTTCGTATGTAGACGTGAATGCTCCCCCCCCCCACCCTTACTTCCCTTCTCGGGTTTCTCTTCGCTCCTTCCTTGTCCTCTCTCGGTTCTCTCCTCTGGCTTTCCTTTGTCGCTCGCATCTCCTTCCATTAGCGCGAGATGCGTTCGATCTCCTTCCCTTTCGTTCCTTTTCTTATCTTTCTTATCTTCGTTTTATTTCATGTTTCTTCTTTTTCCTTGCCCCTTTTTGCCCTTTCTATCCCTTTTTTTCCCTTTCTTGCCCCTTCTTGCCCTTTCTTGACATTTCTTGACATTTCTTGACCTTTCGACCTTTCTTGACCTTTCTTGCTCCATCTTGCCTTTCTTGTTCTTTTATATATGCTCTTCCTTCACTGCCTTTCCTACTCTTTCTACAGTGCCTCTCTTCCTCTCCTTTATATCACCTCTCATCATCTTTTCCTTTCTTCTCCTCCTACACCGCTTCTCTCTCTTTTCCTACACTGCCTCTTTCCTCTCTTCCTACACTGCCTCTCTTCCTACACCACCTCTCTTCCTGCACTGTCTTTGTTCCTCTTTTTCTATGCCACATCTCTTCCTCTCTTCCTATACTGCCTTTCTTCCTTTCTTCCTAAACTATCAATCTTCTTTTCTTCCTTTTTTCTTCCTCTTTTTATCCGTTGTTATCTTCCCTTTGCCAGACCTCCTGTCGCTCTCTTCCTCTCTCTCTCTCTCTCTCTCTCTCTCTCTCTCTCTCTCTCTCTCTCTCTCTCTCTCTCTCTCTCTCTCTCTCTCTCTCTCTCTCTCTCTGTCTGTCTGTATCTCACTGTCTCTCTCCTCCTCTCTCTCCTTCTCTTTCTTTCTCCCTCTCTCCCTCTTCCATGCCCGGTGGCGGCGGCTCCCTCTAGAGTCATCTGTCTTTATTCTTCCCTCTCCCAAGGGGTGTGTGCGTGTGTGTGCGCGCAGGATTGCATCTAAGCCTACATGCCGTTGACATGCTGTGCCTCTTTGTGTTGGGTTTGGGCACACATGTATACATACAAGTACACACACGCGCACGCACACACGCGCACACACGCACACACACACGCGCATACACACACAATTCAGTGGCGCGGTCGGTAGTCTCCAACTGTCACTACGGTGATCCGGATTCGAATCCTGCCCAGGGCTGAAATAATTTCAGTATAGCTGCGATTCGAGTCGTTATTCCAACTCTCGTGGGCGGGGAGTTAAGGGTGTGTGTGTGTAAGGTCACAGCATTGCCCATAGATCGGTCATACGAGCTCTGAGCTCTCTTCTGAAAGGAAAATAGCTGTCGATCACGAGCCCAGCACGTGATCCAAAGACCAAGGTGAATACACACAAGCGCACACACACACACACACACACACACACACACACACACACACACACACACACACACACACACACACACACACACACACACACACACACACACACACACACGCATATACACACAAACAAATGTACACAAATACACACACACACACACAAACACACACACACACACACACACACACACACACACACACACACACACACACACACACACACACACACACATATACACACACACAAACAAATGTACACATATCCATCCCACCCACACACACACACACACCCACACACACACACACACACACACACACACACACACACACATATATACACACACACAAACATACACACACACACACACACACACACACACACACACACACACACACACACACACACACACACACACACACACACATACACAAGTACACACACTGTGGGAACTGAAAACTAATCACCCTGTAATATAAGAATCGGTCGATGATGTTAATTGGATGATTCCTTATTTGCGCTCCTGATTGGTGGAGGACGTTTTGGGAATCAAACTATGCATAGATTGGGGGTGGCGCTGTGGAGGTTCATGTGAAATAATGAACTATATTCTTCAAGTGCTTAAGCATGTGTTATACTTCAGGATTCAGGGTAGCAATTTTAAACCCTTTTTAATGTTAGCTTCTTTAGTATGATTTGTTTAGCTAATTACCAGACAATTCTCGAAGAAAACAATACGCAGACGGCGTAAGCAAGCGCAAACAAACAAGAAAATAAGGAAACAAATTTAAAAGTTTTGCTCTACATGAATTCCAACCAAGAAGGAAAATATATATTCCACTTGGCTATATAACATGTGGCTGGCCAGGTATGAAGTGTTCCAGAATTAATGCTGAATTTCCCGGGGTGCTTATGTGCGCCCGTGTGTGTGTATGATTGTGCATGTACGTGTATGTGTGATTGTGATTGTGCGTGTACGTGCGTGCGTGTGTGTGAGCGCGCGAACCTGCTACCGTATATATATAAATATATATATATATATATATATATGTGTGTGTGTATATGTACATATATATATATGTATATATATATATATATATACACATACATATACGAGTGGTAGGGTGGTGAGTTTAAACGCCAAGAATCCGTTGAAGTTTTATTTCTGGCGAGGACTTCTTCAGAGTATGTGAAATAAAACTTCAACGGATTCTTGGCGTTTAAACTCACCACCCTACCACTCATTCTGTCTTCACACCTCAACATTATATATATATATATATATATATATATATATATATATAATAATAATAATAATAATAAAATCTTATGTATGTAGATATGTAAGTGAGTGTGTGTACGTCTGTGGATATGTATGTAAATGTATGTGTGTATATGTATGTAAGTTTCAAGTGGACACAAAGGACGCTGAGGCGCGGACCAACACGATCCACCATCCTCTCTTCCTCTCTTCCTCTCTTCCTCCCTCTCTTCCTCCCGCCTTCCAAGCAGCACCCATAATTCTCGTTTTAATTAACTTCATAACTTATTCGACCGTAGCAACCATTAAGGTCCTTTTATGCAGTGACAGAGTTTTGTCGCTTTGGCGAAGGATTTTCCCCAGTTGGACGTATCGTCCTGTTGTCATCAAAAGCTTCGCCAATCACTTTCCTCCGATTATTTTTCGTATTCTGTCGATAACGCCAGTTTATTCATTTGCGCTCTTTTTCTCTCTTCTGTGTGCTCTCTAATTACTTCCGACGAAAGAACCTACCGATTTAAGCAGATGATTATTTTTTTTTTCGCGAAGTACGTCCTCTCCTTATATGCAAGGGGGGACGGAGAGGTGGGGTCGCCGATTAAATGAAGCGGCCTTGCTGTGGATGTGCTGTGTCTTGCGACAATGCTTCTGACCCAGGGCGGTGGGCAGGGTGCAGGGATGACCCGTCATCCAGGAGGTGCTCAGATGAGAGGGAGGGTGGGAGGGGTGTGGAGTGTATTTAGGGATGAAATGGGTGGGAGTGTTTTTATTCCTTTCCCTTTTTAACTACCTCCCTTGGAAGGGGGAAAAAGCCTTGGTATATGTATGTATATGTATGTAAATAACGTAATGAATAAATTTGTTTATTTTTTATCTTATTGCCATATGTACGATAATCCTTTCCCCTCTTACTCTTTGAACTATTTTTTTTTTGTATTTCTCATGCAATTCGTTGACATATTTATATATATACATATATAATTGTGTGTGTGTGTGTGTGTGTGTGTGCATATGTATATTCATTTTTGCATGTTTTAGCATAACTGTATCTGGACTCATTTTATGCATTTTTTATTTGTATATATACGCGTGTATATATAAATACACACACACACACATATATATATATATATATATATATATATATATATAATATATTTTTTTTTTGTCAAAGTTGCCAGTCAGGAGGTTCTCAATCATGTCAGTTTTGGTTTTCTTATGTTTTTGTTTCGTTTTTGTCTCTTTCAAGGACGCTGTCATAGTTTACAATATATTTTCAATCCTCTTAAACTATCGTTCAATTATTTAAATGAAAATTGATTCACACTATTTTCTAGGCTTATTCCACATCAGGGAGATGGAGTAGATACCCTACAGCTGAATAGAATCACGTGGCAAATAAATCGAGGAATTCGTCGTGGTTTTTTTTTTTTTTTTTTTTTTTTTGGTCTCGGACGCTTGTTCATATAAAAAAAAAAAATCGCTCGTTTTCGTCCATTTACAAACTTGATTCTATCATGGGTGTATTCACGAAGCCGTCTATTCCCATTGACGCAATCGTCGACGTCATTTTCAGCTCGTCGACGCTCGTCGAAAGATAACTGAACTCGAGACTGCTCCCGTCCCGTCCCGTCCTGTCCCGTTCTTCGATCCTCTGCAGGGGTCAACAAATCCATGGAGGTACTCCCCTTCCCCCCTTCCCCCCTTCCCCCCTTCCCCCCTTCCCCCTTCCACCTTTCCCCCTTCCCCCTTCCACCTTTCCCCCTTCCCCCTTCCCACCTTCCCCCTTCCCACCTTTCCCCTTCCCCCTTTCCCCCTGTCCCCCTTTCCCCCTTCCGCTCTTCTCCCTTTCACCCTCCCACCATCCCCCTTCCCCTTTCCTTCTTTCCCCTTTCACCCTCTTCTCCCTTCCCCTTTCCCCCTCCCCTTCCCACCTTTCCCCTTCCCCCTTCCCTCTTTCCCCTTCCACCTTCCAACCTTACCGCTTTCCCCCTTCTTTCCCCTTCCTTCTTTTCCCTTTCCTTCTTTCCCCCTTCACCCCTTCCTCTTCCCCCCTCTCCCTATTCCCTCCTCACCCTCTTCTCCCCTCACCCTCTTCCCCCTTCCCTCCTTCCCCTTCCCCCTTCCCCTTCTCTTTCCCCCTTCCCCTTTTCCCCTTCCCCCTCCCTCCTTTCCCTTCCCTCCTTCCCCTTCCCGCTCCCCTTTCCCCTTGCCCCCTTCTTTCCCCCTTCCCCTTGCCCTCTTCCCCTTCCCCCTCCCTCCTTCACCTTCCCGCTCCCCCTTCCCGCTCCCCCTTCCCCTTCTCCTCCCCCCTCCTCCCCAATTTTCATGACCTCTCCTCAGGTCTTGCGGGATTTCTGGTTTGTCCACTCTTGAGTTGTTCAATCAAAGCACTCCTCCCTTCCTTATTCCTTCTCTCTCACACCCCCCTCCCTCCCTCTCTCTCTTCCTTTCTCCCTCTTTTATTCCCACTCTCCCTCCCTCACTCGCATTCTCCCTCCCTCCTTTCTTTCCTCCCTCTCTTCCTCCCTCCCCTTCTCTTTCTGTCATCTCCCCTCCTTCTCTCCTTTCCTCCCTCATTCCCTCTCTCCCTTCCTCCCTCGTTCTATCTCTCCATCCTTCCCTCTCTCCATCCCTCCCTCTTTCCCTTCCTCCCTCTCTCTCCCTTCCTCCCTCTCTCTCCCTTCCTCCCTCTCTCTCCCTTCCTCCCTCTCTCTCCCTTCCTCCCTCTCTCTCCCTTCCTCCCTCTCTCTCCCTTCCTCCCTCTCTCTCTCCCTTCCTCCCTCTCTCTCTCCCTTCCTCCCTCTCTCTCTCCCTTCCTTCCTCCCTCTCTCATTCCTTCCTCTCTCTCTTTTTTCCTTCCTCCCTCTCTGTCCTTCTCCCCCTCTCCCTCCCCCTTTCCACTTCTCCCTCTCCCCGCTCCCATCCCTTCCACTTCTCCCTGTCTCCCTCTCTCCCATTCCCCTTTCTCTACTTCTCCAGTTCCCGTCCCTCTCCCCGTCCCTCTCCCCGTCCCTCTCCCCGTCCCTCTCCCCGTCCCTCTCCCCGTCCCCCAACTCCCCGTCCCTCTCCCCGTCCCTCTCCTCGTCCCTCTTTCCGTCCCTCTCCCCGTCCCTCTCTCCGTTCCTCTCCCCGTCCCTCTCCCCGTCCCTCTCTCCGTTCCTCTCCCCGTCCCTCTCCCCGTCCCTCTCCCCGTCCCTCTCCCCGTCCCTTTCCCCGTCCCTTTCCCCGTCCCACAACCCGTCCTTCTCTGGCATCCCGTCTCACTACCCGTCTCCTTTCTCCCGTCTCCCCGTCTTTCTCTTAACACTTCGGTAAGATCCCAATCCTATTAGAAGTGTTGGTAATTCCCCCGGGAGGACAGCCAAAATCAATCTGGCGTTTTTTATGCAATATTCAATTCCGATTTTTTTTTAAATGAAGAATTATCGTTTCTTGGATAAACTTGATATTTGTTGCCATGATACTCGAAATAAATCCGGGAGAATTTACTGGACGAAATAAATGTTCATGACGTTTTTGCTGCCTTTGCTAGTGTTGTCTGTTGTTGTTTGTTAATGTTGTTGTTGTAGTTGTTGCTATTGTTTTAGTTACTGTTAATGTAGCTGATAATGCAGCTGTTGTTAATTGTGTAGATGTTTTTATTGCTGTTGGTTTTGTTTTTCTTATTTTTGCTGTTATAGTTGCTGTTGTTGCTATTATCAATGTTACTGTTGTTAATGTCGCTATTATTAATATTACTGTTGTTAATGTAGCTGTTCTTGTTGCTGTTGTTGCTGCTGTTGTTATTGTTAATGTTGCTATTGTTGCTATTATTGTTGTTAATGTTGCTGTTGATGTAGATGTTCTTGCTGCTGCTAATGTTGCTGTTGTTAATGTTGTTTTTGTTAATATTGCTGTTGTTAATATTGTTAATATTGCTATTGTTAATATTATTGTTAATGTTGATGTAACTGTTCTTGCTACTGTTAATGTTACTATTGATAATGTTGGTGCTGATAATGTTGGTGCTGTTAATGTTGCTGTTGTTAATGTTGCTGTTGTTAATGTAGCTCTTGTTGCTGTTATTGTTGCCGCTGTTATTGTTGCCGTTGTTAATGTAGCTGTTCTTGTTGTTGTCGCTTTCAGGACCTAGCCCGTTAATGAACGTGTCATGCAGCTCTCGGATTCCTTTATCAGACTTGTCACGGGAGCCACGTACAGCTGGCTTCATCCGTAAATAACTACATTGGTTGATATTCTTTACAAAACTAGAACAAGCTCATTCCTTTACGATCCAGGGAACTTACGAGGTCGTAAGAGCCTCGTGCATCTCGTAACTCTACGACCCAAAAATGAGAGCTCCCTTGAAAGTATCAGCCTCTGTGGTACTTAAAAGTGGAAGCAGCTTTGCAGTGGATTCACAATTAAGGAAATTTAATTGGTGGCGTGGAACCATGCAGGATAGAAATTGTATTTATTATTATTATTATTATTATTATTATTATTATTTATTATTCTTTTTATTTGTGTATTTTTTCTTTTTCTCAACGAGAAACCAATTCTCTCTGTGAAATGGATGGACGTAGCTGGAAAAAGAAAGAAAAATATTAACATTTAATAATTTGTTTTTCAAAGCTTCCGATCTTTAAATTGTAGATCTCATATGCATAATGACAAAACGTTTCATATCAGTTTGGGAATAAACTCTATTTATTCATTTACTTGTTTTTTCATGACTGATTTATAAATTTCGCATTTGTGCAAGTTCAGTCACTAAGTGAAATGTATTGTCCTGACGGTTTTGTTTACTATAGCATCATCCTGAAAGAATAAAAATAATAAATGTGGAACAGTTTTAATCAAAGAAGAAACTGACATATTTGATGAAAAATCAAATGTTTAATAATCTTGTTTTGAACTATGATTAAGTACAAGATAGTTTTTCTCTGACCTGTTTTCATGAATTAAAACTAAAAAAAATAATAAATAGATAAAATAAATGAATAAATAAATAAATAATACAATAGATCACTAAGCCAGACCTTCAGAAGGATTTTTGCAAGAATAGACTGTGAGCTCGTACGTTTGACAGCGTATAATGACATGTTGTTATAGTAAGCATTATCGTGAAATGATAATGAATAAATCAAAACCAGCTGTTATTGATTTTTTGGTGATAGATTATTCAAAGGTTTGAACAATTTTCAAGGTTTAGTATACTTGAATGTGTAAGTCACTTTTCGTAAAGACTGATTAAACCGTTTTTGCTATGCTTTTAACCAGAGCAATTTTGTCTGGTATTAATATATGTATGTATGTATGTATGTATGTACGTATATGCACTTGTGTGTGCATGTGCACGTATGTGTATTTGTTTATGAGGGGGTCACCGATTAGATAAAGCGGCCTTGTAGATGTGCTGTGTCTTACTACATTGCTTCTGACCCAGGGCAGTAGGCGAGATGCAGGGACAACCCGTCATCCAGGAGGAGCCATGAAAAGAGGGAGGGGGGAGGGGCGGTGAATGGGAATGGAGTATGTCGGGATGAAATGGGTGGGAGTGGATTTATGCCTTTGATTTTGGCTACTTCCCTTGTAAGGGGGGAAAAGCCGTTGGTATATGTATGTATGTATGCATGTATGCAGTAGGTAATAGATAATAATAAACAAGTTAATTAGTTACTTAGATCTTTCACTGTAGCGTGAGAGTCCGTGAAGAAAGTGTGTGATGCCTCGAGGAGATCCTGCGCCATGTTAGATTGCATCCTTCCTCGTTAATAAGGAACCTTGATTACGGTTCATCTTGAGGTTTTCGTTTGTTCCGAGACGTGGGAGGAGGGGGGGGCGGAGGAGTGATGATCTTGTATTAGATTGGTGCTCAAGAAGCGGAAAAGGAAGGAAACAGGCAATCCAGGATCCAATCATCGCAAGCTCAAGAGGCCAAGAGGCCAAGGGAAACCATAGAGAGTCTGTAACGGTTGTTAGTTAGTAACGGCGGTCAATTAGTAACGGTTGTCAACTAGTAACGGTTGTCAACTAGTAACGGTTATCAACTAGTAACGGTTGTCAACTAGTAACGGCGGTCAACTAGTAACGGCGGTCAACTAGTAACGGCGGTCATCTAGTAACGGCGGTCATCTAGTAACGGCGGTCATCTAGTAACGGCGGTCGACTAGTAACGGCGGTCGACTAGTAACGGCGGTCGACTAGTAACGGCGGTCGACTAGTAACGGCAGTCGACTAGTAACGGCGGTCGACTAGTGACAGCGGTCGACTAGTAACGGCGGTCGACTAGTAACGGCGGTCGACTAGTAACGGCGGTCGACTAGTAACGGCGGTCGACTAGTAACGGTTGTCAACTAGTAACGTTTGTTAACTAATAAGTGTTGTTAACTAGTAACAGCTGTCAGCTAGTAACAGCTGTCAGCTAGTAAAGGGCGTTAGCTAGTAAGGGTCTTCAGTTAGTAACTGTCGTTAGCTTGTAACAGTTGTCAGCTTGGAAGGGTCGTCAGCTAGTGAGTCGTTAGCTAGTAACGGTCGTCAGCCAGTAACGGCCGTCATCTAGTAACGGACGTCAGCAGGTAACAGTTGTTAACCGGTAACGATCCTCAGCCTGTAACGGCCATGAGCTAGTAACGGTCGTCAGCCAGTAACGGCCGTCAGCCAATAAAGGCCGTTAGCCAGTAACGGCCGTTAGCCGGTAACGATCCTCAGCTTGTAACGGCCGTGAGCTAGTAACGGTCGTCAGCCAGTAACGGCCGTCACTAACGGCCATCAGTTAACAGCAGCCATTTACTTTGTAACGGACACTGTCAAGGGAACGAGACACGACAAAAACATATCGTGACATAGCAAATGCGGCGTCATGCAAATGTCACATGTCAGCTCCGATGTCAGCTTGTCTGTCAGCTGAGAGCGATGGTGTCGCGCTCCATGGTCGCTATTGATCTTTTTCATTTATGGTATTATTTATTTATTTGTTTATTCATATGTTAATTAATTCTTTGATTAATTATTCAAATGATGAATTATCTGGTGCTTAAACTCTGTGTCCAGTTTCATCTTGCTTTCCTCCCATTCGTTCGTTCGTTCGTTCGTTCGTGCGTTCATTCGTTCGTTCGTTCGTTCGTAGTTTTGTTCGTTCGTTTTTCCTTCCTTCTTTCCTTCCTTTCCTCATCCCTTCCTCCCTTCGGCACTATTTTTCTGTTTTTTTCTTTTTATATTTTCCTTCCTTTCTTCCTTTCTTCTTACATTCCTCCCTTCCTTTTTTCTTCTTCCATTCCTCCCTTCCTTTCTTCCTCCATTCTTTCCTCCCTTTCCTCCTTCCTTCCTCCTTCCTTCCTTTCCTCCTTTCTCCCTCTCCTCCTTCCTCCCTTT
>NC_134783.1:47150020-47157520 GCF_046742065.1 Oratosquilla oratoria | reverse complement strand
GGTAGACAGATAACCCTCATTAAAGAATTATTCTTGAGGTCTCATATTTGTGCAATCTCTACAGTATTTTCACAATTAGAATTATCAAAGCAGAAAAAACAGTGAAAGTCTCCAACACATTTTGGGATAGATTGAAAAATGTAAAAAAAAAAAAAAATAAAAAAAAAATAAAGTTGAATCAGTAAACTTTTTTATAGTTACAGGAAAGGTACGAGCCCGGGAAATAGTGTAGCGATGCCCCACAGCACGATCATGATTTTCGTTTTCAACTTTTCATTTATATATTTTTTGTTTTGTTTTTATTTTAGTTTTTATTGGTTTGATTATTTTGTTTGCATTTTTATATTCTATTTTACTTCAATGTAATAATAGATTTTATTTTATGTTTTCATCGTTCATGTAATACATTGAATATTGGACGACCAACTTCCTTGCGACATCTACGTCAAAAAGGAGTCTACCAAGCCCATCAACACCCTCACTTCTATCCAGAGGTGCAGCCTTGAGGGGCTGACACTCTGTCCCCGAACCCAGCCCAAGAGATATCCATAAATTTCGATTGCATTTCCTCCACCTTTTCGCATAAGATCTGACAACCGGAGACTGATCCTGTGCGACAGTTGTTGCAAGGCTGAGGACCGTTGCCGGACACAATGGGGCTGCGGGTTTCTAGGCGGTGAAACCGGAGGTAGAAGTTATCGAATAACTAGGCAACTGGGCAACCTGCTCGTGGAGATTCGATGTACATAGTCAAGCGAAATCTCATGTCTGGTGGGACAATATTAAAACAACAGGGCAGGTCTCCCAGTAATGGATTTAAACTGGATAAATTTATATAGAAGGAAATAGGCAAGAATTGGTTTACTAACAGGGTGGTCAACGAATGGAACGGACTTGGTAACCATGTAGTGAGCGCTGAAACTATCAGTTGTACCAAAGAAACGGCTAGACAACTTTATGGATGGTGATGACAGGTGGTAATGGACATGGGACTACCTAGTGTAGGCCTTATGGTCTCTTGCAGTCTCCTTCATTCTTGTCTTCTTATGTATGTGTGGGTGTGGGCCGGCTGGCATGGGTACTCGGCGTGCGTGCGTGCGTGCGTGTGCAGTTGGGTATTATTCGATATTATGCAGCGATTGTACCTGTGATTATATCGTACTTTTCAATGTAGACTTGTTCAATTTAATTTCTCGTTTAGAGCTAAGCAAGTCTAATCTTCCATTGTTTGTTTATATTCATTTAACGATGTTTTTTTTTTTACATTCATTCATTCATTCGTACATATATACATTCAATAATGAAATGACTTTTAGGCACATAATCTTCATAACAATATTTTTCCGATGTTATTTAGTTTAATTTCGTTTCGTTTTGTTTAGTTTTATTTTACTTTATTTTATTTTACTTTTGTTAGTTTTTTTTTTTATCTTTTTGATCTAAATTTTTCATCAGGTCATTTTTATTTGTTTACTTTTTTTTTTTTTAACCCTGGGCGGCAAAGAAGTACATTCCGGATCGATGAAAGTCTTTAGAAGGAAAGTTGCAAAAACACTTTCCAGTGACGTCATCTCCGCAGTCCACCCACCAACTCCCTTCCGTCCTTCCTCCACCCTCCCTCCCTCCCCCTCCCCCCTCCCCCTCCTCCCCCTCCCCCTCCTCCCCCTCCCCCTCCTCCCCCTCCTCCCCCTCCCCCTCCTCCCTCCCCCTCCCTCCCCCTCCCCCCTCCCACTCCTCCCTCCCCCTCCCCCCTCCCACTCCCCCCTCCCTCCTCCCCCCTCCCCTCCTCCCTCCCTCTCCTCCCTCCCCCTCCTCCCTCCCCCTCCTCCCTCCCCCTCCTCCCTCCCCCTCCTCCCTCCCCCTCCTCCCTCCTCCTCTCTTTTTCCTCCACCCCCTCGTCGTCGTCCTCCTGTCCTCCTCCTCCTCCTCCTCCTCGTTGTCGTCCACCTCTAACACCCCCTCGTTCTCCTCCTCCACCTCCTCTTCCACCTTCTACACCTCCTCTTCCACCTTCTACACCTCCTCTTCCACCTTCTCCACCTCCACCTCCTTCGTCCTCCTCTACTCCCTCCTCTTCCAGGACTTTCCTCTCTGTCATCCTCCTTTTCTTCTGTCTTGTTTCTATCTTTCTACCCCAGCTCCTCCCTTCAGAATCCTCTACCCCGGGCTCTCACTCCCAGATCCTATCCCCCAGGTCCTTTCCTCCCGAGTCCTCTCCCCCAGATCTTCTCCCCCCGAGTCCTCTCCCCCCCGATCCTCTCCCCCCAGATCCTCTCCCCCAGATCCTCTCCCCCCAGATCCTCCCCCCAGATCCTCTCCCCAAATCCTATTCTTCCCCCAGATCCTCTCTCCAGATCCTCTTCTTCCCTCCAGATCCTCTCCTTTGGTCCTCTCTTCTTCCCCCAGATCCTCTCCCCAGATCCTCTTCCCCCAGATCCTCTCCCCCAGATCCTCTCCCCCCATAATCCTTTCCCCCCTCCCGAGTCCTCTCTCCCAGGTCCTCTCCCCCAGGTCCTCTCCCCTAGGTCCTTTACCCCCGAGACCTCTCCCCCAGGTCCTTCCCCCCCCCCCCGAGTCCTCTGCCCAGGTCCTTTCCCCCGGATCCTCTACTCCATATCTTGCCCCCCCCCAGCTCCTCTCCCCAGCTCCTCTCCCCCAGCTCCTCTCCCCCAGCTCCTCTCCCCCAGCTCCTCTCCCCCAGCTCCTCTCCCCCAGCTCCTCTCCCCCAGATCCCGCCCCCCACAGGCCTTTCCCTCCCCACCTCCACTCACCCGGATCCTCTATAATTTTCTTTGCCCGCTAACGACCCTCATCTCCGTAACGAGGATTCGATGCAATGTGAGTAACGAGGCAGGCTATTGGCTGCGTGAAGCGCCCAGTTACAGATGCTAACAAGTGTGGTATCCAGTCATCAATGACGTGAGGTCCTTTGTTGATGGAGTAAGAGTAAATCGTTATTCTTCCAAATGAAGGGTCTTGTTTAGTATCCAGTGTATCGAGGTGTAGGTGTATCTGTAGCTAGTAGTAATTCAATCAGCGATTAAGTAATTAACAAATGATTACGTAATTGATAGATGAGCATGGCCGTTTGATACCCAAATGAATAAGTAGGCAAATAAACAAGTATTTAAGTAATCAAAATGAATGAATGAATGGATATAAGCAAGTAAATAGATGAATAAATAGATGAATAAATAGATGGATAAATAGATGAATAAATAGATGGATAAATAGATGGATAAATAGATTGATTAATAGATTGATTAATAGATTGATTAATAGATTGATTAATAGATTGATTAATAGATTGATTAATAGATGATTAATAGATAAATAGATTAATAATAGATTAATAAATAGATTAATAAATATATTAATAAATAGATTAATAAATAGAATAATAAATAGAATAATAAATAGAATAATAAATAGAATAATAAATATATTAATAAGTATGTTAATAGATATATTAATAGATATATTAATAGATATATTAATAGATATATTAATAAATAGATGATAATTCTTGAGCAGCTCGATAAAGCATTAAAGGATAATCCTTGGTTACTTGGAAGGCTTTCCTACTTACCCGTGTGCAATCATGTTGTTGTCTAGAAAATGTATTGAAGGAAGATTGATCGACAAAAGGCTAAAGTTTCCCTTTTTATGACAATCTTCTTGATTGGTAACGAGAACCTTGCGTGATTGCTAGAGTTCTTCGTGAGGGCAAAGGCCATCACGAGGTTCTGATGGAGGAACACAAAGGCTCTGCATTATAAGAAAAAACTGAAAGTATGCGTGTGCGTGTGTGTGTGTGTGTGTGTGTGTGTGTGATTCACAATGGTCCTGGATCACGTGTTGGATTCGTGATCGACAGTCATTAACCTCCCGGAAGAGAGCTCAGAGCTCGTATGACCGATCTATGGGTTATAGTGTCACCTTACACGCACACGCACACACCCAACTCCCCGCCCACGAGAATTGGAGTAACACCCCACAGCGAAGCGATACTGAAATTATTTCAGCCCTGGACAGGATTCGAACCCGGACCGCCGGAGTGACAGTCGGGGACTCTACCAACCCCGCCACCGAGTGAGTGTGTGTGTGTGTGTGTGTGTGTGTGTGTTTGTGATTCACAATGGTCCTGGATCACGTGTTGGACTCGTGATCGACAGTTATTAACCTCCCGGATGAGAGCTCTGAGCTCGTATGACCGATCTATGGGTAATAGTCACCTTACACACGCACACACACCCAACTCACCGCCCACGAGAGTTGGAGTAACTGAAATTATTTCAGCCCTGGGCGGGAGTCGAACCCGGACTGCCGTAGTGGCAGGCGAGAACTCTAACCACAGCGCCAAGAAGCGTGTGTGTTTTGTACTTCTTGTGTTTCATGTGCGTGTCTTGTGTTTTTCTTGTTTTTCTTGTGTTTTTCTTGTTATGATCGAGTACAATTTTGTTTCACTACGAAGTCTATCCCGATTGAGCCCCTTCAGCGAGGATTTTAGATTATGGTAGAGCAGAAGAGAGAGAGAAAAAAAAAGTAAAGAAAAAGAAGGAAAAAACGAAAAAGGAAAGAAGAAAAAAGAAAGTAAAGAAAAAAAAAGAAAATTAATGAATAAAGAAGAAAAAAAGAAACTAAAAAATGAAAAAAACTAACTAAACAAGAGGATAAAAAAGAGGATAAAAATAAAAAGTAAAAAATAAAAAATTAATTAATAAAAGAGGATAAAATAGGCAAAAAAAAAAGCATAAAAAAAAAAAAAAAAAAAAAAAGGCTTTGGAGCGCCGCTGCAGGGGGAGCCAGGGGATAGGAGCAGGTGTCTGAGCTCCCGGGAGGTGAGGGACGGGATTGATTTCCCATTTGTACTTCCTCGTTTATCGTCACCGTTTCCTTCGAGGCGCGCGCGCGCGGCCGCCTTGCATTTCGCTCCCGATGTCGTGAACGGTCCGCTGAGCTATAAAAGAGTTCGGTAGTACGAACACAGGAAGGATTTACTGTACATGTACGTTTCTGTACATGTGTATACAGTATTGAATGTGTACATATGCATATGTACGTGCATACATTTATACGTACAAACATACATGCATACATACATGCATACATGCATGCTTGCATGCATACATACATATATGCATACATGCATGCTTGCATGCATACATACATATATGCATACATACGTACATATATGCATACATACGTTCATATGTATATAAGAATGAAGGAGACTACAAGAGACCATAAGGCCTACACCAGGCAGTTCCGTGTATGTTACCACCTATCATCCCCATCCATAAAGTTGTTTAACTATATATATACATACTCGTACATACATACACACCCACACACAACAATATAATGTGGAAAGATTAATTAATCAAAAGAAAAATTGAGCTATTAACAATAGAGAAACTCTTTTTAAGTCCTTGTTTTTTTTCCTTTCACAATAAACATTTTTGAGTCCTTGTTAATGTTTTCCTTTCAGAGGGATGAAAAAGACTGGTAGTAGATAATGGAACCATGAAAAGTATAACTTCACCAAATGCAAACAGTTTTAGGGAATATATGTATTCTTCTCATATTCTTCCATGGGAATGGAATGGGTGGAGGGTGGGTGCGTGTCCCTTGATTTGGCTATCTCCCATAGTTGTGTATGTATATATATATATATATATATATATATATATATATATATATATAATATGTATATATATATATACACACACATATGCGTAAGTGACCACTAGGAAAAGAAAACTAACGAAGCAGAGCGCTTTCGTATAATTACATCTTCAGCACTGAAGATGTAATTATACGAAAGCGCTCTGCTTCGTTAATTTACTTTTCCTAGTGGTTACTTACGCATTTGTGAACACACCTTCCTAGTGTTTTATTGCATATACACATGTATATGTATATATACATATATATATATATATATATATATATATATATATATATATATATGTATATATACATATATATATATATATATATGATATACATATACATATATATACGCAAGCAATCACATCACCGTGATACAAAAATTCAAAATAACCACAGAAGGGAAACTTGTAGACAGTAAGTACTTTCGTATATAATATACGAAAGTACTTACTGTCTACAAGTTTACCTTCTCCTGTGGTTATTTTGCATATATATATATATATATAATATATATATATATATATATATATATATATATATATTTGGATGATGGAGAACATATATACAGGGGAAGGCTCGGAACCCTATACACTCTAACGTTTCGTTCGCGTAGAACTTCTTCAGAAAGTGTATGTAGAACTGCAATTGGGGTTTATGTACTAAATCTAATTATCTTTTCGGACACTTGGGAAAGGTCGTTTTTCTGGCGTGTTTTAGAATTAAAATACTAGTTTCTTTAGCTAAATTGATAAACCCTCCTCGATGATTCGATGAATTATTAGTAGAAATATATGCTGATTCAACAATTCTTCTAGTGAATTTATCAAAACCTTTATGTAGCACTTCAGCTTCTCTCCAGTTTGGTAAATGATCGAATTTTTCCGCATGAACTACTAAAGAATTAGATGTCCTATGTGCTTTTATGTCGTTTTTGTGTTCATAAATTCTTTTTTCTAATCCTCTTGACGATTCGCCATAATAATATATATGGAGTTATTAGAAAAAGAAAACTTCATCAGAATCAATGGTAGGGGATCACACTGGTTTAGATATGTAGACGACGTCCTCGCAATCATCCCCGAAAACACCAATGTAAATAATAAAGTGAGAATGCTTAACGCGGTCAACAGCGATATTCAGTTTTACCGTAGAAGAGGAACAAAACGGACAATTGCCCTTCCTAGATACGTTAATACGACGAGTGGGAAAAACTGTAACTTTCTCAGTATACAGAAAGGAAACAAAGAGGAATTAGTACATTACTTCTCCGCACATGATGATAGGACAAAGAGTGGTATAGTAATAGGATTTTTTCTCAGGGCACTACGAATCTGTAGTAATGAATACCTAGAAGGCGAATTTGATTACATTATGAAAACCTTTGACAAACTTGAATATCCAGAGGGAATGTTGAAAAGAACAAAAAGAAAAGCAATAAATATTTACAATCGCGGAAAGAAAGACAGAAATGATAAAAATAATACAAATTTTATATCAGTACCTGGCTCAGAAACGTCACCAATAATAGACAAATATTTAACAAAATCGGGTATAAACATAGCTAAAATAACTAACAAGAGGATAGGTGATTTAATAAAGACTTCTGAAAAGAGAACCAATTCCGAAAACAGCGTCGTATACAAAATCCCGTGCAATAGTTGCTCAATGGCTTATTATGGCGAATCGTCAAGAGTATTAGAAAAAAGAATTTATGAACATAAAAACGACATAAAAGCACATAGGACATCTAATTCTTTAGTAGTTCATGCGGAAAAATTCGATCATTTACCAAACTGGAGAGAAGCTGAAGTGCTACATAAAGGT
>NC_134783.1:47115020-47145020 GCF_046742065.1 Oratosquilla oratoria | reverse complement strand
TCCTGCTCTTCCTCTTGCTCCTCCTGCTCTTCCTCTTGCTCCTCCTGCTCTTCCTCTTGCTCCTCCTGCTCTTCCTCTTGCTCCTCCTGCTCTTCCTCTTGCTCCTCCTCTTTCCTCTTCCTCTTTCCTCTTCCTCTTTCCTCTTTTCTCTTCCTCTCCTCTTTCCTCTTCCTCTTTTTCCTTCTCTTCCTCCTGCTCTTCCTCTTCCTCCTGCTCTTCCTCCTCCTGCTCCTCCCCATGTTCTTCCTCCTGCCCTTCCTGGCCCTCCTCCTTAATCCCCTTCTGATACATCTACTGCTCCAGTCCCTTTCTCCTCCTCCTCTTCCATATTGGTTTTATTTACTCGTGAATTGTCATTTGTCCCTTCAGCACTTTTTGCCGAGTACACGTTCTATCTTCCCTCTTTCCCCATTTCACACCTTCATGCCTCTTCACTTTCCCTTACATTCCCCGCTCTTAACCGCTCTTTCCCGCTCTTTCCTTCTCCCGCTCTTTTCTGCTTTTTTCATCTTTTCCGCTCTCTCCTGATAGTTCCCACTCTATCCCACTCTTTCTCACTCTTTTCCCTTCCCGCTCTCTGTTCCTGTCTTCCCTTTCCTTCGCTTTTTCCTTTCTTCCTACATATACTCTCATCTTCCTATCTCTCTCCACTTCCCCTCTCTCTCCACTTCCCCTCTCTCTCCACTTCCCCTCTCTCTCCACTTCCCCTCTCTCTCCACTTCCCCTCTCTCTCCACTTCCCCTCCCTCTCCACTTCCCCTCCCTCTCCACTTCCCCTTTCTCTCCACTTCCCCTCTCACTCTCCACTTCCCCTCACTCTCCACTTCCCCTCACTCACCACTTCCTCTCACTCTCCACTTCCCCTCACTCTCCACTTCCCCTCACTCTCCACTTCCCCTCACTCTCCACTTCCCCTCACTCTCCACTTCCCCTCATTCTCCACTTCCCCTCACTCTCCACTTCCCCTCACTCTCCACTTCCCCTCACTCTCTCTCTCCTTCCCTTCCTCGCTCTCCTCTCCTTCCTCCCTCTCCTCCTCTTCCTCGCTCTCCTCCCCTTCCTCTCTCTCCTACCCTTCCTCGCTCTCCTCCCCTTCCTCGCTCTCCTCCCCTTCCTCTCTCTCCTACCCTTCCTCGCTCTCCTCCCCTTCCTCTCTCTCCTCCCCTTCCTCTCTCTCCTCCCCTTCCTCCCTCTCCTCCCCTTCCTCCCTCTCCTCCCCTTCCTCTCTCTCCTCCCCTTCCTCTCTCTCCTCCCCTTCCTCTCTCTCCTCCCCTTCCTCTCTCTCCTCCCCTTCCTCGCTCTCCTCCCCTTCCTCGCTCTCCTCCCCTTCCTCTCTCTCCTCCCCTTCCTCGCTCTCCTCCCCTTCCTCGCTCTCCTCCCCTTCCTCGCTCTCCTCCCCTTCCTCTCTCTCCTCCCCTTCCTCCCTCTCCTCCCCTTCCTCCCTCTCCTCCCCTTCCTCCCTCTCCTCCCCTTCCTCCCTCTCCTCCCCTTCCTCCCTCTCCTCCTCTTCCTCTCTCTCCTCCCCTTCCTCTCTCTCCTCCCCTTCCTCTCTCTCCTCCCCTTCCTCTCTCTCCTCCCCTTCCTCCCAAGCCTTCTCCGCCTCGTGCCACCACATTAATTCGGTGCTTCATCTACTGCTGCATGTGTTGGCTTGTACCCACTTAGGGCTACAACTGCTGCAGGCCCCCACCCCAACCCCCTTCCCCCCAAGCAATGAAGTAGTGTTGTTAGGTTTGGGTTTCGAGTTTTCTTCATTTTTGTCCACCCGCTTCCACTCGCATTCACTCGCATCCACCAGGTTCCACTCGCGTCCACTCGCGTCCACCAGGTTCCACTCGCGTCCACTCGCGTCCACCAGGTTCCACTCGCGTCCACCAGGTTCCACTCGCGTCCACCAGCTTCCACTAGCGTCCACTCTCGTCCACTCGTGTCCACCCGCTTCCAATTGCGTCCACCTGCTTCCACTTGTGTCCATTTGCGTTCACTCACCCGTATCCACTCTCATCGCATCCACCTTCTTCCACCCTCACCCACATTCATACGCATCCACCCTCACCCGCATCCAAACGTACCTACTTTCGCTAATTTTACCCGCATCTACTCACATCCACACTAATCCACATACACACGCATCCACCCTCACCCGCATTCGCATGCATCCACCCCCCACCCGCATCCACACGCATCCACTTACACCCACTCGCTTCCATCCGCATCCATATGCATCCATCCTCACACGCATCCACTTATACCCACTCTCATCCACCCGCATCCGCTTACATCCACTCCACCACTCACCTCCCCTTTTGGAGGCGCGTTATTTCACACTTGTCGCGTCGTCCTTCCTCCCCATTTACCCACAACAAATCTTCATCCTCCTCTTCACCCTTCCACTCCATTTGGCCTCCCACAGCCCCTAATTCCCCTCCTAATCCCCCCTAAATCCCCCCTTCCCCCTCCCAGATACACCTTGGTTTGGCCACAGCAAGATCTCTTCCCCCTCCTCTCGTTCCATTTGTCGCCTCTGGATTAGATTTTTTTTCCTCTTCCTAATCTACTCCTTGTACTTTCCATACACATTGCTCTTAACATAATCTTTACCTTTTCCGTGATTCCTACCCGTTCTATACTTCACTCCCTTTATCCACTCCCTCGCTCCACAGCCTCGATCCACAGCCTCTATCCACAACCTCGATCTATTCCCTCGATCCACTCCCTCGATCCACTTACTGTACCTACCTCTATCCACCTACTCTATCCACTCCCTCTCTCCACTCCCTCTATCCCCTTCCTCGATCCACAACTTCCATTCCACAATCCACTCCCTTGATCTACTTCCTCTACCCACCTCTATTCAACCTCTCTCTCCACGTCCTCGATCCACTCCCTCGATCCATTTCCTCTCCATTCCACTTTTCCTATGAATACTTCCTTGTCGAACATTCTTAATTTGCGCAATATCCCACCGTGGGAGTCCCCCCTCCTTGCTCCCCTCCTCCGTCCCCCTCCCCCTCTCCTCCCCCTCCCCCTCTCCTCTCCCTCCCCTCCCCTCTCCCTCCCCCTCTCCTCCCCCTCCCCTCTACTTCCCCTCCCCTCTCCCTCCCCTCTCCTCCCCCTCCCCTCTCCTCCCCCTCCCCTCTCCTCCCCTCCCCCTCCCCTCTCCTCCCCTCCCCCTCCCCTCTCCTCCCCCTCCCCTCTCCTCCTCCTCTCCTCCCCCTCTCCTCCCCCTCCCCCTCTATTCCATTCCATTCCAGTCCCTTCCGCAACACAACTGGCGCATTCCTATTCCATTTTTCGTCCTCGTTCCATTTACTTCAATGCACATTGGATTTTCCTTCCAGTAAATCGTGTCTTTCCTCTTGTTCCGTTTCTTTTCTTTTAATTGCATTTCCTCGCCATTACTTCTTTTCCGTTTTTACTCTCTTCCCTCGTTTCGCTTCCTTCCCATTTCGCCATTTCTTTATTTCTTTATTTCCTTTGGTATTGTGCTAAACATTTAGCTTAGTCTTCAATTTCATTTACCACTTTTACCCTAAAAGAAGCCACAAGTCATTTTACTTTATACTTTTCCTCCTCCTCCTCCTCTACTCTTCCTCTTCCTCTTCCTTTTACTCCTCTAACCCTCCTCTCCTCTCCTCCGCCTCCTTTCCTCATCTCCTCCTTTTCCTCCTCCTCTTCCTCCTCCTTGACATCTCCCATCTCCTTATCATCATTCTCATTACCATCTTCCACATCTCTCACTTAATTCATTCTCTCCTGCTCACCTCTGCCTTCTCCTTCTTCCACCCGCCTTCCCCTTACTCCTCCCGCCTTCCCTTTCCTCCTCCCGTCTTCCCCTTTCTCCCGTATTCCCCTTCCTCCTCCCGTCTTCTCCTTCCCCGTCCCCCTCCTCTAACCCTCCTCCTCCTCTCCTCTCCTCCGCCTCCTTTCCTCATCTTCTCCTCTTCCTCCTCCTTGCCATCCCCCATCTCCTTATCATCATTCTCATTACCATCTTCCACATCTCTCACTTAATTCATTCTCTCCTGCTCGCCTCTGCCTTCTCCTTCTTCCACCCGCCTTCCCCTTACTCCTCCCGCCTTCCCTTTCCTCCTCCCATCTTCTCTTTCCCCGCCCCCCTCCTTTCCCTCTTCCCATTCTTCTGTCTCTTCATCCTCATCCTCCCTTTCCTCTTCCGCATTCACAGTTTTCTCCTACTTCTTTTCCCACTCCCCCTTCCACGCCTCCTCCCACTCCTCCCCTCTACTCTCCCACTACTCCCTCTACTCCTTTCCCATCCTCTTCCCTTTTCTCCTCCCTCTATCCCTTTTCTCCAACTACTACACTTCCTCTCTCCATTTCTCGATCCACCTGAACTGCCTTCCCTCCCTCCTTCCACACAGATCCACATCTTGGTATTCCACTTCAACTGCCCGCTTCCACCCTGCGTCCATCCATTTACTCCCAGCGCAATTCTCTGTGGATTGGGTCTCAGCGTTTGTCTCGCAAGTTTATGAACTTCATGATTTAAGAGCTATTTACATGGTCAAACGGTTTGTCAAACCAGAGTTTGAAGTAATGTTTGACCGTGTGAATGGGGTATTTGTTTGTCAAACACGTTTGACAAACGTGTTTGACAACCAAATACCTCATTCACACGGTCAAACATCACTTCAAACACTTGTTTGACAAGCGGGTTTGACAAAGGGTTTGATCGTGTAAATGGCCCCTTAGTGTTGGCTACCATTTCTCCACCGTGGGTATATACGCCTTGTAGTGATGACACTTGTCACTGCAACTTTGAGTGTTCTCTTGAGCTGTTCTAGTGGCGGAGTGTGGGTTGCAGTGGCAAAGCACGGCGACAAAGGCCTTTTGGTCCATAAGGAAGTTGGATAAAAGGAGAGAGAGAGAGGGGGGAGAGGGAGTGGGAAAGGAGAAGAGAGTGAGAGAAGGAGGCAGGGAAAGGGAGAGAGGGAGAAGGAGGAAGGAAGGGGAGGCAGGGAGAGAGAGGGAGAGAAGAAGGGAGAGGGAGGGAGGGAGGGGGAGGCAGGGAGAGAGGAGAGAGGGAGAGTGTGGGAGGAAGGGGGAGGCAGGAAGAGAGAAGGAGAAAGGGAGAGGGAGGGAGGAAGGGGGAGGCAGGGAGAGAGAAGGAGAGAAAGGGTGAGAGAGAGAGAGAGAGAGAGAGAGAGAGAGAGAGAGAGAGAGAGAGAGAGAGAGAGAGAGAGAGAGAGAGAGAGAGAGAGAGAGAGAGAGAGAGAGAGAGAGAGAGAGAGCGAGCAAACCACGTAACCAAGTGTCAGACATTGCAGCATATTGCTAAGGTGCTAGATGAACGTAGACTTGAAACCCTGAACTATAACGCAGTTCATCGCCTCTGCCGCGGGAAGGCTTTGCTATACACTGTCTACTCGGTTGGCGAAATGGCATTAACGTCTCGGGTTTATTAATGCCTTGAATACCGAGTATGGAGTTCCATATTCCCCTCCTTCTCGCTCCCAATCCCTCCCATTCCCCTTTCCATTCCTCACTCTCCCCTCGCCTTCCCCTCCTCGCCTCCCACTACTCGCCTCCCCCTCCTCGCCTTCACCTCCTTGCCTCCCCCTCCTCGCCTCGTAATCCTCTCCTCCTCTCCTCTCCTCTCCTCTTCCTCCTCCCCTCCTCTCTTCCACCTCCTCTTCTACCTCCTCCTCCTCCTCCTTTGCCATGTCGTGCCTCGGCCAGTAGCGTGCGTTTTGTTTGTGACCATTACCCTGTGCGTTGCTGATAAACAGTCAACTTTACAATCTCGTCTCCACCAGTTCACGATCCCGCACACCTGCTCGATGCCTTAGCTCCCACTTTATCGCTTTTGTTGCCTCCATGGCGCGTTGGTTTCTGTCTTGCCTCGCGCCATGGGGACCCGGGTTCGAGGACAATGGCTGGGGTTGAATGACATGTCCCTTGGTAATTGAAGTACGCGAGGCAAAGCTTCATTTGTGTGTGTGTGTGTGTGTGTGTGTGTGTGTGTGTGTGTGTGTGTGTGTGTGTGTGTGTGTGTGTGTGTGTGTGTGTGTGTGTGTGTGTGTGTGTGTGTGTGTGTGTGTGTGTGTGTGTGTGTGTGTGTGTGTGTGTGTGTGTGTTTGTTTGTTTGTTTGTTTGTTTGTTTGTTTGCGTAATGTACCATTGCGTACATCCAAACCTAACCCATGATGTATACCAATTGTAAACACATTTGGTTATTATTACACACTCATAGCAACCTACAGAATAATCTCATTTTATAGACTTAGCTCATCTGGTTCGGGTACATATATCGTGATTCAATCAGTGTGTCAATCCTACTCTTGTTCTCAGTGTTGTGTGCATGCGTTTCCAAGATAGTTATCGACGTGTCTGCGCTCGCTTCTGTTTCTGCGTGTATTTCTAAAGGATAGTCTTATCAGGCGTCAGAGGGTCTCTATTTCCTCCTCCTCCCCCCTCCTCCTCCTCCTCCCTCCTCCTCCCTCCTCCTCCTCCCCCCTCCTCCTCCCCCTCCTCCTCCCCCCTCCTCCTCCCCCCACCTCCTCCCCCTCCTCCTCCCCTCCTCCTCCCTCCTCCTCCTCCCTCCTCCTCCTCCCTCCTCCTCCTCCCTCCTCCCTCCTCCTCCTCCTCCTCCTCCTCCTCCTCCCTCCTCCTCCTCCCTCCTCCTCCTCCCTCCTCCTCCCTCCTCCTCCTCCTCCTCCTCCTCCTCCTCCCTCCTCCTCCCTCCTCCTCCTCCCTCCTCCTCCTCCCTCCTCCTCCCTCCTCCTCTCCTCCCCCTCCTCCCTCCTCCTCCTCCCTCCTCCTCCCTCTCCTCCTCCTTCCTCTCCTCCTCCTTCCTCCTCTTCCTCTTCCTTCTCCTCTTCCTTCTCCTCCTCCTATTATTTCTCTTTCTCCTGTATTTCTTTTCCCATGCTCTTTCTCTTCCTTCTGCTCTTTCGCTTCCTCCCGCTCTTTCGCTTCCTCCCGCTCTTTCGCTTCCTCCTGCTCTTTCGCTTCCTCCTGCTCTTTCTCTTCCCCTAGCTCTTTTTCACCCTGCTCTTTCTCTTCCCCCTTCTCCTCATATTCCTCCTGCTCCTCCTCTTCCCCCTGCTCCTCTTCCCCCTGCTCCTCTTCCCCCTGCTCCTCTTCCCCCTGCTCCTCTTCCCCCTGCTCCTCTTCCCCCTGCTCCTCTTCCCCCTGCTCTTTGTCTTCCCCTGCTCTTTGTCTTCCCCTGCTCTTTGTCTTCCCCCTGCTCCTCTTCCCCCTGCTCCTCCTCCTCCCTTGCTCTTTCTCTTCCCCCCGCTCCTCTCCCTTTGCTCCTCCTCTTCCTCCTGCTCCTCCTGCTCCTCCTCTTCCTCCTGCTCCTCCTCTTCCTCCTGCTCCTCCTCTTCCTCCTGCTCCTCCTCTTCCTGCTTCTCATCTTCCTCCTGCTCCTCATCTTCCTCCTGCTCCTCATCTTCCTCCTGCTCCTCATCTTTCTCCCGCTCCTCATCCTCCCTCTGCTCCTCTCTTCTACTGCTCTTTTTCTCTCTTGCTGAGTGAAGACAACTGCTCTCGTACAGACCTTGGTTGCAACAGTCATGATTATTCAAGATAATTTTGACACTTTGCATGTGAGGGGGGGGTTCCCCCAGATGACTGAAATAACCTGGCAGCACGCGGGAATGTGTATAAATCAAACTTGAATATTTGGACCAGGGGAAACGTTTGTCCTCGTACAAGTGGCACTCATCATTTCGTGGTGATGAATATTTGGAGGAGGTAGTTGGTTTGCTCCTCGTAGAGCCTCAAGTCGGACTTGAAAGAATATGATTCACTTTTGTCCTACATAGGTGGACATGGATCTGTGGGTCACCCTCTGTGGTCATACTCAAAAATCTGTTTAGTTTAATTTGATCGAATATTTATTGAAGAATGAAAAGTGTGTCTGATGTTCGGTTTGAAATCTTGAAGGAATGTGTATATGGCCATAAGAAGAAAATTAAGGAAATTGAAAAAAAAAAAACGCTTTTTAAGTTTGGATAATTGAAACTCGCTGGTCGAGCGGGTCAGGGCGTTGTTACCTGCGGCGAAGGTCGAGGGGATGGTGGTTTGAACCCTGCCACCGGTGAAGTTGAACTAAGGATAAGGTTAATTATATTCCACGCTACAAAGTCCTCTGCAAGGGGCACCGTTCTAGCCTCCCGATAGTTGGGGGTGGGGGGGAGAGAGGAGTTTGTGACGTAAAACCATATCATCATCGAGATTGGATAACTGCTACAGTACAAACAGAATTTTGAGCAAAATATTAGTGAAGAAAATATCCGTCAAATTAGGATGAGAATCGGGACAAAAGCGAAGAAATGCAGCGCGTATGCAAGAGCTCCATGGCCATTGTTCTTGATCCTTTGGCAAGGTCGAGAACCCAGTGACCTGTTCTGACCTCGAACGAGCGAGCCTCGCCGCGTTGATTGGTAAACAGGAGGCTGAACGTGCTCCAGGGCTGATAGGTGCGGATGTGCGCCTGGATATTTTTTCCGGTTTTTTTTTTTTTTTTTTTTTTTTTTTTTTTTTAGGGGTGTTAGGAAATTATTCTAAGGGGCTGCTGAATGGTGAATGAGGGTCAAGTCACATTAAATGTCCAAATCGGCGTAAATAGACATTTATTTTGGCTGTTTTTGTATTTGATTTATTCATGGATTTGCTTTTATTTATTAATCTATTTTATTTTATTTGTTGATTTTTTATTTTTTTATTTACTTGTAATGGGTTAGTGATAGGTGGTTTAGACGTGATGTGGCGATTTGATTGAGTAATGGTGTCAGGGTGAGATACTGACAGTGGGATGGAGTAGTGGTAGCGGTGGTCAGTGGCTGGTGGTGGTTATAGGATAGTGATGATAGTGGGGGGATGGTGATAGTGGGTGGTGGGGGTAACAATGGGGTGGTGTTGGTGCTAAAAGGGGGGTTGGTGGTGCAAAAAAGGGGTTGGTGGTGCTTAAAAGGGGGCTCGTGATACTAAAAAGGGGGTTGGTGGTGCTAAAAAGGGGGTTGGTGGTGCTAATAGTGGGATTGGTGGTGGCAAAAGGGGGATTGGGGGTGGTAAAAGGGGGTGGTGGTGGTAAAAGGGTGGTGGTGATACTAAAAGGGGTGGTGGTGGTGCTAAAAGGGGGGATGGTGGTGCTAAAAGGGGGGATGGTGGTGCTAAAAGGGGGGATGGTGGTGCTAAAAGGGGGGATGGTGCTAAAAGGGGGGATGGTGCTAAAAGGGGAGATGGTGCTCAAAGGGGGGATGGTGCTCAAAGGGGGGATGGTGCTCAAAGGGGGGATGGTGCTCAAAGGGGGGATGGTGGTGCTAAAAGGGGGGATGGTGGTGCTAAAAGGGGGGGTGGTGGTGCTAAAAGGGGGGGTGGTGCTAAAAGGGGGATGGTGGTGCTAAAAGGGGGTTGGTGGTGCTAAAAGGGGGGATGGTGGTGCTAAAAGGGATGGTGGTGGTGCTAAAAGGGATGGTGGTGGTGCTAAAAGGGGTGGTGGTTGTGCTAAAAGGGGGGTTGGTGGTGCTAAAAGAGGGGTTGGTGTTGCTAAAACAGGTGGTAGTGATAGTAGTGGTGCCAAAGGGGTTAGTGTTCATAATGGGGTAGCAGTGACCGTGTGAGTGATAAAAAACTCGTATGGTCCTTCCTTTGTTTACCTTGGCTGACGTCGATCGAGCCTCGTGAGCTGGCGAGCCTTCGCGCCCGGCTGGTGGTGGGTGACGAGGAGAGGAGGGGAATTCAGGGCCGGAGGAAGGTGGAGGATGAACAGGAGGAGGAGGAGGAGGAGGAGAGGAAGGAATAAGGGGAGAATGGAGTAATAAGGGGAGGATGAAAGAGTAAGGGGAGGATGAAAGAGTAAGGGAAGGAGGAAGAGGGAGGTGAAGGTGAAAGAAGAGGAGGAAGGAGGATGAGGATGAAGAGGACGTAGGAGGAGGAGGAGGACGTAGTAGGAGGAGGACGTTGGAGGAGGAGGACGTTGGAGGAGGAGGAGGAGGACTTTAGGAAGAGGAGGAGGAGGACAAGGACAAGGACGAAGGAGGAGGGGGAAGAGGACGAAGGAGGAGGAAGAAGAGGAAGGAGGAGGATGAAGCGGACGAAGGAGAACGATGTAGGAGGAGAACGTAGGAGGAGGAGGAGGACGACGACGACGGCGGCGGCGGCGGCGGCGGCGGCGGTGGTGGTGGTGGTGGTGGTGGTGAAGGAGGAAGGGGAGGTTCTAACATACCTAAGCAGTACATCAGTCGGCGCTCCCGCTCGTTGGCTCGAGAGGCTCATGTAATTAGTCCGGGGCGGGCGGGAGACGGCTGCGGCGGCGGTGAGGCGGCTTTGTGCATTTAAGAGGCAATGTTGAAGTTGATGTTAAGGAGATTGAGATGGAAAGTAGCGTGGGATGGATGAGAGGGGTTGTTATGCTGTCGGCAACCTTTAGTCACGTCAGTAGAAGCGTATGTTCCTGGTTTATTTTCTTGGCTGTACGATTATAGAAATGGGATTGAATTGTAAAGGCTTCGTTTAGCAAGTATGTCGCCTTTACTTGTGTCCCAGAATTTTAAGTGAGGAAATGTTTCGAACCCATTTTTTTATCGTTATTATTATTATTGTTGTTATTGTTATTATTGTTATTATTATTGTTATTATTGTTATTATTGTCATTCTCATCAATATTATTATTGTTGTTATTGTTATTATTGTCATTCTCATCAATATTATTATTGTTGTTATTGTTATTATTGTAGTTATTGTTATTATTGTTGTCATTGTCATTATTGACACTGTTGCCATTGTTGTAATTGTTATTGTTTATACATTTATTTAATTATTTAATTAATTACCTAATTATCTAATTATTTAATTACTTATTATTTTTTTCTAATGGATGTGTAGCTTCGGGCGACGCCAGACCGAAATCTGGCGCAGAGTCCCAAAGGGAAGGAGTCGAGTTGGGTCTAATTGCATTACCCTCTCTCTCTTCCTTCCTGAGACTTTATCTTGTTAGGTTCTCGCCCAGGATACGGGTAATTAGTAATATCGAGGATGTACAGTAATGTCTCCTCCTCTACATCTCTTCCCCTCCCTCGCTCCTCCTCCTCCTCCTCCTCCTCCCTCCTCCTCCTCCTCCTCCCTCCTCCTCCTCCCTCCTCCTCCTCCTCCTCCTCCTCCTCCTCCTCCTCCTCCTCCCTCCTCCTCCTCTTCCTCTTCCTCCTCCTCCTCCTCCTCCTCCAGTTTTCTTGCCCTCCTTTGCCCCTCCTCCTCCTCCCTCTACTCCTCCTACTCCTCCAGTTCTCTTACCCTCACCCTTCCTCGTCCTTCTGCCGCTGCTCCTTCTCCTCCTCCTCCTCCTCCTCCTCCTCCTCCTCCTCCCTCTGCTCCTCCTCCTCCTCCTCCCTCTGCTCCTCCTCCTCCTCCTCCTCCTCCTCCCTCTGCTCCTCCTCCTCCTCCTCCACCATAACACTCCACAGCCATTCACAACCCTCCACAACCCACCACAACTCCTTAAAATTTCCCTCAATCCTTCACAATCCCCCTCAACTCTCCACAAACCCTCTCAACTCCACATAACCCCACAACCCTCCACAAGTTTCCCCAAAACCCCCCCACAACCCCAACAACCCTCCTGAATCCTCTACAATTCCCCACAACCCTCCGCATCCCTCCACAATCTCCCCACAACCCCAACATATTCAATTAAATATACCTTTCTCGCTCCCCTCACCCCTCCCAAGTGGATAGTGAAAAAGATCTCGGCGTAATTATCAGTAACGACCTCAAATCATCCAAGCAGTGTATTTCAGCCTCTGAGAAAGCAAATAAGATTCTGGGATTGATTGCACGATCTTTTGATTTCAAAAGTCCATCACTCATTAACAAGCTATATAAATCGTTAGTTCGTCCACATTTGGAATATGCTGTTTCCGTATGGTCACCGAATCTCATTAAAGACATTGACAGACTGGAAAAAGTACAACGGCGAGCCACAAAACTGATTCCAAATATCAAAAATAAATCATACGAAAATCGACTTAAGCACATGAATCTGTTTTCCCTAAAAAAGCGTAGACTCAGAGGTGACTTGATACAGGTCTTTAAGATTTTAAAGGGAATTGACAACATCAAAAGTGACCAAATTTTCACATTGAATGAGAATCAGACAAGAAACAATGGTCTCAAACTGTCCGGAAATAGATTCAATTTGGAAGTAGGTAGAAACAACTTTGCCAACCGTGTAGTTAATGAATGGAATAAACTTCCTGCACAGGTAGTGCAATGTAGTTCAGTTCGAAGCTTTAAGAATCATTTAGATAAATACCTAAGTAAGATGCTGTAATTATTATAATTTATGTTATATTATTTGTTTTTGTTTTGTTATAATTTGTCTGTCTGATTTTCATTTATTATTAGTTATATGTCAATTTATTATCATTTACTATTTACCTGTTTGTTATTCAACTATACCAATGCATTTATTTATGTATTTTAATTGTTATTTACATTGTTATAGTTTTAATTTATTATATTTAATTTTTTTTTTTTTTTTTTTATTTTAAATTTTTTTTTTTTTTTTTTTTTTTTTTTTTTTTTTTGCATCCGACCTAGATATGGATCAAAAGGTCTCCTGTCGGCATGCTTTGCCTTTGTAATCCTTTGTTATGCTACTCTCAACCAGCCTCACCCCACTATTACTACTCTCACCCCACCTTCACCCCACTATTACTACTCTCACCCCACCTTCACCCCCACTATTACTACTCTCACCCCACCTTCACCCCCACTCTATCCTCCCAACTTCACCTCCACGCTCACCCACACCCCCAGTGCTCGCCACAACCCCCACCTTCGTTCATTACTACCCACGTTCACCCCTCACGTTCACTCCATCCCCCTACGTTCACCACATCCCCCCACGTTCACCCCATCCCCCCACGTTCACTCCATCCCCCACCTTCACCCCAGACCCCACGTTCACCCCAGACCCCAACGTTCACCCCCCACGTTCACCCCCCACGTTCACCCCCACGTTCACTCCAGCCCCCTACGTTCACCCCATCCCCCCACGTTCACCCCAGACCCCACGTTCACCCCATCCCCCCACGTTCACCCCAGACCCCACGTTCACCCCAGACCCCACGTTCACCCCAGACCCCACGTTCACCCCAGACCCCACGTTCACCCCAGACCCCACGTTCACCCCAGACCCCAACGTTCACCCCAGACCCCAACGTTCATCCCACCCCCTACGCTCACCCCACCCCCTACGCTCACCCCACCCCCTACGCTCACCCCACCCCCTACGCTCACCCCACCCCCTACGCTCACCCCCACCCCCCACGCTCACCCCCACCCCACGCTCACCCCCACCCCACGCTCACCCCCACCCCCCACGCTCACCCCCACCCCCCACGCTCACCCCCACCCCCCACGCTCACCCCCACCCCCCACGCTCACCCCCACCCCCCACGCTCACCCCCACCCCCCACGCTCAACCCACCCCCCACTCTCAACCCACCCCCCACGCTCACCCCACCCCCCACGTTCACCCCAGACCCCACGTTCACCCCAGACCCCCACGTTCATCCCACCCCCACGCTCACCCCACCCCCACGCTCACCCCACCCCCACGCTCACCCCACCCCTACGCTCACCCCACCCCCTACGCTCACCCCACCCCCCACGCTCACCCCACCCCCCACGCTCACCCACCCCCACGCTCACCCCCCCCCCCACCCCACCCCCCACGCTCACCCCACCCCCCACGCTCACCCCACCCCCACGCTCACCCCCCCCCACGCTCACCCCCCCCCCCACCCACCCCCACCCCCCACCCCCCACCCCCACGCCCCCCCCACCCCCCACGCTCACCCCCACCACCACGCTCACCCCCACCCCACGCTCACCCCACCCCCACGCTCACCCCACCCCCACGCTCACCCCCACCCCCCAGGGTCACCCCCACCCCCACGCTCACCCCCGCCCCCCACGCTCACCCCGCCCCCCACGCTCACCCCCACCCCCCACGCTCACCCCCGCCCTCCACGCTCACCCCCGCCCCCCACGCTCACCCCCACCCCCGAAGCTCATCTCCACCCCCCCCCGCTCCCCGCCACCCCCACCGCACACCTCCACCCCCAACGAACACCTCCCCCCCCACGCTCACCTCCACCCCCCACGTTCACCCCCACCCTCCCACGCTCACCTCCACCCCCCCAAGCTCACCTCAACCCCCCCACGCTCACCACCCCCCCCCACGCTCCCCCCCGCCCCCCACGCTCACCTCCACCCCCCACGCTCACCTCCACCCCCACGTTCACACCCACCCCCATGGACACCTCACGTTCACCCCCACCCCCATGAACACCTCACGTTCACCCCCACCCCCATGTTCACCTCACGCTCACCCCTACCCCAACGCTCACCGCGGCCCAGAAGGTCGAATACTGTCGACTAAAGTTCGACGACATCTTTGCGTTATCTCTACTTGATCGTAGGTGGCGACTTGTTCTTTGCATTCTGACTACAATGTAAACTTACGAGTATATACTAATGCAGTGAAGTATTATAGAACTGATCTTTACTGGCGCCAATCCAATCAAACGGGGTGAATATACCGGAAGTCTGACGACTAATTTAAGAATCCGGATGTACCGCGATTCTGAACTCAGTCTCTAGCTCTCTCTCGCTCTTTCTTTCTCTCTTTAAAAAAATATTGCTGAGGATTGGATGCATTTGGCGACAGCAGGCAAATGGCCACCGTGACAGTGATCTTGATCATTCTAAACAAACCACTCGCCCGTGACACTTCTATTTGAGGAAGGTGACACTTGAGTGGGGAGGGAGGATGGGGAGTAGGAAGTAGGCGGTGGAATGGTAGTAGTGGCGGTGGTGGTTGTGGTGGTGGTTGTGGTGGTCAGCCTTAGGGGGAAGAAAATGTCATGTTGGAAGATGCCAACAGAATCCATTATAACGAACCTTGAAATTCCTTCCTCTTAGGCGGCATAATTATTTTTTATTATTTTACGTTTTGGGATGTACAAGGGGAGAAAGTGGCAGCAGACTGGAAGTGAGTATTAAGGGAGAGAGACTGGAGGAAGTGGATAGTTTTAGATACTTGGGTGCGAATGTAGCAGGAAAGGGAGGAATGAGGGTGGAGGTAGAATGTAGATTGAGAGAAGCGAGTAAATGCATTGGTGGATTAAAAAGTGTAATTAAAAATAGACATTTGGGAATGGGTGCTAGGAGGAGATTGTATGAAGAATTGATTTTACCGACAGCACTGTACGGGGCAGAAACTTGTAACATAAGAGAGGAAGAGAGGAGGAGTTTGAAAGTTTTTGAGATGAGGTGCATGAGAAGTATGATAGGGGTTATTCGGCTGGATAGAGTGAAAAATGAAGAGGTGAGGAGGAGAACGGGGATGGACAGGGGGTTGGGAGATAGGGTGGATGAAAGAGTATTGGGATGGTTCAGACACATGGAAAGAACGAGTGAAGAAAGATTAGTAAAAGAGGTGTGGAAGGCAGAGGTAGGGGTGAACGTGAGGGGGCTACTAAGGATGAAATGGATGGATGGGGTAAAAAGGGCCTTTGGGAAAGAGGGGAATGTCTGTTGAGTAAGGATGGGAGAGGACAGACGATAGGGGTGAATGGAGAATGGTTGTGTTTGGGTGATGCTATGATGCATGAAAGGGAGTGGGTGGGGGACGGGGGTAAGGGAGAATGTGTGAAAAATAAATTGACGCAGCCTGAAGGGATTTCTCAGTCTTCTCCATTCCTACATTAGGAGACATAGAGGGGAGGTCGTCGATTTAATGAAGCGGCCTTTCTGTGAACGAGCTGTGTTTTGCGACACTGCTTCTGACCCAGTGCAGTGGGCGAGATGCAGGGATGACCCGTCATCCAGGAAGAGCTAAGATAAAAGAGAGGGAGGCGGTGGATGGAAGTGGAGTACGTGGTGATGGAATGGGTGGGAGTGGATTTTATGCCTTTGTTTATTTTTTAGCTACCTCCCTTGTAAAGGGTAAAGAAGCTTTTGGTATATGTAAGTCTTCATAACGCTAGATGTCTACGGGGAATGTGCCTAGGATCATATATTACTCGGATGTAAAGGTTTCCATGAGAGATTATAATTAAGCAAACACAAAATGTTTATTCAAATGAAAATGGTAAGGCATATCGGGAGATCTTTCGGCTCTTATAGAAATTAGAAAAATATACATGCATACATATACCAAAGGCTTTTTCCCTCTTACAAGGGAGGTAGCCAAAAAGAAAAAGGCATAAAAACTATTCCCACCCATTCCATCCCTAATACACTCCACTCCCCTCCACCCTTTACCCTCCCTCTTATCTTGGCATCCCTGCATCTTGTCCACTGCCCTGGGTCAGAGGCAGTGTCGCAAGACACAGCACATCACAACAAGGCCGCTTCATTACATCGGCGACCCCCCCTCTCCGTCCCCTCATGTAGAAAAGGAGAAGACGGGGCTACAGGGAGAAGGATGCCTGGTCCCAATCCCCGTCCCGTTTTTCTCGCCTCTTACGATCCAAGCGGGAATACTTGGTGGCAGCATTCTTCTCCCCCCACCACAGGGTAGGCGAAACAAGAAAATGAAATTCAGAGGGATGGTACAGGACAGCAATAAGGGGTTGGGGGACCGCATAACGGAGGGACAGTAGCAGTATAATAAAACTAGAAAAAAAAAAAAATCGACCTGATCGAGGAATCAATCTGCAGAAATGCAATTATGGTCGAATTTATAAACTAAACTTTATGATAAACGGAGACAGTGTGCCTCGGTGATGGTGGGGCTATTCATAGCTCGATCTCGTTCTAGTGGCCTCTGCGGTGCTCTCCCATAGATCGTCACAATGACCAATGCTGGAGATCGCTTGTTGCCTTTTATGACGTCTAATCTAATACCCTTTTTTATTTTTTTTAATGTGACTATTTTCTTTAAGGACACGGGTTCCGGCCTAAAAGGGCGTCAGTCGATGAAGACCCTAGGATTCGTTCGACACTGTCACATTTTTGAGTTGGTCACAGTGAGGTGATATCTACGAGTACATAACACATCGCGTGTTTGCAAATTAATTTATGTATTCATTCAATTATTTATCTATTAATTTGTTAATACGCTTTGCGTGTATGGCATAATCGTAAGTGTGCTGGTCTTCCATCCCCTTAGTTTTGAGTTCGAATCCCACATTTATCTCAGATTCCCAGAGGATCTTCACACACGGCGAAGAGTCTGAAAGGTTGATTTCTGTAGTCAGAACATAAACAAACGAAGTCAAAATGGTAATGATGACATTCGAGCTATGAACCTTATCAATATCGCACGTTTCTATTCAATGAAACAGCGGCTGTACAGATCTGATAAGATATCATGGATTTTTTTTTTATTTGGTTAAAGCTAATACGTGAAATGTTATTACGATGTTTGAATAGATTTAATGGTTATTGGGTTTATACGTTCGTATGTGAATGCCTGGGTGTTCCGTGTATGCGTTCAAACTTGCTATAATGGAGTTATTTTTTTCTGATTAAGACATTTTGTGTATTGTAGTAGATTCAGACGTGTTCCCTTAAAACTGTTGAAGAAAGATTGAGTGAGAGAGCGCGCGAGTGATTCAGAGAGAACGAGAGAGATAGCGGGTGAGAGAGAGATAGCGGGTGAGAGAGAGAGAGAGAGAGAGAGACTGAGCTAGTGAGCGAGTGAGTGAGAGAGAGAAAGAGAAAGTGCGCGCAGTGACGTCATGGTTTCTTTAGTCCAATGATCTTTAACTTTATATTTAAGAACCTACCCAAAGGGCGTGATCTTACAACCGTGAACAAATTGAATTTTCTCTTCCACTATTTTTCCAATCAGATTCGTTATTACAAGTGTAATATTGTTTACTTAAGCAATCTCGAATCACTGCATACTCACTTATGTTACACCAGCAAAAAACAAAACATGCACGTCATCCAAGTTCCCGACTATTTTTATCATTCTAGGCGGAGAACGAGCTTGCGCAACCTTCACCCACGAACTGTTGTTTACCAAACAGCCGATCTAATAAAAATGAAACCCTCACTACTCCTCTTTCTACCTCGTTTGTCTACCAATATCTACGAGCCCCTTAGAGAGAGAGAGAGAGAGAGAGAGAGAGAGCGAGAGAGCGACTGCATTGGGATCAGGACGTTGTGAAGTTTTATCCCACTTTGGAATCTATTCTAGGCTCACTAACCTCCTTTAATCTTGTGACATGATTCACGCCATTTTCTGCCCAGCATCAGATAAATCTCTCCAAGTGAAGGGCAGCTTATGACCATGCCGGTTCACAACTGTGTCCTTTAATTCGTTTAATGAAGGGGTATTCATATTAAACGATTTTTAATATATAATTATTTGATTAATTAGTTAATTTATCTATTTTTTAATTAATCTGTTTATTTTGGATCAGACTTTATAAACCTTTGGTCTCGTAACCCATTACGACCAATTTTAACCCATTGCGACCCATTACAACCCAGTGTACATCATACTACATAACCAAATGTACTATATTATACCCCATCGTACTCAATTATATCCACTATAGCCCCACTATACCTTACTGTAACACATTGTGACCCATTGTAACAGATTGCAATATATTGTAACTTTATTCAGCCTGAACCGAACGTGCGTAATTAGTATTTTGATAGATTTTGAGTATTTTGAAATTTTTTGATAATTTTGATAATGTTGAGAACTGGATTTTTTTTTTGTGTTTTGAGCATTTTGAATGTTTTGATATTTTGAGTATTTTGACATTTTGGGTATTTTGAAAAATTCGACAAATATGTATTTTGACAAATTGGTGACCTGATTTGACGCTTGTTCCAAGCGACTCTGATCATGTGTCGCCACTCACTCCAGACTCCTCGTTTACATAAATCACTGTGGTTAAATCAGGGACGTGAATCAGAGCCAATTGCCAGCGGGCATGACAAGCATGATAGATGAACCACGGAACCCGCCTCAGTGACAGTCATAGTTCCTTAATCTTTAGTTATAGATCTTCAGGAGTTGGGTTTGTTCACATTGAAGGAGTCGGCGGGAGGGGTGTGTGTGATGAACAGAGTCCCCCAGATTTGCGTCTACGCGACATTTTGGCCTATAATGTCGTCGCTGCAGAAATGGGATGGACAAGGAATGTATATGTGGTGTAGAAAAGAGCGGGCCTTCGGCCTTGTATTACTATTGTGTAGATGGTAATGTGGTGAACAGTCCCCAAAATGTCGCGTAGACGCATATGTGGGGGGCTCTGTTCACCACAGGGGTACTGAAGACCGTTTTAGTGTGCCGGGCGGCCGAGTGGTAGCCCAGTGGATACAGTGCCCAATTCATGAGCAGGTGGTCTCGAGTTCGATTCCCGAAACCAGCTACGGGTTATGCCGCGTTGGTTCCCGACAGTCCTGGCCAGGAGGGGAGGCGACCTAACACCGGCCTAAAAACCCATGGGTTTTCTGCAGCTGGCAGAGCTTAGCCCTTCCAGGGGTTTCTCACTTCCCACTTTGTGGTACTGTGATGGTAAGTTAGTTATTGTTAGGGAGTGGAACTCGAGGACCAAGTGGTTTAGGGAGTCTGGGTGGTAGGAGTTAGGGAGTGTTGACTCTTAGGGTGTGGTTGGGTATCAGTTTCCTTGGGATTGACCCCCCCCTCCACTCACTCTTGCCTTCGTGTTTACATGGATTGGTCGGATTTCAATTTTGTTCTGTCCGGTGTTCCCCCCCCTTCCTTCCTCTCCCCCCCTCTTTGAACCTGGTGCCCTTGTTAAATTTTATCTACCATCCCATTCTCTCTCCTCTCGCTCGCTCGCTCTCTCTCTCTCTCTCTCTCTCTCTCTCTCTCTCTCTCTCTCTCTCTCTCTCTCTCTCTCTCTCTCTCTCCCTCTCTCCCTCTCTTTCTCTTTCTCTTTCTTTCTCTTTCTCTCCCCGTGTGTGTGTGTGGTGGAAGTGCATGCGTGCGTTCGCGCGAGCATGTGTACGTGCATTCATGTGCGTTTGTGTGTGTATGTGTGTGTGTGCGTGTGTACGTCTGTGCGTGCTCACGGTTAAAAAATGAGAATGCTACGAAGGAAGCTTCTATTTATAGAACGTGGAAACGATCGTTTTTGGAATGAACTGACCATGATCAAAAAAACAAAAAAATATAGAAACATTTTGGACTCGAAGTTGAATTGAAAGTCTTTTTTCCCAAGAATATCATCCAAAAAATGTAACTGAATTGAAGGGTTCAACATTGGTAATCGAAGCCTCCTTCTCCTCCTCCTCCTCCTCCAAAAAAAAAAAAAAAAAAAAAAAAAAATATCCCCTTTTCGAATGAAATCGCCTGGGATAAGCCCAGGGTTCGAAGTTCACTTGAACACTCGTGAGCTCAAGTTCTTAGCGTAACCTAATATGGGAAAGCAAGCTTCAAGAGACTTCTTGTAACATAAGGGCTAACCAAGAGATTTTTTTTTTCTTTTTTGTCTGCTCGAAGTCTTCTTAATTGATCTTCGTCGGTGGCCCGAGTCTACGAACGATGAAGATGGATTTGGTCTCGAGTCGACGAGTTGACCTCAACGAGCTTCCTTGTACCCTTTGAACTGGCCAACGTATGTATAGGGTAGAGTGATGGGTGGGTGGTTGGCGTGGGTGTGGCTGGGGGATGGGGGTGGTGAGGGTGGCAGGTATGGTAGTTTTGGTGATTTGTATTGTGGTGATTGGTATTGTGGTGATTAGTGGTGGTGGTGATGGTAGTGGTGATGGTGATGGTGGTGGTAGTAAAGGTAGTGGTGATGGTGGTTGTGGTGATGGTGGTGGTTGTGGTAATGTGGTAATGGTGGTTGTGGTAATGGTGGTTGTGGTAATGGTGGTGGTAGTAGTAATGGTAATGGTGGTGGCAGGCCTAGTATTAATGGTGGTGAAAGTGGTAATGGTGGTGGTGGTAGTGGTAATGGTGGTGGTGGTAGTGGTAATAGTGGCAGAGTGGTAATAGTGTTAGTGGTTATGTGGTAATGGTGGTGGTAGTAATGGTAATGGTGGTGGTAGTAATGGTAATGGTGGTGGCAGGCCTAGTATTAATGATGGTGAAAGTGGTAATGGTGGTGAAAGTGGTAGTGGTAATGGTGGTGGTGTTGGTAGTGGTAATAGTGGCAGTGGTAATAGTGGTAGTGGTAATGTGGTAATGGTGGTGGTAGTAATGGTAATGGTGGTGATAGCAGTTATTTACCACATGCGCCTTCCACTTTGCACAGCAATATTCCACTCGTTACAGTCTCATTCCTGAAATAGCCACACTCCATGCCATAAAACTACTATCCAGAGAGCCGTCGATCTTTCTTCTTCCTCCGTTTTTGGGATTAGGGGGGGGGCGTGACCATGCTGCTATTTTGGGAACCGATGACCTTGCAAGGGTCATGGGGTCAGAAGAGTAAGGACCTGTTTTTCTTTTTCTTTTTTTCTTTTGAACTCTTCTTTTCCACACCACTGCCCTCAATTGACCTCAGTCCTCTTTCGAGCGACCCCATCCATCTCCCGGGTGCTCTTTCAAAGTTCGAAAAACGCCCGTGGCCGCTCGGTTTTATGAAGATTAGGAAGATATCGAGCTTGGGTGAGGGTGGGAGAGGGAGGTGTTAGGGTGGGAGGAAGGGGGAGAGAGGGAGGGAGGAATGTGGAGAGAGGAAGGGAGGAAGGGGGGAATGGAGAAAATTGTAGGGAAGGAGATATAGGGAGGAAGGAGGGAGAAATGTAGGGAGGGAGGAGAGAGGGAGGGAGGAAGGGGAGAATGGGAGAATGGGGAGAATTGTAGGGAAGGAGGAAGGAGATGTAGGAATGGAAGATGGAGGTATAGAGAGGTAGGAGAGAGGGAGAAATGTATGGAGGGAGGGAGAGATGTATGGAGGGAGGAGGGAGGGAAAGCTGTATGGAGGGAGGGAGGGAGAGCTGTATGGAGGGAGGAGGGAGGAGAGCTGTATGGAGGGAGGAGGGAGGGAGAGCTGTATGGAGGGAGGAGGGAGGGAGAAATGTAGGAAGGGAGCAGAGAGGAAGACTGGAGGGAAAATTAAATCAAGGAAGGAAGGAGAGGAGGAGAGAAGGAATGAATGAAGGTAGATAGGTAGGGAGGAGGGAAGGAAGGAAGGAGGGGTGGAGGTAAGAAAGGAAGAGAAGAGGAAAGGAGGAAGGAGGAAAGGGGGAGGAGGAGGGAAGGGAGGAAGGAAGGAAGGAAGGGAAGAAGAAATGGAGAAGGGAAGGAAGGAAGGTAAGAAGGTAGGTAGGAAGGAAGGTAGGTAAGTAGGTAGGAAGGAAGGAAGGTAAGAAGGTAGGTAGGCAGGTAGGTAGGTAAGTAGGTAGGCAGGTAGGTAAGAAAGAAAACGAGGTTGGAGAAACGATGGAAACGGAGTACACAAAGACCCAAACTCCAGATGGACAAAGATGACATTCTCAACATTTCTGGAGCCAAATCGGTAAGAAAATCTGTGCCTGAGGAGTGGAACAGAACGCGTCCAGATCGCTGGAGCGATCTTAATGGGATACTTTCTTGTATCCCCAATGATAAGGGCAAACTCGTGTCGTAGAGGGGGGGGGGGGTTGCCCCTCGGAGCGGAAAATAATCTGTACAAAGAAAGTGGTCCCCACCTCCCCCACCCCAACGGGGGAGTGGTATACTTAGCCCTGTTTTTCATTGCCTCGCCGGACATAGGTGTGGAAAAGAGGGAAACGGAGGCAGAGGCATAGATGTAGAGGCATAGACAGGGGTAGAGGAATAGACAGAGGCAGACATACTGAGAAAGACTCGGGAAGGAGACACGCAAAGACAAACGCAATAAAAGCGCACAGACACAGGCAGACACAGGACGCACGTGAACACAGGAGACACAGACAGACACAAACAAGACACAGACACACGAAACGTCTGTTATTAACCAGAAGAAATACGAAGAAGTTTGCCTAGTTTTACCACATTCGCCATGGGTGGGGTGTTCTCAACTGAATAAGATCATTTGGCGACACAACTGGCTGCATTGCGAAAGTAAAAATCAAAGAAAATGTTGAGGGATCCATGAGGAGGCTGGGACACTCGGAATGGAATAATCAACTTCCATCCCAAATCATGATGTTGATGGTGATGGTGACGATAGTAGTGACGATGGTGGTGGTGAAGGTGATGGTGATAGTGAAGGTGGTGGTGATGATGGTGGTGGTGGTGATGATGGTGGTGGTGGTGGTGATGATGATGATGATGGTGGTGATGATGATGATGATGGTGGTGATGATGATGATGGTGGTGGTGATGATGATAATGATGATGGTGATGATGATGGTGGTGGTGGTGATGATGATGATGATGGTGGTGGTGATGATGATGGTGGTGGTGATGATGATGGTGGTGGTGATGGTGGTGGTGATGGTGATGAGGGTGGTGGTAGAGGTGATGGTGGTGATGATGAGTTTGACTTCATTTAGCAAATTAGAATCAAATTTTACCAACATGAAAGAACCGTGTCTTATGCGGAAGCGACGAAGGCCTTGGGCGAGTAATAGCGCAAGAGAAAACTGAAGAAAAAGCATGAAAGTCTCGAGAGCCTTTGGACTCTATCTCTATCTCTCTCTCTCTATCTCTCTATATCTCTATATCTCTATCCCTATCTCTCTATCTCTCTATCTGTATCTCTCTATCTGTATCTCTATATCCCTATCACTCTCTATCTCTCTCTCTTTTTTTTTGGGGGGGGTTTAGAAGACGGGCGATTTGATGCAACTGCGGAGGGCGACAATGACGTGAATATTGGGGTCACGGCCGATTGATACCCCCTTCAGGCCAGGGTCCGGTCGGTCGGTCAGGTCATTGGAACGTCAGTGTTGAAGAGGGTAAAAGGATTCCTGGTCTTCCGGTCGGGCTTTGATGCTTCGCCTCTGAGCTTAATTAGTTTACATAATCAAGCGCGTCGTGAGGAGGTAGTATGATCACGACTTCGACTTCATCGAGTCTCCTTCTTACTGTCCTGCCTTCTTGCCTTCCTACCTTTTTTTCCTTCTTTCCCTCCTTTCCCTCTTTCCTTCTTTCCTTCTTTCCTTCTTCCTTCTTTCTTTCCTTCTTCCCTTCTTCCCTTCTTCCCTTCTTCCCTTTCCTTCTTCCCTTCTTTTCTTACTTCCTTGCTTCCTTCCCTTCTACCTTTCTTCCATTCTTACCCACTACCTTTCTTCCCTTCTTTCCTCCTTCCTTTCTTCCATTCTTTTCTTCTTCCTGTCTTACTTTCATCCATTCTACCTTTCTTCCCTTCTACCTTTCTTCCTCCCTTCCTTGCTTCTTCTACCTTTCTTCCTTTCTTCCCTTTTTTCCTTCTTCCTGTCTTATTTTCTTCATTTCTTCCCTTCTTCCCTTCTGCCTTTCTTTCCTGCCTTCCTTCTTCCTTTCTTCCATTCGTCCCTCTTTTTCTCCTTTCTTCCTTATTTTCCTTCTACTTTTCTTCGCTTCTTCCATTCTTCCTTTCTACCTTTCTTCCATTCCTCCCTTCTTTCTTCCATTCTTCCCTTCTACCTTTCTTCAATTCCTTTCTTCTTTCTTTCGTTCTTCCTTTCTTTGCTTCTTTCCTCCTTTCTTCCCTTCTTCCTGTCTTCCTCTCTTCCTCTCTTCCATTCTTCCTCTCTTCCATTCTTTTCTTCTTCCTTTCTTCCATTTTTTCTTCTTCCATTCCATGCTTTTTCCCACCCCTTCTTCTTTCCTTCCTTCTCCCCTTTCTTCCTTCTCCCCTTTCTTCTTTCTTCCTTCTTCCTTCTCCCCTTTCTTCTTTCTTCCTTCTTCCTTCTCCCCTTTCTTCTTTCTTCCTTCTTCCTTTCCTCCTTCTTTCCTTCCTTTCCTCCTCCTTCCCTTATTTCTTCCTTCTTTTCTTCCTTTCCTTCCCCCCTCCATTCCTTCCCTCCTCCTTCCTTCTTTCCTTCCCTTGTCCATTCCTTCTTTTCTTCCATCCTTTCTTCCCTTCTTCCTTCCTGCCTTCCCTCTTTTGTTTTGGTGGAACTATCTGGCAGCATTTTTCTCTCTCGGAGACCTTTGTCTTCTGGGATTCATGCATCTTCATAGTTTCTATTAACACGAGCTGCAACTCCAGCCTCCGCCTCTGGAATCCAACCCCCCCCAAAAAAAAAAAAAAAAAAACAAGAAGAAAAAAAAAAAAAAAAAAAAAAAAAAAGGCAGTGAAAATATGTCCCCCCACTCGGGAGCCTTGGGGAAACTTCGTCCTTCCCATATCTTCTTGTTTTCGTCCGATTTAGTAACTTGTTCCTTCCTCGGGGGACCTCGTGTACCCCTCCCACTCCTCCCCCCTCCTTCCAATTCTCCCCCTTCCTCAGATCTCTTCCCCTTCCTCCCACCTCCCTCTCCTCCCCACCTCCCTCTCCTCCCCACCTCCCTCTCCTCCCCACCTCCCTCTCCTCCCCACCTCCCTCTCCTCCCCACCTCCCACTTCCTCCCCACCTCCCACTCCTCCCACCTCCCTCTCCTCCCACCTCCCTCTCCTCCCACCTCCTCTCCTCCCACCTCCCACCTCCTCTCCACCTCCCACCTCCGCCCCACCTCCCACCTCCTCTCCACCTCCCACCTCCCACTCCCTCCCCACCTCCCACTTCCTCCCCATCTCCCACTTCCTCCCCACCTCCCACTTCCTCCCCACCTCCCACTTCCTCCCCACCTCCCCCTTCCTCCCCACCTCCCACTTCCTCCCCACCTCCCACTTCCTCCCCACCTCCCACTTCCTCCCCACCTCCCCCTTCCTCCCCACCTCCCACTTCCTCCCCACCTCCCCCTTCCTCCCCACCTCCCACTTCCTCCCCACCTCCCACTTCCTCCCCACCTCCCACTTCCTCCCCACCTCCCACTTCCTCCCCACCTCCCACTTCCTCCCAGCCTCCCACTTCCTCCCCACCTCCCACCTCCTCCCCACTTCCTCCCCACCTCCCACTTCCTCCCAGCCTCCCACTTCCTCCCCACCTCCCACCTCCTCCCAGCCTCCCACTTCCTCCCCACCTCCCAACTCCTCCCCACTTCCCACTTCCTTCCCACCTCCTCCCACTCCTCCCACCTTCTCCCCTATTCCTCCACCCATCTCCCCCTCCCCTCCTTCCCTTGCCTCCCCCTCCTTCCCTCGCCTCCCCCTCCTTCCCTCGCCTCCCCCTCCTTCCCTCGCCTCCCCCTCCTTCCCTCGCCTCCCCCTCCTTCCCTCGCCTCCCCCTCCTTCCCTCGCCTCCCCTCCTTCCCTCGCCTCCCCTCCTTCCCTCGCCTCCCCTCCTTCCCTCGCCTCCCCTCCTTCCCTCGCCTCCCCTCCCCTCCTTCCCTCGCCTCCCCTCCTTCCCTCGCCTCCCCTCCTTCCCTCGCCTCCCCTCCTTCCCTCGCCTCCCCTCCTTCCCTCGCCTCCCCTCCTTCCCTCGCCTCCCCTCCTTCCCTCGCCTCCCCCTCCTCCTCTCATCTCCCCTCCTCCTCTCCTCTCCCCTCCTCCTCTCCTCTCCCCTCCTCCTCTCCCCTCCTCTCCTCTCCCCTCCTCCTCTTATCTCCCCTCCTCTCCTCTCCCCTCCTCCTCTCATCTCCCCTCCTCCCACCCTCCCTCTCCTCCCGTCCTCCTCTTTCTCCCCTCCCTCCTTTTCCCCTCCTTCCCTTCCCTTCATTCCTTCACCTACCCCTTCCCCACGCCTCCCCACTCCATCTCCCTTCTCCCCCCTTATTCCTCCTCCACCTTCTTCCCCCAACGCCCACCTACGTCCACAGAACCTTCGGCACTCTTGCCCTCGACCCCCCCCCCCCCTCCAGCTTAAAGGCCTCATCCATCTTCCTAGTTAACTTTAGGTCGGCTGACATCACGCCCGTTGTCGCCAACTTCGCTAACTTCTTCTGCGCCGGGTCTTCTTGCCGACTTCGCCCGAGTTCGATCGGCTCCTTCCACACGAGCAAAAAAAAAAAAATTATAATTTGTTAAATTTTATCATATATATATATATATATATATATATATATAATGTGTGTGTGTGTATATAGGTGTGGGTGTGTATATGTATATGTATATGTGTGTTGTATGTATGTAAGAACATAAGAATGAAGGAGACTGCAAGAGACCATAAGGCCTACACTAGGCAGTTCCATGTCCATTAACACCTGTCATCCCCATCCATAAAGCTGTCTAACCTTCTCTTAAAACAACCGATAGTTTTAGCGATCACTAAATGGTTACTAAGTCTATTCCACTCGTTGATCACACTATTAGTAAACCAATTCATGCCTATTTCCTTCTTAAATCTAAATTTGTCCAGTTTAAATCCGTTACTGTAATTTCTGCCCTGTTGTCTTAATATGATGACCTTGCGCCACCCTTGTTAAAGCCTTTGATCCACTTAAACACCTCTATTAGACCATCCCACACTCTGCGTCTTTCCAGAGAGTGTAAGTTAAAGTGCCTAAGTCTCTCTTCGTAAGGTAAATTTCTGAGCCCATGTATTATTTTGGTCATTATCCTCTGTACTGATTCTAGTGAATTGATGTCCATTTTATAGGACGGAGACCAAAACTGTACCGCATAGTTGACAATGGGTCTAACTGAAACTAGATTGAGTTTGATAATTACCTCTGCACTTCTATTCGTAACCGTCCTGGCAAGGAAACCTAATCTAATGGTCTATTTGCTTTATTCCTGGCGGTAATGCACTGTTTCCTGGATTTAAGTTCAGGACTCGCTAGAGCTTCCAAGTCTCGCACTCAGTTTTTTCTAAAAACGTGTTACCTAACCTATATGTTTTCGGGGTTGTGTAGCCCTACGTTTAACACACACGTTGCAATTTGAGATATTGAAGTCCATTTGCCATTTCACCGACCACGTGAACAATTTCTTAAGATCATCCTGCAGAATCTCGTTGTCGTCTCTTGACTTATTTTAGCGTCTATATACACACTCGTGTATATATATAATGTATATATATATATATATATATAATATATAATATATATATTATATATGTTATATAATATATATAATATTATAAATATATATAATATATATAATATAATATATATAATTATATATAAAATATATATATATAGATATATATATATATATATAATATATATATATTGCAAATTTGACGCCATAAGTCATGATACAAAGTTTATAGGTAGAGCGAAAAATAGTTTTATCTTGTCTGTCACAGGCACGATCTGACTTTTTGTCACTTTTTGCAGAGGATTTTGTTTCCATGGTACGCGTGGGTCTTTGTTATTATTCTCTTTGTAGTTAAGTGCTCGTCACCGTTTCAACGAGGGAAGTTTGGGGTGGTAAAAAAGAAAGGGGCGGGGGAGCAAAAGTACATAGATAAGTAAATAAAGAAAGAAAGGAAAATATACAGTGTTTTTATTCAATGGTGTGAGATTGTCAATAAGGATGAAAGCGCTGGAGAGAGAGAGAGAGAGAGAGAGAGAGAGAGAGAGAGAGAGAGAGAGAGAGAGAGAGAGAGAGAGAGAGAGAATGAAAGTGAGAATGAAAGAGTGAAAAAGAGGAAGAGTGAGAGGGTGAGAGAGAGGAAGAGAGTGAGAGGAGAACAAAAAGAGGCGAGCGAAAAAGGAGAGCGAAAAAGAGGAGAGCGAAAAAAAGAGAGCGAAAAAGAAGAGAGCGAAAAAGAAGAGAGCGAAAAAGAAGAGAGCGAAAAAGAAGAGAGCGAAAAAGAAGAGAGCGAAAAAGAAGAGAGCGAAAAAGAGGAGGAGGAGAGCGAGATAGTCACAGAGTCAGAGAGTCAGTCAGAGATAGAGAGAAATGGGTGTGGGAATTGAAGAAGGGTGTGGGAGAAGGGTCATGCTTGTATTGATGTTATAAATAGATTGCCACAGTAACAGGAAAGAATTGAAACCGACCAGAAAATGGGGGGGAAAGGAAACCGAAATGAAAAAGAGGGGAGACTAGAAAGGAGGGAAATTGGTGTGGAGGGGACGGGGAGGGGAGGGGTGTAAACGGGGACGAGAGTCGTCAGGGACAGAGAAAGAGGGAAAGGGTTTGGGGCATGTGAGGTGTTATGAGGGAGGAATGGAGGGAGGGGTGGAGGGAGGAATGGAGGGGTGGAGGGAGGAATGGAGGGGTGGAGGGAGGAATGGAGGGGTGGAGGGAGGAATGGAGGGGTGGAGGGAGGAATGGAGGGGTGGAGGGAGGAATGGAGGGAGGGAGGAATGGAAGGAGGAACGGAGGGAGGGAGGAACGGGTTGGAGGCATGGTGTTGGGTGAGAGGATAGAGAGCAAGAGACAGGGAGGAAAAAGAGGAATGAGGGAGAGAGAGTGAAACAGGAGAGGGTGTAATGAGAGGGTGGATGAAAAAAGACGGGGAGGAACGAGAGAGGTGGTGGTGGGCGTGGTGGTGGTGGTGGTGGGCGTGGTGGTGGTGGTGGGCGTGGTGGTGGTGGTGGTGGTGGGCGTGGTGGTGGTGGTGGTGGTGGGCGTGGTGGTGGTGGTGGGCGTGGTGGTGGTGGGCGTGGTGGTGGTGGTGGGCGTGGTGGTGGTGGTGGTGGTGGGCGTGGTGGTGGTGGTGGTGGTGGGCGTGGTGGTGGTGGTGGTGGGCGTGGTGGTGGTGGTGGTGGGCGTGGTGGTGGTGGAGGTGGTGGTGGGCGTGGTGGTGATCGTAGAGAAAGAAAGAATAGGAGACAAAGGTGTTGGTGGTAAATGCCCGGGAGGGAGGAAGGAATAGATGGTCTGGAGAAGTGGAAACTGAAGAGATGCAAGAGGAGGAGGAAAAGAGGGGTAGAAAAAAGAGGAGTAGGTAGAGGAGGAGTAGGAGGAAGAGGAGTAGGAGCAGGAGTAGGAGGAGGAGGAGTAGGAGGAGGAGGAGTAGGAAGAGGAGTAGGAAGAGGAGGAGGAGGAGGAAGAGGAGAAGAAGGAAGGTGGAGGAGAAGGAAGAGGAAGAGGAGTAGGAAGAGGAGAAGGAGTAGGAAGAGGAGGAGGAGTAGGAAGAGGAGGAGGAAGAGGAGGAGGAGAAGGAAGAGGAGGAGAAGAAGGAAGAGGAGGAGGAG